>NW_027361687.1:70717500-71212500 GCF_039654945.1 Dendrobates tinctorius
GTAGAAACAAAACTCATCGTGTTTGGAAGAGACAGAATGCTGAGTTGCATCCAAAGAACACCATGGGGGTGGCAACATCATGCTTTGGGGCTGTTTCTCTGCAAAGGGACCAGGACGACTGATCCGTGTACATGAAAAAATGAATGGGGCCATGTATCATCAGATTGTGAGCAGGTTGCGGGATGCAGTGACAGACAGGAGACAGATCAAGGGTTACTTGAACAGGGATATACTCCTCGCAGAGAATTAAGCAGTTTTGCAGGGTTATTACAGTAATGGGGGAGAACAGCAAGTAAATAAAGATAATGAAGCAACAGCGGTGGTCAGGTGGAAGCAAGTTCTTAAAGGATATCTTATCTGTTCAGTCGACTTCCAGATGATGGATTCAACGATGTGGAGTGGTGACTGTTATGATTAGGTAACTGAAGAGGACAACGGGGAATAGACTAGGCAACCAGATAACCAGAGAGGTTGGTAGCTAGCGGATTGCAGACTCCTAAACTGACAACACAACTAGAATTAGCCGTGGGACATACCTACGATGCCCTAGACACCTCAGCACAGCCACAGAATTAACTAAGCCTAAAGAGAGAAATGGGAAAGCTAAACTGCCCCGTAGTAGAACCCCAAAGGAATAGATAGCCCCCGAACATATATTGCCGGTGAGACAAGATGAAGCACAAAACACAGGCAGAGAATAGAGTAAGCAAATGATGGGGCCCAAACTGTCTAGATAGAACAGGACAGGAAAGGATACTGTCTGCAATCACGCAAAAAGCCCTATGAAAAATCCAACATGTCTGATATGCAAAAATACTGAGGCCAAACGACCTCTCCCCCACTAAATCAGAACTCTGGTGTGAACTGGTTACTAAAAAGACTAACAAACGCTGTGGCATATGGAACAGGGTCCAGCACAGGTCCTAACAGGGAACCAGGCTGAACTCACACCAGCTAAGCAAAAATCAGAGACAAGCAAAAATGGATCCAATGCAAAAAAAGATTCAAGAAGACAAATAACTTATCTGAAAGATGCATGATGGAGCAGGAGACAAGCAGACTTCAAAATGTGCTCAGGAAGCAAACCAAATCACCGGCAAGAGCTGAGGGAAGATTGTTCACTTAAATCTCCCCGGTCTGTAACACCTGACCTCCAATTATCCTGCTCAGGTGATTGACTTCTGTCAGCTAGACCAGCTCCATTACCCGCAGTAACCACCAGAGGGAGCTCAAACTCAGAAGCCAGGTCAAAACTGTTCACAACAGTACCCCCGCATTGAGGAGGGGTCACTGAACCCTCTCCCACATCAGGATGGGCCCGGAGAAAGGCGCAAACCAATCTCTCGGCATGAATGTCCGAAGCAAAGACCCAAAAATTATCCTCCTGACCACAACCTTTCCAGTTGACCAAGTACTGGAGTCCCCGTCTAGCCAGATGAGAATCCAATACCTTCTCTACTTCATGCTCCAGATTACCATTAACCAATACAGGATCAGGGGGCACAGCCATGGGAACTACTGGCTCCACAAACCTTTTCAACAAAGATTTTTGAAAGACGTTGTGAATCTTAAACGTTCCTGGAAGAGCCAAACGGAAAGAAACGGGATTAACGATTTCCAAAACCTTATAAGGTCCAATGAACCTTGGCTTACATTTTGGAGATGCAACTTTCATAGGAATATTTTTTGAGGACAACCAAGCCATGTCACCCACACTAAACCAGGGACCAATAGTCCTATGCCGGTTGGCAAACCATTGGGCCTTCTCCTGAGAGTGAGACAACTTATCCACTACTTGATCCCAAATCTGCTGCATTCTCTCTACCACAGAATCAACACCTGGACAGGCCGAAGCCTGCACCTGTCCTGAAGAAAACCGAGGATGAAACCCGAAGTTGCAGAAAAAAGGAGACATCAAAATGTCAGAACTAGCCCTATTATTTAGAGCAAATTCAGTCAAGGGCAAAAAAGAGACCCAGCCATCTTGATCAGCAGACACAAAACATCTCAAATAGGTTTCCAATGTCTGGTTTACTCTCACAGTCTGCCCATTGGTCTGAGGGTGAAACACAGAGGAGAAGGACAACTGAATTCCCAGTTTAGAACAAAAAGCTCTCCAAAATCTGGAAACAAACTGGACTCCTCTGTCAGAAACAATGTTCTCCAGAATACCGTGCAAACGAACCACCTGCTGTAAAAACAAGGGCACCAACTCAGAAGAGGATGGCAACTTCGGCAGTGGTACAAAATGGACCATCTTGGAAAATCTATCACAGATGACCCAGATAACAGTCATTCTCGGAGAGACAAGGAGGTCGGAAATAAAATCCATTGATCTATGGGTCCATGGCGTCCTGGGCACCGGCAGTGGCACTAACAATCCACTAGAACGAGAACAGGGTTTGGGCTGAGAACAAGTCCCACAGGACTGCACAAAATTCTTGACATACGAGATAGAGAAGGCCACCAAAAAGACCGACTCACCAAATCCCTGGTACCAAAAATACAAGGATGACCAGCTAACGGGGAGCAATGAATTTCAGACATTACTTTTCTCCTCCACTGGTCGGGGACATACAATTTCCCCATAGGGCATCGTTCAGGTTTGTCCTCCTGAAATTCCTCCAGGGCACGTCTCAAATCAGGTGAAATAGCAGAAAGATCCACATCCTCATTTAGAATGGTAGTAGGCTCGGTCACATCAAGAGAATCCGCAAAGAAACTCCTAGAGAGGGCATCCACCTTAATATTCTTAGTGCCCGGAAGAAAGGAGACCACAAAATTAAAACGTGTGAAAAGCAAGGCCCACCTAGCTGTCTAGGATTCAATCGCTTGGCTGATTCTAGATAGATCAAGTTCTTGTGGTCGGTGAGGACCACAACTTGATGTCTGGCCCCCTCCAACCAATGTCTTCACTCTTCAAATGCCCACTTCATAGCCAACAACTCCCGATTCCCCACATCATAATTACGTTCAGATAGGGAAAATTTTCGAGAAAAGAAGGCACAAGGATTCATCTTAGAGGTTACCGGATCTCTTTGAGACAAAACGGCTCCTGCACCAATCTCAGAAGCATCTATCTCCACCTGAAATGGGAGAGAAACATCATGTTGTCATAGAACAGGAGCAGAAGTGAATCTCCGCTTAAGCTCCTGAAACACCGAGACTGCCTGTGGAGACCAAATCACCACATCAGCGCCCTTTTTGGTCAAATCCGTCAGTGGTTTAACAATACCAGAAAAATTACTTATGAATTTACGGTAGAAATGAGCAAAACTCCAAAATTTCTGGAGAGTCTTCAAGGAAGTGTGCTGAACCTAATCATAAATGGCCTGGACCTTGACCGGGTCTATTTCAATAGCTGACAGGGACAAAATGAATCCCAAAAACAAAATTTTTTGTACGCCAAAGAGACATTTTGATCCCTTAATATACAGATCATTTTTTCTCAAAATCTGGAATACAGTCCGAACATGTTCCACATGAGAATCCCAATCATTGGAAAAAATCAAAATATCGTCCAAATAAATGATCAAAACCTTGTCCACAAAATCCCGGAAAATATTGTTCATTAAAGATTGGAAGACGGAAGGGGCATTAGTGAGCCCAAAAGGCATCACTACGTACTCAAAATGCCCCTCAGGAGTATTAAAAGCCATCTTCCATTCATCACCGTGCTTGATGCGAATAAGATTGTACGCCCCCTAAGGTCAAGCTTGGTAAACCAACTAGCACCTTTCACTCTGGAGAATAAATCAAAAATCAGGGGTAACGGATACTGATATTTAACAGCGATTTTATTAAGGAGACGTTAGTCAATACATGGCCTCAATGAGCCATCTTTCTTGGCCACAAAGAAAAAGCCGGCACCTAAAGGTGAAGAGGACGGTCTGATATGACCCTTCTCCAAGGATTCTTTGATATAGGATTGCATAGCATCATGTTCAGGTACAGATAAATTGAAAAGCCGCCCCATGGGAAATTTACAACCGGGCACTCGATCGAGCAGTCATATCTCCTATGAGGAGGCAAGGACGCAGACTTAGGGTACCGTTACACCTAGCGACTCACCAGCGATCCCGACCAGCGATATGACGCGGTCAGGATCGCTGGTGAATCGCTGGGTGGTCGCTAGTGAGCTGCCACACAGGCAGATCTCACCAGCGACATCGCTGGGGACGGGGATCGCTACTTACCTGTCAGACGCGGCGATCCTGCATCCTCCCGCCCGCCTCCACGCGTCGCTCGTCGTCACAGCAGGAAGCCCAGCAGGAAGTGACCGACGAGGAATGGTCCAGCAGCTTCTCGCGCGATCAGCGATAACCAGCGGGGGAGCCGGTTGGAGGTAAGTATCACATGCAGCGATATCACTAGTAATATCGCTGTAACGTCACAAAATCGGTGACTTTACAGCGATATTGCTAGCGATATCGCAGTGTGTAACGGGGGCTTTACTCTCGCTAAATACATCAGAGAAATCAGCCAAAGAGTGAGGGACATCATCATGAGACTGGGGAGAGGTAGGGAAAACAGGAGTGTCACTACGAACACATTGACAACCCCAACTAACTACAGACCCAGATTTCCAATCCAGAACAGGATTATGGGTCTGCAACCAAGGAAAACCCAGCACAATAATGTCATGTAAATTATGCAGCACCAAAAATTTACAATTCTCTTGGTGGTCCGGTGGTTATACACTTGTTTTTATATATATAGATGTCATTAAGATTTACCTTCACTGGAACTAAGGGTCAGAAACTGACCCCTAAAGTGCAAGCCCATAGCATTACCCCTTCTCCACAAGTGGGCACAAGGCAGTCAGGCAGGTTCTCCTGGAATTCAGCAAACCCAGATTCCCCCATCAGAGAAGTGCGATCCATCACTGCATAAACACGTCTCCTCCAGAGTCCAGCAATGGCGGCTTTACACCACTCCATCAGTCGCTCGGAATTTTGCTTGGTGATGTATAGTTGCATGCAGCTTCTCGGCCATGAAGCTCCTGGTGGGGAGCAGTGTTTGTGCTGATACCAGAGGAGGTCTGGACTCTGCAGTTATTGGGTCAGCAGAGCATTGGTGACATTTCTGCCCTCTACTCCTCAGCACTCGGCCCCCTACTCTGTAACATTATGGGGTCTCCACTTTGTGGCTGAGTTGCTGCAGCTCCTTCCACTTCTCAGTAATATCACTCACAGGTGATGGGGGAAGATCCAGGAGGAAGAAATGTCATAGACGGACTTGTTACCTCAGTGGCTCCTATTACAGGACCACACTGGTATCAATGAGCTCTGCATCACTGGCTGCTCCATTACATTTGTCCATAGTGTATGTACAGTATACATCACGTATGTCTTAGCAATACTGGCACTTTCTGGAACCAGGAGGATCAGGATGCACTCATCTATGGTAAGTTCATTAGCACAGTAGTGCACAGAATAGCAAAAGGTTAGAAGAAAAAAGTAAGCTCTGGCTGTGATGTAAGGGTCCTCAATACAGGGATAACTATCGTCTTTATAGTGCTGCTAGTGACTGACGGGGAATCAATTTGCCCCTATAACAAACGCACAATAAATAGGAGAAGTAATCAAAGCTTTTGCCCAATTTGTACTAATGCTCTGGACGCTGTGTTCACGCATTAAAAGCTTTCCCGTCTTTGATGTTTAATCAGATCACACCGGGCTGTAACAATAACCTTAATTCACCGCTCACAATAAATAAAGGGTTTATTCCAGAAAACAAGGAGCACAAATCCCAACTAATATCCGAGATTTTGTAAGGGAGGGCTGGGTGCGAGTTACCAGTTTTCATAGATCCACAGGACAGATGAATAATATACAAACGCTGAGGATCTGATTGCTGGGACCTCGCCGATCACGAGGACTGTGAATAGGCCAGTGGTGTGCATCCATAACTAGTGCTCCACTTACTTCCAGTCTCATAGACGTGAATGAAGTGGTGGTCAGGCATGAGCAAGCCATTTACACAGAGCACTGTAGACTTTCTGATCCCGTGATAAGCAGGGAATCCATTGATCAGCCACCACCAGCCATCTTGTAAGGAGATAGACCGGACCGTGGGTACCTGCATGCTGGGTCAGGAACTAGAAAGGCTGCATCCTCTGATCCTGGGGGGAAGCCTGAGTGAAGAGGACCTTCCCCTGCTGCAGGAGGGAAGGAGGAAAGAGACGGGGTTTCCAAGGTACTATTTACAAAGTAGTGACCACACACAGTCCTGTGGCCAAAATGTCCATGGAAACATGAAACGAACTTCAAAAAGGCTTCTTACAGGATATCTGTAGGCACAAACTTAAAAACAGTTACATATGTACATGTATAGCTTAACATTACTATAACTTATTTATATGCGATATCTAATGGGCGGTATACCTTGTGTAGCACGGGTAGACCTGCGTAACACTGGTGTGATTGGGGATCTTACTGGTTGCCTGATGCTAACTACTGGTGTAGTGTGTAATGTACTGGATACACTACTGGTGCTTCTGCGTAGCACAGGAATACTAGATTTACTAGGACCAGTTCTACTCACTGTGGGCATGACATATTCACCACTGGCAGGGCGAGGGTTCTCTGGCTCCACTGCTGGTATGGCATCTGCTGCCTGATTTTCCAGATCTTCAGGATTTTCTTGAATCACTTCTTCTAGTACTACCGGTTGGGGAAATGTCAACACTGGCACCACTATAGCATCATTTACTTTAGTACAATTTGCAGGGAATTCTCCAAGTATAGTGTTGACCTTTTCTTCTTCTATGGGTTGGATGTTATTTTAATCTTCCATTCTTTCTCTTAACTGGTCAGGGCATAATTTCAAATGATCCCTTGATACTGCTTCTGAGGTTTCTCCTCCATCTTTACTAATAAGGCACACCTTGGTATTGTCAAAGTTTGAGGGTAGAATGGTGTAGGGTTCAGCTTCCCATTGGTCATCCAATTTATGCATCCTCCTTTTCCTCTTGAGGACTTGTTCTCCTGGTAACAAGGGAACCGCAGGTGCATGCTGATTGTAGTTCCTCTCTTGTATTTGTCTTGCCTGAGCTAGACTCTTTTCTACGCATTTTTGTACTCTTCTGTACTGTTGCTGCCTCTCTGTGTCCCAGTCAGCATCTGGTGACATCACTTCAGGTGTAAAGACTCCCATATCCAAATCAATAGGCAGTTTACCAGGCCTCGCTCTCATTAGGTAGGCTGGAGTGCAGTTGGTGGAATTCACAGGAATGTGGTTGTAGAGGTCTACCAGATCTGGCAACTTTTCTGGCCACAGATTCCTCTCTTCCAAGGGCAAGGTCTTCAGTAGGTCAATCACTACTATGAGTGCGCGCATTGATACTCCTCCGACACAGCTTTCCTTCATAAATGAACAGCCGACCTCTTTCCTTCCACAACTGCTGGGTTTCTTCAGGAGCATTCGACTCTGGGCGTGAGTCAGCTTGTGACAGTAGCTCCTTCACTAGGCGGACTGCGGGGTCATTATCCTGAGTTTCTGCCCAGTCATGATGGGGCAATGAATTTAGGGTAACCTCTTTCAAGCCAGACTGCCTGTTTCTCACTCCTTGAGCACGCTAGGCTGCAATTGGCCGGTGGAAGAGAGGTAACTCTATTTCTTCAAGAGCCTCAGGGTCTTCTCCTGCATCTGGCAGATTAGACATTCTGGACAGCGCATCAGCATTGGCATTCTTGTGCCCTGCTCGGTACTTGATGGTAAACTCATAGTTAGACAGCCGAGCCATCCATCGCTGTTCCAGTGCACCTAGTTTTGCAGTGTCCAACTGAGTCAACGGGTTGTTGTCCGTGAAGATGGTAAACTTGGCTGAAGCTAGGTAATGCTTGAATCTTTCAGTCACAGCCCAGACTATGTCGAGGAACTCCAGCTTGAAGGAACTGTAATTGTCTGGGTTCCTTTCAGTTGGACGAAGCTTCCTGCTGGCGTAGGAGATGACTCTTTCTTTGCCATTCTGTACCTGTGACAGTACTGCTCCCAGTCCCACATTGCTGGCATCAGTATACAACACAAAGGGCTGGTCATAATCTGGGTAGGCCAGAACTTCATCTCCTGTGAGAGCCATCTTCAGTCGGGTGAAGGACCTCTCCAACTCATCAGTCCATTCAAATGTGGAATTCTTCTGTTTGGCTTTCTTAGACTGTCCCGACAGGAGATTTTGCAAAGGAGTGGCTATTTCAGTGAAGCCCTTGATGAACCATTGGTAGTAGCCTACCAACCCATGAAATTGGCGTACTTCATGGAGGTTGCTGGGCTTCGGCCAGTCTGGGATGACTGTGACTTTGTCAGGATCTGGTGCCACACCTTCTGCACTCACTACATGACCGAGGTACTGTACCTTGGGCTTCGGGAGGTGGAATTTGGAAGGCTTCACCTTCAGGCCAAAGTTGGACAAGGCTTCAAACACCTCAGCCAGATGCTCCAGATGGTCTTCATAAATCTTGGAGAAAACAATGACATCATCAAGGTACAACAGGACTGTCTCAAAGTTCATGTGTCCCAGGCAGCACTCCATCAGCCGTTGAAATGTTCCTGGGGCAGTGCAGAGCCCGAATGGCATATAGTTGAACTCACAGAGACCCATTGGGGTGGTAAATGCTGTTTTCTCCTTGTCTGCCTCTGCCACGGGAACCTGCCAATACCCACTAGTGAGATCTAAGGTGGAAAAGTAGTTAGCAGTTTTAAGTGCAGCTAATGACTCTTCAATTCTGGGTAATGGTTAGGCATCTTTGTGTGTAATGCTGTTAATTTTTCTGTAATCAACACACATTCTCATGGTACCATCCTTTTTCTTTACAAAAACTATTGGAGCTGCCCAGGGGCTACAACTGTCTCTGATAACCCCAGCTTCCTTCATCTCTCTCAACATACTTTTAGCACATTGGTATTGTGTTGGGGGTATAGGCCGGTACCTTTCTTTAATGGGTGGATGATCTCCATTGGGGATATGATGTTGAACCCCTTTTGCCTTCCCAAAATCTAGAGGGTGCTTACTGAATACCCGCTCATACTCCTGGGTCACCCTGTAAACCCCATTTTTCTGGTATGAAGGTGTAGAGTCAGTCCCCACCTGCAGTTGCTGGCACCACTCCTCCAGCTGCTTTACAGAGCCATTGTCCTCCACCTGGTCGGATGAGACCAAGAGCTCTGCTGCCTGCATTGCATTATTACTAACAGTGAGCAGCTTAGCAACCATGGCATACCGAGGTATTGTGGCCTCCTCCTCCCCACAATTCAAAAGGAGTACAGGTACTCTCCCCTTTTGTACTAAACTACCCCTCTGGCTGTCAGGACAGTGGGCCTGCTATCAGAGTATACTGGCTCTACCAATGCCTGGTAATCTTTTCCTCTGAGACCCATAGCTGCCCGACACCAAATCAACATTACACATCTGGGGGATATTGCAATGGGAAAAGCATCACTCACTCTGACGCTGCCAATTTCTCCATCAGAGAGTTCTACCTGCTGTCTTTGCATCAGGGCCTTGATCTCCTTCTGCAGGACTCATTGTTCACTGGAACCAGCAGTCTCAGCCACCTGTTGCAACAAGACAATAACCTCGGAAAGACAATTTTCAATTATATTTGTACCAAGAGTCATCATGGGATTACATTCTCGTCGATCAATATCCATAACTATCAGACCTTGAGATTTTAGCTCTACCCGACCCACTTTAACAGTAATTTCTTTACCTCCTATCTGCGGCAAAGACTGACCATTACTGGCAACTACTGTCAGTTCATCAGTTGGGCCACGGGTAAGTTCAGAGTCAGCCCAATACCGCTTGTAAAGGATATAGGGCATAGTTGTCACCTGGGAGCCAGTGTCCAGCAAAGCGTTCATGGGGATGCCGTCAATCACCACTGGAAGGATCGGTCTCCCTCCAACATACTTGGCTTGCCAGTTCTTTGGGCCTTGTGATCCTACTCCTGGGAGTTGGCCCTCTGCCCCAGGGGTTACTCGTTTAAAGGACAGAATCTTGCAAGATGGCCTGCCTTGTGGCAGCGACGACAGATGGGACGTCCATCCTGGTCATAGCGGTCGTTGTCCTCCCTCAGAGTGGCGGTGTTCTCCTCTTCCGGAGCCACGGGACATCCTCTGGACTGGAAGCAAGCTGGTTCTTCTCCTTGGAGGACACCTGCAGGGACTGCACGGTTTTAGTAAGTGCAGCCATCCCTTTGGTCAACTCCTGGACCTGAAGACGCAGCTCTTCTGTAGGATCTTTATCCAGAGTCTGTGCATCAGCCTCCACAGGGATGGAAGGGAAGATGTTGCTTCCTGTTGGTAGGTGTTCGCTGGGCGCCTAGGGGGCGCTGGACGGCTGACAGTTGGTTCCTGCAGTACCCAGATAGCCCTGTCCTTGAAATCAGCAAAGTCCAGGTCAGGGTTTTGTAGGGCTATGATGCGCAGCTGCGTTCTGTGAGTACTGGATAGGAGTCCTTCAATGAACTGCTCTTTTAACAGTTTGTCTTCCTCTCTCACACTGTCAGGATCAATTTGCTTGACAGCTCGCAGCACTTCCTGCAGGTTAAGAGCATAGTCTCTTATACTGTCCTGCACTTTCTGTTTACATCCACAGAACCTCATCTTGATTTCTGGTGTCAAAGGTGCTCCTTAGCTTAGCCAGGATCTTTTTAACAGTCTCTTAATCAGTGTCCTGCCAGGCTTTTACTTCTCTCTGTGCTGCACCTGTTAGCTGCCCAATCAGGATGTTCACCTTCTGGCTTTCAGATAGAGGATACACCTCAAACAAACTGCACAGTCTCTCTATAAATTCACTCAGGGTATGGGACTCACCCGAGTTCTGTGGTAGCCAGGCTGCTCCCGATATGTAGGGCATAGACAGCGGCATTATGGGGACCGCTGCGGTGGGTGCTACAGGAGCCGCAGCCGCGTTGGGCACTGCATCTTGCGGCGCTGAGGGGCTGGCGGGGGCATCCACCGCTGCATCGGCGCTTGCCTGAGACATTCTCCTTCCCCCCTAGTTAGCGGTTGTCAGGCTCCGGGGTTGAGCGGCTTACCGGCTGTAGGCCTGAGCTCCTCCCCTTCTTGCGCACTGTCCTCTCTTCCCGCGCGGCACTTCACTTCTTCGCGCTCTGTGGCAGGCTCCGCCCATGAAGGCCTGCCTCTTTTCTTCCCGCGCGCGCCAATCAGCGGGATAATAGTGGCAATGGCGCCAATTTCGCATACAGTCTATAGCACACAACAGTCTCTGGCACACGGGACCCGGGGATACCGGGCTCCGTAATCCTGTTCGTGACGCCAAAAATGGGTCGCCCTCCCAGGGCTGTGGGGTACTCGGTACCGGGCCGGTCTCTCAGAAGGGATTGTCACAGCAGCGGTGACCAGGTCCGTGGCCCTGGGCACCCATGTAAAAGGGGTTGAGTTGGAAATAAAGTTTATAAGTGATTCGTGACGCCACCTGTGGTGTTCGGCAATGCAGGTGTTAAGCCGACACTGCGGACAGATCCTCTGGGACAGATGGTGTAGTGCAGCAAAGATGTTGTAGCCCTCCACAGGCAGGGCTGTTGGTCCCAGGGCAGTGTAGCGGAATGTTTAGGAAGAGGGTGCAGTGTTTGGCACAGAGATGTAGCAGTGCTGAGGATGTTGCAGGAAGGAGGCAAGGACACAACAGGGTGCAGTTTCTTTTCCTTTACTTGGCAAACGCAGTCCGGGGTCCTGATTACAGATGGCACAGGAGTAGGCTAGCCTGGAAGCAACTCAGGGATCTCTCTATCAGATGGGTTGTGTAGTCTCCTTCCTAGCGCTGGCTTGAGGTACATGCAGTACAGTGTTACACTGAAGTTCCTCCTTCTTATCTTCTCTCAGAACTACCTCGTATGGCAGACAGCTGTAGCCCTCTATCTCTCTTGGCTCACCCGTCGCTGTTGTGCCTCCGAGTCTTAGTTGGAAATAGAGCATTTACAGCTTCCTATTCCTCTGGTTTCTGTTGCAGGACCTTCAGTAGCCATACAACCGTGGACACCAGGCTCCAGATCATGTGCTCTCACTTTGAGGGAGCTCTCTATCCTCAGCTCAACTTCTAGCTTCTCTACACGTCTACACTCGTTGCCCTCCTCACACTCACTGACTAATTTCCCTTCCTGGCCCTCAGAGAGCACTCCTCCCCTATTCTGGTTCAGAGGTCCCTCTGCTGGCCCGGAGTGGGAACTGTGTTGCATGTAAATGATTAACCCCTTCATGACCCAGCCTATTTTGACCTTAATGACCTGGCCATTTTCTGCAATTCTGACCTGTGTCCCTTTATGAGGTAATAACTCAGTTAATAAATAACATTTCCCACATGTCTACTTTACATCAGCACAATTTTGGAAACAAAATATTTTTTTGCTAGGAAGTTATAAGGGTTAAAAGTTGACCAGTGATTTCTCATTTTTACAACAAAATTTACAAAACCATTTTTTTTAGGGACCACATCATATTTAAAGTCATTTTGAGGGGTCTATTTGGCAGAAAAAACCCATAATTTTTTTTTTAGCATCAATTTTTTCATTTTCACCTGGGCAACAGGATAAAATGGATAATAAAATTTGTTGGGCAATTTCTCCTGAGTACATCAATACCTCATATGTGGCCATAAACCACTGTTTGGGTGCACGGCAGGGCCCAGAATGGAAGGAGCGCCATTTGACTTTTGAATGGAAAATTATCTCCAATAATTAGTGGACACCATGTTGTGTTTGGAGAGCCCCTGTGTGCCTAAACATTGGAGTACCCCCACAAGTGACCCCATTTTGGAAACTAGACACCCCAAGGAACTTATCTAGATACATAGGGAGCACTTTGAACCCCCAGGTACTTCTCAAATTGATCTGTAAAAATGAAACAAAAATTTTTTTTGCCTATATTTTTTCATTTTTACATGGGCAGCAGGATAAAATAGATCCTAAAATTTGTTGGGCAATTTCTCCTGAGTATACTGATACCTCATATGTGGTCATAAACCACTGTTTGGGCACATGGCAGGGCCCTGAAGGGAAGGAGCGCCATTTGACTTTTGGAATGGAAAATTAGCTCCAATAGTTGGCGGACACCATGTCGTGTTTGGAGAGCTCCTGTGTGCCTAAACATTGGAGTACCCCCACAAGTAACCCCATTTTGGATACTAGACACCCCAAGGAACTAATCTAGATACATAGTGAGCACTTTGATACCCCCAGGTACTTCACAAATTGATCTGTAAAAATGAAAAAGTACTTTTTTTTTCACAAAAAATTTCTTTTCTCCTACATTTTTTCATTTTTACATGGGCAACAGGATAAAATGGATCCTAAAATTTGATGGGCAATTTCTCCTGAGTACACCGATACCTCATATGCGGTCATAAACCACTGTTTGGGCGCACGGCAGGGCCCTGAAGGGAAGAAGCGCCGTTTGACTTTTTGAATGGAAAGTTAGCTCCAATCATTAGCGGACACCAGGTCGCTTATGGAAATTAGGTAGTGTACGTCAGGTTGGTGTATGTGGTATAATGTGCACCACACACCCACACACATACCAACCTGATGTACACTATGCCACACACACACACCAACCTGACGTACACTACGCCACACATACCAACCTGACACTACATCAGGTTGGCGTGTGTGGCGTAGTGTATGTCAGGTTGGTGTGTGGTGTAGTGTACGTCAGGTTGGTGTGTGTGGTGTAGTATACATCACACACACACACCAACCTGACGTACACTACGCCACACACACACACCAACCTGACTTACACTATGCCACACATACCAACCTGACACTACATCAGGTTGGTGTGTGTGGCGTAGTGTATGTCAGGTTGGTGTGTGGTGTAGTGTACGTCAGGTTGGTGTGTGTGGTGTAGTACACACCACACACACACACACCAACCTGATGTACACTACGCCACACATGTAGGGTCCTAGCAGGTTCGCAGGATGCAGTGACGAGACTGAGTGTGGCTTGTGGAATAAACTTTTATAAAACTGTAGCAGCGGGGCTATGTTGAGCTAACAACAAATGTAAACAACAATCAGCCCACGCATGGACTCAACAACCCTAACAACACTTTTCTTATGGTGCATGCGACTAACCTGGTTTGCGCGGTTGCTATAGGCCACGTATGTCCAAACTGGGGGGTCCTTATCTCATATAGTACACTTATCTTTCCAGGGGTCTGTCCGAATCACAGGCGTGGCGCGTAGAGATCGCTGATACGGCTGCCTTGACGCCTCGATATTCCGGGGTGAAACTGGGCTCGACAGACCCTTGAAAAAGCGATGCCGGTGGGGCGCAACAGGCCCTGAAGAAAACGATGACAGTGTGGCGCAACGGGCCATGAAGAAAACGATGATGGTGGGGCGCAACAGGCCCTGAAGAAAACGATGATGGTGGGGCGCAACAGGCCCTGAAGAAAACGATGACGGTGGGGCGCAACAGGCCCTGAAGAAACGATGACGGTGGGGTGCTACAGGCCCGGAAGAAACTGCCGATGGGCGCAACAGGCGTCCCCTTGCGACTCTCGTCTCACAGCAGAGTCATGACGCAGTCTCTAAATATAACCGTTCACCAAACTCTGCTCAGGGTCCCTTAGAAAACCGAACGGGGGCCCCTACTGCCGCCTGTAGTGAGGTGGCGCCCCCTGGGGCTGGAGATGACAGGGCCGCAGCTGTGGGAGAAGGCAGGGGGGCAGAGTCCTGACCGCTGTAAAGGAATGGTCTCTAGTCGCAGCGGTCAGTGGAGGTCGTGGACTTGTCACAGCAGGGAGGGAAACAGCGGGGGCGGCTGTATGTGTCCGTATGAGGGGAGCGGCCGCCATTGCAAGGCTCTCACGTGTCACTAGTCAGTAAGTCCGCAGCTTTGCTTTCACAGGGCCCTGTCGGTCTCTCCACAACACACCGTTCACTCCCTCGGTCCTCTCTGTCTCACCTGACTTCTTGTATGTTGTCTTGCTCTCTCTCAACTGCCACTTTAGCGCGCCCCCTGCTCCTGTTAAGCTTGCCCCGCCCCCTGTTTCCCTGACAACTTCAGTCAAGTCTTTTCTTTTACTGTCCTCCCAGCATCGTTCCCTCAGGAACCCTGATGGTGGTCCCCTGGGCACCTGCCCCTTCACTGTCTGGGAGTCCTCCTCCCCACACTCCCCCACCATGTAAGCTCGCCAGTCCTAGGGGGTGAGGGCTTTAGTCTATTGAGTTCGGTCTGTAGGGGTTTCAATGTTCGTTGCCATATGAATTGATCTTGCTCATATCGATCAGGGGGTTTGCTGGCTGTTGACCGCTCGGAGCGTCTAAGTTCAACTGGGGTAGAGTCGTCTGGGGTGGTGGACATCGGTGGGCTGGTTGGTGCAGGCGGGCTAATTGTGTCAGATGATTCATTACTGAGTGGAGGGCCTCCAGGTCCTGGGAGACAATCTTCGTCGTTGTCCGGGTCCCAACATACGGAAGACGGTTCAGATGTCGACGGGATAGGCTCCGGTTGCTTCGGGTCGGAGGAAGTACATGGGCGTAACATATTACGATGCACAACACGAGTGGGCAGTGTTTCATCCTCTTCAGATCGTATTTCGTACACCGGTCCGTCAGGATCGATACGGCGTAAGACCCGATAAGGACTTTCTTCCCAACGCGGCTCCAGTTTGTTCTGGGGGTGTTGATCTAGTACAAGCACCCGGTCCCCGCTTTGGAGGTGAGGAGGCGGGGTTGCATTCTTCCCTGGGTGCTCCCAGTCTCGGAGCTTGGTGTGTACAATCCGGTGAAGAGTTTGCAGCCGATGGCGATGATTTCGGACCCAAGACGACACTCCAGTCCAGGGCTGAGGCTCTTCGGGGTCTAACTCCACCTCCGTGATCCCTTTACCTTCTTGCCCAAACAACAGGGAATAGGGGGTATAGCCAGTCACTCGATGTACCCTATTGTTATAGACCCAAACTAATTAGGAAACATATTCGGGCCAACGGGCCTTCTTGTCACTCTCCAGAGTGTGCAACATCTGAATCAATGTCCGATTAAATTGTTCACAAGCCCCATTCCCTTGCGGATGATACGGTGTGGTCCGGGACTTGTCAATTCCATAGAGGTGATATAATTCTTCCATGACTTTTCCCAAAAAACATGCTCCCTGATCAGAATGTATTCATTGAGTACAGCCGTATACTTCTATAAAGTTTCTACAAATTGCGGAGGCAGCTGACTCTGCGGTCTGATCCCGAGTGGGGGTGACCACAGCGAACTTGGTGAAATGATCTACCATAATGAGACAGTGTTCGTATCCCTGAAATGCGGGTCCAATGGTCAGATAATCCACCGTCAGGAGCTCAAGGGGTGCTGAGGTCACAATAGTCTGTGTTGCGGCTCGCTGAGCGGGTGGTTTGGCTAGTTCACACAAGCGGCAGGTCCGGCAAATTTCATCCACAGCAGCCGGCAAGCGCGGGTGGTAAGCTTTCTGTTGCAGCCATTGCAAAGTTTTTTTTGTTCCGAAATGGGCCCCTTTTTCGTGAGCCTCCCGAGCCAGTGCGTGAAGTTGGGCTCCTGGTGTAACCACCTGCCAAACCGTCATTGAGGTTGTTTGTGATGCAATTTTACGATACAATAATCCCTTTCGGATAACCAACCTCTCCCATTGTCGCAGCATAAGCAACAGGTCTTGGGTCAAATTTTTTCCGTTGAGAGTAAGTGGGTAATTGCCCAGCGGCGACCCATGTCCTGAGAAGGCCAACCTCTTTGTCTTCTTGTTGCTGTTGTATCCACTTATCCCGGGATTGTTCCAATATGCCCCTTGGGGTCTCAGAGGAAGATATCTTTTTATTGTTGGTTGTGAGCACGGTAGCAGTGAGAGCGAACGGTATTTCCTCTCCTTCCAATTCTTTGTCTCGATTTTGCCCTGGAGTTGTATGTCGAATCCTGGAGAGGGCGTCTGCATGGATATTCTCGGCCCCTCTTTTGTAGATAATCTTATAATTGTATTTCGCCATCCGGGCCACCCATCGTTGTTCCAGAGCCCCCAATTTGGCATTTTCCAAATGAGCTAGCGGGATGTTGTCAGTTCGCACTACCACCTCAGAGCCCGCTAGGTACTCTGCGAATCTCTCCGTCATAGCCCACACCACTGAGAGGAGCTCGAGCTTAAAAAAACTGTAATTGTCAGGGTTACGCTCGGAGTTATGGAGTGAGCGACTTCCATATGCGATCACTCTCTCCCGGCCATCCTGAACCTGTGACAGCACAGCCCCCAGTCCGCGAAGACTCCCGTCAGTGTGCAAGATGAACGGTTGAGAGAAATCCGCATAAGCCAACACTGGGGCACCCGAGAGCGCAGCCTTGAGGTCTCGGAAGGCCTCTTCCTGAGGGTGTTGCCACTGGATTTTTCACCCATTGGCCCCAGCGGGAGCCCCCTTCAGCAGGTCGTGCAGGGCTTGAGCTCGACATGCAAAATTCTTTACGAAGCGACGGTAATATCCGGCTAACCCCAGAAAAGCCTGCACATCTTTCACCGTCTCGGGGGTAGGCCATTACTGGATAGCAGCCACCTTCTCCCGGGATGGCCTCACACCCTCCACCGAAACGACATGACCCAGATACTCAATCTGAGAGCGAAATAGGTGGCATTTCAGAGGCTTCAATTTCAACCCGTACTTTTGCAACTGGCTGAGTACCTGTCCCAACCGCTTCAGGTGGTCCTCAAAGGTGGCGGCATAGACAATGATGTCATCCAGATAGATCAACGTAGCCTCAAAATTGAGATCTCCCAGACACCGCTCCATCAATTGCTGAAAGGTCCCGGGGGCGTTGGCAAGCCCAAACGGCATCCAATTAAACTCAAACAGTCCCATGGGCAACATGAACGCCGTCTTAGCTCTATCTTCCTCTGACATGGGCACCTGCCAGTACCCAATGGCCAAGTCCAGGGTCGAAAAATATGTTGCCTTCCCCAAGGCGGACAGGGATTCTTCTATGCGGGGGAGTGGGTATGAGTCTTTAGTAATGCAAGCATTCAGTTTACGATAATCCACACAGAATCGTAGTGTACCATCTTTCTTCCGGACCAACACGATTGGGGCCGCCCAGGGGCTTTGACTTTCCCGTATCACCCCTTTTCGCAGCATTTGGGCCAGCAAAGTTTTCACCTCTTGATAGAGTTGTGGCAGAATCTGTCGATATCGTTCCCAGATAGGGGCCGCTCCTGCTGTGGGGATTTCATGAGTGATGGCGGTGGTACACCCAAAATCGTCCTCATGACTAGCAGAATACTTCATGGTACTGTCCCAGCAATGTTTTTATCTGTGTAAGCTGGGCTGCAGTTAATCCAGAAAGCTCGGCCCGCATCTGCGCCAAAATATTTTAGCCCTTCTCTTGTGCCGAGACTTCGTGGGCCTGTAAGGTTCGTATTGTTACTTCCCAAGGATCCTCGGAGTGTACTCGTAATTGAACCGCAGGGGCTGGCAGCACTTCTTCTAAAGGCCTTACTAGTTTGGCCAGTACAGTCCATGCTTTCAGAACGGTGTCTCGGTCTTCAAGGTTAACGCAGCGCACCAGGACGGCTCCTTTTTGCACAGTAGCCAGGGAATGGGCCACCAGTATGTCAGGAGGCAAGCGCTCTGAGTGACACGGCTCCACCTGCACCTCCACACCCTCCAATGGTATCGGGGCTCGAATGGGCAGGGCCACCACAGTCTGTTCAGGAGGTAACACAAGCAGGGGAGTCGCTGGCGTGATGACCTTACCCAGAGCCTCACCTTCCTGGCGGTCCTGATGTACCCGTGCTCCCCGCACCAGCTGCTGGAATACCTGTCCCTGGGCTGTACGAGAACCCCACTGCTTCAGAATCCTCTGTGTAGGGTCATTGAGCAGTAGGTTGCCGAACTCTCGTAGAACATTCATGCCTAGGGTGACGGGGTGTTGCTTATCAGCTTCTCCTTGAGTCAGTACCACCCCTCTGCGACCAAGAGATTTACCGCACAGCGTCACTTGCACCCACACCACCCCGGCAACTGGGACCGGCAGTTGGTTGGCAGCTACTAGTCTGATCACGGGCCCCCACTGAGGCCTGGCTGCTTCCGGGAAGTTCTGTTGAAAGTACGATGCAGGCATAGTGGTAACTTGTGACCCCGTGTCCACCAGGCACCGGACGGCCCGGCCCTCCACTTCTGCCCAAACCACCGGACATTTTGCTACCAAATCTTCGGGACTTCCACCACCCCTAGTTGTGGTTTTCGACTCTGAGCGACGTCCCCCCAGCCCGGAGCCCTTTAGTTTAATGGCCACCGGGGTGGGTATCTCCCACGCCTTGGACACTCTCGGGCAAAGTGGCCTGGTTCTCCACACTCAAAACACCGGGTCTGTGTAGGCTGACCACCCCATGGGGTGCGTGATCCCCAGGAGCAGGGGTTAAAGCTAGGTCTTCCAGTCCCGGACTCGGTTCTTCTCTTTACTTCGGCCAACTCGCCCTTAATACTTTTCAGCTCTTGCTTCATCTCTTCCACCCACTGAGGTTCCTCGACTACATTCGCGGAGGCCTCCACACCTCGGACTTTTCCCACGGGGACCGCCATCCCCTGTTCCTGCTCTCGAGCACGTGCCTGACTTCCACCTCTGAAAAATCTATTCGGGGATTCATTCTGATCTGTTCCCGCAGTGCCTGTAACACTTTTTCAAAAGTATTACGGTGCCCCGGAGGTTTCAACATCACTGACCTCCGCGCCTCCCCGTCCAGTGCCATGAGTGCCACCTTGGCCTCCAGATCAGGGGTCATTGGGTGCATCCAGAAGAGCCCCCGCATCCGCTCTACCCAGCTCCATAACATAGTATTGGAGCCGGAAAATCTAGGCAGGTTGTTCAGCATGGCCCCCAATGATATGCTGGTATGGGGACCCTCCTCATTTGTAGAGTTTACAGCTCTACCCTGATCTGGGGCACCACTGTCTGTGCTCGGAGACTGCATCCTGCCGACTACGCCAAGTGTAGGGTCCTAGCAGGTTCGCGGGATGCAGTGACGAGACACGAGACTGAGTGTGGTTTGTGGAATAAACTTTTATAAAACTGTAGCCACGGGGCTATATTGAGCTAACAACAAATGTAAACAACAATCAGTCCACGCAGGGACTCAACAACCCTAACAACACTTTTCTTATGGTGCATGCGACTAACCCGGTTTGCCCGGTTGCTATAGGCCACGTATGACCAAACTGGGGGGTCTTTATCTCATATAGTACACTTATCCTTGACGCCTCGATATTCCGGGACGGTGGGGTGCAACAGGCCCTGAAGAAAACGATGACGGTGGGGCGCAACAGGCCCTGAAGAAACGATGACGGTGGGGTGCAACAGGCCCGGAAGAAACTGCCGATGGGCGCAACAGGCGTCCCCTTGCGACTCTCGTCTCACAGCAGAGTCATGACGCAGTCTCTAAATATAACAGTTCACCAAAGTCTGCTCAGGGTCCCTTAGCAAACCGGACGGGGGCCCCTACTGCCGCCTGTAGTGAGGTGGCGCCCCCTGGGGCCAGTGATGACAGGGCCGCAGCTGTGGGAGAAGGCAGGGGGGCAGTGTCCTGACCGCTGTAAAGGAATGGTCTCTAGTCACAGCGGTCAGTGGAGGTCGTGGACTTGTCACAGCAGGGAGGGAAACAGCGGGGGCGGCTGTATGCGTCCGTATGAGGGGAGCGGCCGCCGATGCAAGGCTCTCACGTGTCACTGCTAGTCTGTAAGTCCGCAGCTTTCCTTTCACAGGGCCCTGTCGGTCTCTCCACAACACACCGTTCGCTCCCTCGGTCCTCTCTGTCTCACCCGACTTCTTGTCTGTTGTCTGGCTCTCTCTCCACTGCCACTTCAGCGCTCCCCTTGCTCCTGTTAAGCTTGCCCCGCCCCCTGTTTCCCTGACAACTTCAGTCAAGTCTTTTCTTTTACTTTCCTCCCAGCATCGGTCCCTCAGGAAACCTGATGGCGGTCCCCTGGTTTCCTGCCCCTTCACTGTCTGGGAGTCCTCCTCCCCACACACACACACACACCAACCTGACGTACACTACGCCACACATACCAACCTGACGCTACATCAGGTTGGTGTGTGTGGCGTAGTGTATGTCAGGTTGGTATGTGGTGTAGTGTACGTCAGGTTGCTGTGTGTGGTGTAGTACACACCACACACACACACACACACACACCAACCTGACGTACACTACGCCACACACACACCCCAACCTGACATACACTATGCCACACATACCAACCTGACACTACATCAGGTTGGTGTGTGTGGCATAGTGTGCCAGGTTGGTGTGTGGTGTAGTGTACGTCAGGTTGCTGTGTGTGGTGTAGTGTATGTTAGGTTGCTGTGTGTGGTGTAGTATACACCACACACACACACACACCAACCTGACGTACACTACGCCACACACACACAAACTTGACGTACACTACGCCACACATACCAAATTGACACTACATCAGGTTGGTGTGTGTGGCGTAGTGTATGTCAGGTTGGTGTGTGGTGTAGTGTACGTCAGGTTGGTGTGTGTGGTGTAGTACACACCCCACACACACACACCAACCTGACGTACAGTACGCCACACACACACACCAACCTGACGTACACTACGCCACACATACCAACCTGACACTACATCAGGTTGGTGTGTGTGGCGCAGTGTACGTCAGGTTGGTGTGTGGTGTAGTGTACGTCAGGTTGGTGTGTGTGGTGTTGTGTTGTGTATGTCAGGCTGGTGTGGGTGAGTTCTGTAGTGGAGTGTCAGGATGTGTTTAGTCCATGGACGTGTGATGAATTCTGAAGCATTCATTCAAACACAGCCCAGGTTTGTCGGGACACGTTTCACATTGGAAACGAGTTTCCCTTCTTGTCCCCCTTTTATAGCATACCCGGCACCTTTTTTTTCTCTCCTCACGGGGAAAATGTTGCCCTGGTACCATACGGGAAACTTGAGTTCCAGGGGTGCTGGGGCGCGCTCCGTCCTCCTCTCCAAAAATCATGGCCTTTATCACTGCCTCCTGGAAGTCAAGGAAGGAGTGGTTCTGGCCTGCACATCGTGATAGCACGCATGCGTTATACAGTGCCATTTGTACGAGGTGCACAGCCAGTTTTTTGCACCACACCTTCGCTTTCTGCATGGCACTATAGGGCTGGAGGACTTGATCAGAAAGATCAACTCCCCTCATGTGATGGTTGTACTCCAGGACATAGTCCGGTTTGTGCACCGGTGCTGGGGTACCTCGAACGGTGGTGGCCGTGGTGCCGGGACCATGGATTGTGGTCAAGACAAAGACGTCTCTTTTGTCTTTGAACTTGACCACAAGCATGTTGCCACTACATTGGGCTCGTGTCTCACCCTTTCGGAGAGGCTGCTCAATTAGTGGCAAAGGGAGACCCCTCTGGTTTCTGCGCACGGTACTGCAAGTGACGGTAGCTCTGGCAGAGAGGGATTGAAATAGTGTGATGCTTGTATAAAAGTTATCAACGTACAGATGGTAACCTTTATCAAGCAGAGGGTGGACCAAATCCCACACTATTTTCCCACTCACCCCCAGAGCAGGTGGACATTCTGGGGGCTGGATCCTACTGTCCTTTCCTTGGTAAACTCTAAAGCTGAGAGTGTACCCTGAGGTACTCTCACACAGCTTGTAGTTTCATCCTGTACCTTGCCCTTTTGCTGGGCAGGTACTGATGAAACTGAAGCCTCCCTTTGAAGTGGATGAGGGATTCATCCACACAAATTTCCTTTCGGGAATGTACACTTCAGCAAACTTGTTGCTGAAGTGTTCGACGACTGGCCGAATTTTGAACAGTCTATCAAAATTCGGGTCATCGCGGGGAAGGCTTTCCCTGAAATGAAGAAATTTATGAATAGCCTCAAAACGTTTCCGACTCATCACCATGCCAAATACTGGAGTTTGATATAAAATATCAGTACTCCAGTATTGGTGAATTTCTGGCTTCTTCACAATCCCCATGTGAAGGACCAGTCCCCAATATTTAATCATTTCTACAGAGTCCACGGGACTTCAAGTAGAGAATGAAGAAATTGGGTGTTCCGCCAAAAATTGCTGGGCATACAAGTTAGTTTGCTCCTCCATGAGCCTGACGATTGACTCCGAGAAAAAGACTTTGAAAAAGTCTATTTCCCTGAAGTTGGCAGTCTCAAACTGGATTCCTGATTGGGGAACAAAATCAGGAATCTGTGGAGCAAAATTTTCAGGGACGGGGGTCCAGGAGGGAGACCAAGTGCTAGGTTGGGCGTGACTAGCACTAGGTTGGGGGAAACTCACACTTGGCTGTGAGACTTCCTCCAAGGTCTCCAACTCTTCCTCTAAGGCCTCTGACTCTTCCTCCCTAGGCTCCAGACGATTTCTCATCCTGCGACATCTCGGTGGTGGCAAGTCTGTGTCGCTGGAAGAGGTAGAGTGGGAGGAATAGAGAAAGGTGGGGTCCTCTCTCTCACTATCAGTATCAGAGGCATTAATTTCATATGCCTCCTCAACTGAGTAGACCCATTGGGACTGGGATGACTGGGATGAGTGGGACATTGTGTGTGTGGTGTGTGTGCGTGTGTAAAAAACCTTTATTATAGTGTGCATGTGCATGTGTATGTGCGAGTGTTTGGTGAAACTTTTTACTGGAGGAATGGGCTGTCAGGAGGGGACTGTCAGGTGTGCGGGGGGCAGGAGGGGACTGTCAGGTGCACGGGGGGCAGGAGGGGACTGTCAGGCGTGCGGGGGCAGGAGAGGACTGTCAGGCGCGCGGGGCATAGGAGGGGACTGTCAGGCACGCGAAGTGCAGGAGGGGACTGTCAGGCCTACGGAGGACAGGAGGGGACTGAGGAGATGGAAGTGGAGATGGAACCAGCGGCAGCAGCAGGGGGGGTGATCAGGGGTGATCACTGGGGCTGGGGGATGGTCACCGGGGGCAGAAAGGGGCTGTCAGGCGCAGGAGGACGCTGAGGAGAGTTAGATGGAGCTGGAACCAGCGGTGGCAGCAACAGTGGGGGTGATCAGGGGTGCAGGGGGATGATGAGGGGTGCAGGGGGATGATGAGGGGTGCAGGGGGATGATCAGAGGTGCAGGGGGATGATCAGAGGTGCAGGGGGATGATCAGGGGTGCAGGGGGATGATCACCAGGGGCAGAAGGAGGCTGTCAGGCACGGGGCGGGCAGGAGGTGGCTGAGGAGGAGGTGGATATAAAAAACAGCAGCAGCAGCGGTTAATAAGGGGGGAAGGGGTTGATCAGGGGGGGCAGGGGTTGATGGGGGAGATCACTAGGGCTGAGGGGTGACCATGGGGGGCAGGAGGGGGCTGTTAGGCACAGGAGGCGGCTGAGGAGCCTGCAGCAGCAGGGGAAATAATCAGCGGTGCTGGGGTATGATTAACGGTGCTGGGGCATGATCAGGGGTGCTGGGGGATGATCAGGGTGCTGGGGGGATGATCAGGGGTGCTGGGGGATCACCAGGGGCAGAGGGGGGCTGTCAGGCACGGGGGGGGGCAGGAGGTGGCTGAGGAGATAAGGAAATAAAAACCTGCAGCAACAGGGGTTAATCAGGGGGCAGGGGTTAATCAGGGGGCAGGGGTTAATCAGGGGGGCAGGGGTTAATCAGGGGGGACAGGGGTTGATGGGGGTGATCACTAGGGCTGAGGGGTGATCACGGGGGGCAGGAGGGGGCTGTTAGGCACAGGAGGCGGCTGAGGAGCCTGCAGCAGCAGGGGAAACGATCAGCGGTGCTGGGGGATGATCAGGGGTGCTGGGGGATGATCAGGGGTGCTGGGGGATCACCAGGGGCAGAGGGGGGCTGTCAGGCACGGGGGGGGCAGGAGGTGGCTGAGATAAGCAAATAAAAACCTGCAGCAGGGGTTAAGGAGGGTGATCACTGGGGCTGAGTGGTGATCACGGGGGCACAGGAGGGGGCTCTCAGGCACAGGAGGCAGTAGGCGGCTGAGGAGCTGGCAGAGCTGGAGACAGCAGGTGGATGATCGGGGGTGCTGGGGGAGATCGGGGGTGCTGGGGGAGGATCAGGGGAGCAGGAGATGATCAGGGGGCAGGGGAGAGTGAGCGGAGGTGGGAGGGGCTGGAATTAGGTGGCGGGGCAGTAAAATATATTACCGGAGAGCAGTGGTGGCAGCGGCGGCAGCGGCGATGACAGCGGCAGCGGCTGTGAAAGCGGCGGCGGTGATCGCAGGTCAGGGCGGCAGTCAGGCACCTCGTTCCTCAGCTTCCACAGACGGGATGAAGTTGAGGAATGAGGCAGCCATGATTTTACTCCGCCCCTCCACATCTGATTGGAGGGCTAGCATCACAGACGCTAGTGGCTCGCCCTCCCAGGGCTGTGGGGTACACGGTACCGGGCCGGTGTCAGGGGGATGTGTCACAGCAGCGGTGACACGGTCTGTGGCCCTGGGCGCCCAAGTAATGGGGGAATGTAGCTAATGAAATGGAATAGTTTGTGACGCCACCTGTGGTGTTCAGCAAGGGAGGTGTTAAGCCGACGCTGCAGACAGATCCACTGGGACTGATGGTAGGGTGCAGCAAGGATGTAAAAGCTCCCCACAGGAAAAGCTATAGTCCCAGGGCAGTGTAGAGGTGGTTGGCACGGTGACGTAGCAGTGCCGTAAGGGTAGGAAGCAAACAAGAAACAGCGGGGTGCAATATCTGTACCTTTACTTGATAACTGCAGTCCTGATTACAGATGGTAACGGAGCAGGCTAGCCTGGAAGCAACTCAGGGATTCTCTCTCAGCAGACGGGCTGTACAGTCTCCTTCCTAACGCTTATTTGAATGAAGCACTCCAGTACTAAGTTACTCTGAAGTTCCTCCTGTCAGATGTTCCCAAGAACCCTACTTGCACGGCAGACAGCTGTAGCCTCTCTCGGGGACTCCTCACTTGAGTCCTGGCTCTCTATCCAAGCTGCTGTTGTGCCTCAAGTCTTAGACGGGAGTAGGGCATTTACAGCCTCCTACCCCTCTGGTATCTGCTGTAGGACCGTTAGTATCCATACAGCCGTGGAGACCAGGCTCCAGTTCTTGCGCTCTCAAGCTGAGGGAGCTCTCCTTTCCCAGCTCAACCTCCAGCTTCTCTCTCCATGTCTGCACACTTCACCCTCTGCAGAGTAACTAACCACTCCTTCCTCCTGGCCCTCAAAGAGCACTCCTCCCCTTAATCCTGGTTCAGAGTTCCCTCTGCTGGCCTGGAGTGGAACTGTGCTGCCTGTATGGATTGACTGTGACAGAGACCCATCATTGCCTCCAAGCCTGGCATTACCCTCCCCTGGAGGAAGGCAAAGCCACTGTGGCGACCATACTCCTGGGGGCGCCACATTAGCTCCAATCAGATGCGAGGGGGGGTGACAAAAAGGTCACTGGGAGTGATCGTATCCCCGGGGGGTGCGAAGCCACCCCCCCTGGGGTCAAGTCTAAGTCCCCCTGTAACTGCGGGTCAGGTGAACTTTCATTGAACCCGCTCACCTGACCCGCAGGAGGGAGATCTTTTCATGACGCCGCATAGGCGTCATGGGTCATTTTGGCACGACTTTTCATGACACCTATGTGGCGTCAAAGGTCGTGAAGGGGTTAACTGTTAGAGAGACCCTTCATTGCCTCCAAGCATGACATCACCCTCCCTGGAGGAAGGCAATGCCACTGTGGCGACCATACTCCTGGGGGCGACCAGAAGGACAGGGACTGCTTCGGTGAGGGAAGCAGTGTACCAAGCAGCAATTCAGAGCAGAGCCGTGCAGAGCCATACACACAGAGCAGAGCTGAGCAGGGTGTTGCAGCAGCCACAGAGTGGAGTGCTTCAGCTGGGAGCACCAGCAGCGTGCAAGCCAGTGCCCATCATCGCCTGTCGCCAACAGCAGGGACCAGAGAGAAGGTGACGTGCAGTGTAAGCCCAGAGGCTGCCAGAAAGCAAGGCGTAGAACGCTCTGTGTCCATGAGTACAACATATGTGCCCCATAAGAGTGACCGGAGACAGGACAAACACTTGCACCCTCACAGGGCCATTAAACACCTGCCGAGCCATGTTAGACTCGTACAAGACCGTGACCCATATCCGTATTACCGTCACCCACTTTGGGCCCGCTTGACTGAGACTGTCAGGAGAGTTGTGCAAGAGTCACCTCGGGCCTAGACAGTACCGTGGCCCATAACCTTGTAGACATCTACAGTATATGGACTAGGGGCAGTGGAAGACACTGGAGACCGACCACTGTTACCAGAAGAAGGGGTATTGTTTGCTTGCTGGACCCCATTAATAAGGACACCACGTCGGCCGTTGCCGGTGCCATTGAGTTCGCAGCAGGAGCTGCAGTTTAAGGACTTCCTCACATCTATGCTAACGAACTACCATTGTCTGAACCGTTGTTATATCCTTTGCCTTAATGTACCGTTGGTCTCCCCTGTCTAACCCTTTATCTCCCGACATCCTTTTCCATTTATGCTGTTTAACTCTTAACCTCCCTGCGTGGAGTATTACCCTGTAAATAAACCTGTTAACCCTTGCTCGGCTTCCTGCGTACCGTCACTGCATCCTGCATTCCTGCTAGTAAACTTTACACATACATGATGCCCCACACACATTTATGTCCCTACATCCTTACACATATTACGAGGCCCTCAGTGTACCCCACACACGGAGCATCTGTGGCATCCCTGAGGCTCAGTCGCCACAGAGGTACTGCACCTTCTCCTAAGGTGTGGTGCCCCACCATCCAGGTAAGTTGGAGGCTCCTGACCACGCACTAACACTCGCACCCCACACAATAGAGTAGTTCAGCAAAACCACATTGCGGCTCCTTGCCTAGAGAGAAGCAGAGCATCTTTGGTGGTTCCCTGCTTGGAACACTAAACGTGCTGGGAGGTGGGTGGAGTTTAGAATACATAACAGAGCGGGATGGTTTAGGATTACAGGTCAGTCAGTCAGTCAGTGAGTGAGTGAGGCTGAGAGAGGAAGCCACTCGGAGAGGAGTGGGGATCCCTGGAAGAGGGATGGAGGAAGGAGTGCTGCAGCTGCCTCAGTGATTTGAGCCAGCTGGCACGGGAAAGGAAAGAAGGAGAAAGACATTGAACTGAAGCCTGAGCTTCCATAGGAGAGAAAGACAAGTATGGAACGTAGAAGTAAAAGGGAACACAGAAGATGTGGGTTAGAGGAAGAACCCTGCCTAGAAGTTCTAAGCGCAAGGCCGGGGCCCGGTCCCCGAGGTTGTATGGACACTAATGGTTCTGCAGCAGACACTGGTGTAGTAGTGGGCTGTAAATGCACTACTCCCATCTAAGACTTGAGGGCACAACAGCAACACGGATAGAGAGCCGGGAAATAGGAGTAGAGAGTCCCCGAAGCAGGCTACAGCTGTCTGCCGTGCAAGTAGAGTTCTTGGGAACATCTGTCAGGAGGAACTCCAGTGTAACTCAGTACTAGGAGATCTTCACACTTAAAGGCGCTATAGAGGAGACGTTCAGAGAAGGCACATAAGTTGGCGGAGCGTGGAAGGGAGCATTCCATCTTGCCTGGAGGTTGACTGAGTCCCTGACCCGGAGGACACGGCACAGAAGCGGGCACTAAAGACTGTGAGTAAAGCTTTGGATTATATGCCTTGGTGTCCTCCATTCCTTCCTGCGTCTGTCCGCCTGGCACTGCTACATCCCCTGCGCCAGACACTACACCATCTAAGTTTCTCTTCACCTATCCTGCCCTGGGACAACAGCCCTGCCTGTGGAGGGCTATAACATCATTGCTGCACCACACCATCTGTCCCAGAGGATCTGTATGCAGCGTCGGCTTAACACCTCCCTTGCCGAGCACCACAGGTCGCGTCACAAACTATTCATCTAACTACATTCCACCATTCACAACATCCCCTATTAATTGGGCGCCCAGGGCCACGGTCCGGGTCACCGCTGCTGTGACACGTCCCGGCCCGGTACCGAGTACCCCACAGCCCTGGGAGGGCGACCCACATCTCCAACACAACAGGTTGCCCTCCTAAGAATGTCCCCACAGTGACCCCCACATACACTAGGATGCCTCTAGTCTCCCCTCACAAAGTATGATGCCCTCCAACAAAGAATTATACCTCCACACACAGTATGATGCCCATAAATGATTCACCTTAGAGTGCCCTCACACGCACACAGTAAGATGCCCCATCGTGCCTGGACCCTTCCAGTCTGGTGCTCCTCCATTCCACCTCACTGACAAAGTAATTAAAAAGTTCTCACCGTGCCCTGTTTCACCGATAAACAGATATTCATCTGTGCCGTGAGTGTACTGGAGCAGTGGGTGCAATATAGTGCCATAACGCCTGCTGTGCCGGGCCTCGAACTGCCAGGCTTCTCTCTGGCTAAGTAGAACATACTATGGAAAATGTTAGGCGCTATGTGCCAAAGTTATGGGGTGAAAGATGGAGAAGAGACATGATTCTTCCCATGCCACCATCATATTCCCCTGAACTTGTGTCCCAAAGACACAGTTGAAAGTGGGATATGCCATCAAAGAAAGCTCACTCATAATCAGATCTGTCTCACTGTATCTGGGATGGTTGGGAGAAAGTCCATTTTACCTAAACAAATGTGACCTCTATTACCTTTCTTCTTGGCCTAAAATATCTAAGATAATCGGAGAGAGATGAAACGTTTTCGTGATACTCTGTCAGGAGATGTTCATATATGTGGCCCCACAGTGATTGAGATTAAGTGAGGATGGGTTTATTCTGAGTCCTAGTATGAATTTTCAGACATCCTGATGGTTAACATCCCCAAGCCTTACGTAGGGCAGTTGATTTACATTTGTGACTGAATACTCACACTCCCCCATTTGCACGATCCTTAGTTCCCACTGACAATGACCTTTGTGCCAAGGAAGCCGCAAGTCATAAAAGTCTAGCATCTGTTCGTAAATTCTTTCCAAACTGTTCCTTAAGGCCCCGTCTCACTAAGCGACATACCAGCGATCCCGACACCGATATCAAGGTGTCAGGATCGCTAGTAAGTCGCTATGTGATCGCCGATGAGCTGTCACACAGACAGCTTCACCAGCGATCAGCACAGCGATGCTGAGCGCCCGGCATCGCTTGCCATCCTGTAAAAAATAGAATCAAAATAAAAAATATAGTTATTCTCACCTTCCGACGTCGCGTTCAGCCATCCTGCCTCTCTCCACGCTCCGGTCCCAGTGATCCTTTGCACGAATGACCGCGAGATGTCACGGTCTCGCGGGATAACAAAGTCTCGCGGTCATTCGTGCAAAGGATCACTGGGACCGGAGCGTGGAGAGAGGCAGGATGGCTGAACGCGACGTCGGAAGGTGAGAATAACTATATTTTTTATTTTTTTCATTATTTTTTTTACACCTGATCGCTGGTCTCCCGCTGTCACACACAGCGATGCGTGCTGGCCAGCGGGAGACCAGCGACCAAAGAAATGTCCAGAGATTTCTTGCAGCGATCAGCGATACCGGCAGGGGGGCCGCTCGCTGATCGCTCTCACACACAGCGATCTCGCTGGTGAGATCGCTGTTACGTCACAAAAGTTGTGACTCAGCAGCGATCTCGCTACCGAGATTGCTTAGTGAGACGGGGCCTTTAGACTTATTGTATCAGTTGCCGCTGGATGGGAAGCCTCCAGGACCTCGTCATATTTATGTGATGACATAGTCAGGCCGGACAGCTGGTTTTCAGGACATCTGTCTCATCAATGCCTCTCTCTTCCTTCCACATTGAGCAGGAGATCCTTGGAGAGGCAGTGTCCAGACCACATGGACAGAGAAAAGCAATCTTGTGTTGTATTACTGTAAGTGCCCACAAGGTATAGAAGTCTATGGGCATTGTTTGCATTATGTGGGCACAGTGTTTATATGGTTTGGCTTTATCCTGGCAAAATGCACCACTCTCTGGCAAGTCTTCAGCACTTCGAATTGACCAATGTTGGAACCTTATGGCCTTAGTTGGGCACTGTATGATACTATTTGGGCAATGTTTGGCATCATGCAAGCGAGGTTTAACCCTGTGTGGCTGCTGTTTATCCTGGCAAAGAATGGTGCTGTAGGGAAGGTGGATTGACGGGCGGACCTGTTTGCAGTGGAGAGGCAGAGGTATAGTGTATTGTGGGTGGACTGTTAGAGTGAAAGATGGGAAACAGCTGGAGATAAAGAGAAAGAGTGTAGTATTGTAGTTTGACCATTAGAGAGCAGTGAAGAGTGTAGGGATGGGACTGAATAACTGCCATTGGAAGAAAAAACTGTCAAATCATGGTGGGCGGGGTTACCAGAACGGGACGGATAAAAGGTTGAGGGAAGGTTCTGGAAAGGTCAGTCAGTGAGGGGAGCGCAAGAAATAGGAGGCTCTGCTGAGGAGAGAGGACGGAGGAGAGGCTCTGTAGGGGACTGACAGTTGAGACGGTCACGGGGGGGTGACCCAAACGACAGAAACCACAGACGGAGACGACCTGGGGGTACCAAACAGATGACGTACTCAGATTTGTGAAGCGCTGTGGTAAATAGGCCTAGGGCAGCCATAGCGAAAAGAACCATGGAGGACGTCACGACTACAGGAAAAGAGAGTGAAGGTACCCTGGCCTGTGTACCAAGTAGTGTGAGGCTGCTGTGGTATATTCAGTGGCGTAGCAACTGTTTGTGGCGCCCGGGGCGGTCGAAAAATTTGCCGCCCCATTGGTCGTTGATAATTCGGAAGCATCCGAAGAGCCCACACTACACTCAAAGATCTAATTTTTAGTCTGCTACTAACTCTGCTATTATTTCTACATTTCTAGACTTTCATCTTCTTGCAGTTCTCTCTATATATGTACTGTATGTATTAGCTTGATGATGCTGGATGAAGACCTAATGGCTTTTTTAATAATAATTTTTAATAATGTGACAGAAAAAAACCCAAAAAGTACAAATTATTTGGTGGACAGGGGGCGGACACTGACAGCTTGGGGCCCCTGTGCAAGAAATGTGTCTGGGCCCCCCTCCTTTTATGGCGTCAAAGCTACGTGTGTGTGTGTGTGTGTATATATACATATATATATAGATAGATAGATATTGATATTATATAGCCACACACACATACAGGTATATATATTACATAGTCTCCTTTATTATGTATGTTGCTGTCCCTTACACAGTGCCCTCTCTTGTTATGTACAGTACCGTCCCTTACATATTGGATTATATAGAGCCCTGTTATTTATTACATACCATCCTGTCTTGTTGGCAGTATAATGCAATGATGGCTGATGGAGCATGGGAAAGCTTCCTTTCTAATGGAGGAGCTGATGGACTGGTAGTTTGGTCACCGGCTCGTCGATCAGCAGTCATTTTATATCTAAAAAGAGAAGGGACTATGTAATAAAAGAGGGCACTGTAAATAACAAAATTAACAAGAATATACTATGTAAGAGACAGCACTATACATAACAGCAGAGGAAGCTATATAATAAGGGACGGCATCATATATAACTAGAGAGGATGATACGTAATAAGGGATGGTGTTATACATAATAAAAGAGGAAACTATGTAACTAAGGATGGTGTTATACAGAATTAGTGAGTACACTATATACTAAGGGACTTTGTTAGACATAGTGAGTACACTATATACTAAGGGACTGTGTTAGACATAATAAGCGATAATGTCTTTCTCCACCTCCCCCTGTTCCTAAGGCCATTATAAGTCCCCCTTCCTCCCATCCCAATCCCCCACACCCCTCATTGTCCTCCTCCCCTCGCATCCCATTATTGTCCTCTCCCCCACCCCATCATTGCCCTCTTCACCACCTCCATCATTTTCTTCTCCTCCACCACTATCTTTGCTTTCTCCCCCACCACTCCCATCATTGCCCATTCCACCACCTCCATCATTTCCTCCTCCTCCACCACCCCCATTTATTGCCCTTTGCACCACCACCATCATTGCATTCTCCCCCACCACCCCATCATGCCCTCTCCATCACCCCCATCATTGCCTTCTCCTTCACCCCTTCACTGCCTTCTAGACCATCACTCCCATCATTGCCTGCTCCATCACCCCATCATTGCCTTCTCCCCATCATTCCCATCATTGTCTTCTCCCCATCACTCCCATCATTGCCTTCTCCATCACCCCATCACTGCCTTCTCCCCGTCACTCCCATCATTGCCTGCTCCATCACCCCATCACTCCCATCATTGTCTGCTCCATCACCCCCATCATTGCCTGCTCCATCACCCCATCACTCCCATCATTGCCTGCTCCATCACCCCATCATTGCCTTCTCCCCATCACTCCCATCATTGTCTTCTCCCCATCACTCCCATCATTGCCTTCTCCATCACCCCATCACTGCCTTCTCCCCGTCACTCCCATCATTGCCTGCTCCATCACCCCATCACTCCCATCATTGCCTGCTCCATCACCCCATCATTGCCTTCTCCCCATCACTCCCATCATTGTCTTCTCCCCATCACTCCCATCATTGCCTTCTCCATCACCCCATCACTGCCTTCTCCCCGTCACTCCCATCATTGAGTGCTCCATCACCCCATCACTCCCATCATTGTCTGCTCCATCACCCCCATCATTGCCTGCTCCATCACCCCATCACTCCCATCATTGCCTGCTCCATCACCCCATCATTGCCTTCTCCCCATCACTCCCATCATTGTCTTCTCCCCATCACTCCCATCATTGCCTTCTCCATCACCCCATAACTGCCTTCTCCCCGTCACTCCCATCATTGCCTGCTCCATCACCCCATCACTCCCATCATTGTCTGCTCCATCACCCCCATCATTGCCTGCTCCATCACCCCATCACTCCCATCATTGTCTGCTCCATCACCCCCATCATTGCCTGCTCCATCACCCCATCACTCCCATCATTGCCTTCTCTGCATCATCCCCATCATGGCCTTCTCCCATTACCCCCACATGGCCTTCTCCCATTACCCCCACATGGCCTTCTCCCATTACCCCCACATGGCCTTCTCCCATTACCCTCACATGGCCTTCTCCCATTACCCCCTCAAGGCCTTCTCCCATTACTCCCTCAAGGCCTTCTCCCATTACTCCCTCAAGGCCTTCGCCCATTACTCCCTCAAGGCCTTCTCCCATTACTCCCTCAAGGCCTTCTCCCATTACCCCCTCAAGGCCTTCTCCCATTACCTCCTCAAGGCCTTCTCCCATTACCCCCATCATGGCCTTCTCCCATTACCCCCATCATGGCCTTCTCCCATTACCCCCTCATGGCCTTCTCCCGTCACTCCAGGCATCATGGCCTTCTCTCCCCATCACGATCTTCTCATGTCCCCATCTCCTCCAGGGCCAGGCTAACCTACAGACATACACACAGACATACACACACACATACATACATACACACAGACAGACATACACACACAGACAGACATACACACACAGACAGAAATGCACACACACAGACATACACACAGACATACACACACAGACAGACATACTACATACACACACACAGACATACACACACACACACACACACACACAGACATACACACATACATATACATACACATACAGACATACATACACACAGACACCACCTCTCTCCTCTCACCTGTCCGCAGCATCGCCCGCGCTTCCTCGCTCACACAGCAGCGACCGCTGAATGATGACGTCATTCAGCGGCGCTCCTCTGTGTCAAACAGGAAGCGCAGCCTCCGGGCAGGTAGCAGGACGGGTCCTTGCAGCTCCGCTCTATTCCCTCTTGCAGGCAGCGGAGCTGCTGTGATCGCTCCCTGCCCGCCGCTGCACTGCACTGTGCCTCCGTGCTTCTCCCTCAGGGTGGAATTGCTGCTGTTGCCGCGCCGCCCCCACACACGTGCCGCCTGGGGCGGACCGCCCCCCGCGCTACGCCACTGGGTGTATTGCTGTGGTCGTCAGGAGGACGGCCAATAAAAGTGGACCTGTTGAACACAAATTCTGTCTCTTGTCTGTCTGTGGCAAGAAGCGGGTCACCCCCCCTGTCGGTTACCCTACCTACAGTGCATTCTGGATAATGTTTCTTTCCGGCACTAAGTAGAAACTTTTTAGCTTTATCCTAGCAAAGGGTGGCACTCTCTCACATCTACATATTCAAAAAGTTGGTAAGTGTGAACCTGGCAAAGTATGGCACACTCAGGATAACGTTTAGCACTATGAGGTGAGGTGACACTATGTGGTCACCATTTAGCTTTACCCTATCAAAGCATGGCACTGTAGGTGTACAGTTTAAGTTTATATAGTTGAAGTGGGAACCTAGCAAAGTATGGCACTCTCTTGACACAGTAAACTTCTTTGTGAACAAAATGCCACTATGGGGGAACTGTTTGTACCCCTTCTGGCTACATTTCGAACATATGATATCATGAGGGATCCATTTAAAAAGTCTGGCACTCTCTGGGCACGGTTTAGCTTTATGTAGGACAAGTGGCATCATGGTGGGCACTGTATGACACTATATTGGCTAAGTGTGCAACCCTGTGCAATTTATGGCACTTCGGGCCAATGTGGCTACTGTATGGCTTCCATCTCTCGGGCCAGTCTAGTAGAAGCACTGTATGGGCTCTCAGCTTGCACCATTGAGTTCTCATTATAGCCAAACGCCCATTAATCAGCAGATCAGTCCTCAGCGTCCAGACGGCCCTACTAAGCCGCAACACGATACTGCAACATCTGCTTTTAACATCTTTTCTTCACCTCTTGGCAACTCATCCACCTCCGTAGAAGGAAAAAAGACTGAACACAATAATATTTTCCATCCCTATAATAGATAGTGACCACTGTGAGTTTTATGAACTGGCTCACTTTGATCTCAGTTATAAATGGGTGATGGATGAACACTTTTGGAGAAAATAAATGTGCTGGTTCATCTTCCTTCGTAGTTTTAAAGTAAAGGACTCCAAAAATGCATGATAGATACAGAGTGAAAAAATAAAAGTGCAGAATACTTAAAATGGGTTTAATGTAGAATTAGTAAGGTGCAGTCACTTATCTCCCCTTACATCCAATTATCAGTCGCTAAGTCCAATCAAGATCGGCACAATCACTGTTCTTGAAAGGGTTTCTAGTGAGTCTCACTTCTGCATTGGGAGCGAGAGGCCAAGAGGCCAAGCGAGTGGTTATAACACTCGAGGTCCTTTATTACCAGCAGAACGACTGGGCTCTTAAAAGAGTTACCAAGCACTTACCCCTTCTGCATGAGAGGCACAGAGCTGGTCTCGAGTTGGCGCCTGTTGTCCGACTGACTTTTCCTGTGCATGACCAGCTGATATCATGCACCGATTCTATTACTTAGATGCCTGTGTGATATCTGTAAAGCAGCCGACGTACACAAGGGAACCTAACCATTGCAGCTCAACCCCATGAATTGAATGTGGCTAAGCTGCAGTACCATATACAGCCACACAAGCGCAGATGGTGCTGCTAGGAAGTAGCTACAGGTGCATCAAAATTAGAATATCATCAAAAAGATAATTTATTTCAGTTCTTCAATACAAAAAGTGAAACTCATATTATACAGAGTCTTTACAAACAGAGTGATCTATTCTAAGTGTTTATTTCTGTTAATGTTGATGTTTATGGCTTACAGCCAATGAAAACCCAAAAGTAACTATTTCAGTAAATTAGAATACTATATAACACCAGTTTGAAAAAATTATTTTAAAATCCGAAATGTTGGCCTACTGAAATGTGTTATGCTGAAAAAAGAATGACAGCACCTCCAAAAATCATATAATGATCTAATGCCTCTCGGCAAAATTATATAACTGAACATGAGGTTATTAGTTTAACATTCTGATCAGACTGTATAAAGCCAACTGCCACATCATGGCGAACCTCGTAGTGGGTCCTACTGCCCTAACGGAGCGGAGCCGTGCACCGTCCACCGCCACAGCGGCAATGCACCAACAGAGCAGACAGCCCGGTATCTCCAGACCGCACTACTCCACCAGCACAAAACCACAGCAACAACAGCAACCGCCCAGCACCAACATCAAATTAAAGGAGTCCCCATCGCCCCTAAGGAGCAGAGCCATGCGCCGACCACCGCCACAGCGGCAATGCAGCAGCAAGGCAGACGGCCTGGTGTCTCACAGCACCCATGCTGCAAGACCGAGTCCCCATGACTCCAGATCGCACCGCCCCACCAGTACACAACCACAGCAACAATGGCCGCCACACAGCACCAACACCAAATGTAAGGAGCAAAGAAACTCAACTCCATCAAGCTCTTCAGTGAGAGCAGAAATGGACTAGACCCATAACTTTGCTGTCTCCTGCTAATTGAAATGACATGTGCCAAATGGGAGGAGTGCACATCCAAAGGAAAAAAAAGGACAGATCATGCAATATGCTGAAAAAAGAGATAGGACAGCACTTCCAAAAAATTATACAATGATCTAATGCCTCTCGACAAACTTATATAACTGAACATGAGGTTCTTAGTTTAACATTCTGATCAGACTGTATGAAGCCCAGTGCCACATCGCGGCAAAACTCATAGTGGATCCTACCACCCTAACGGAGTATAGCCGTGCGCCGACCACCGCCTCATGTTCAGTTATATAAATTTTTGCCTGTCGGCATTAGATCAACTTATGATTTTGGAGGTGCGGTTCATGCTCTTTTTTTTGGCCTACTGAAATGTATGTTCAGTAAATGAACTCAATACTTGGTTGGGGCTCCTTTGGCATCAATTACTGCATCAATGCGGCGTGGCATGGAGGCAATCAGTTTGTGTCACTGCAGAGGTGTTATTGAAGCCCAGGTTGCTTTGATAGCAGCCTTCAGCTCGTCTGCATTGTTGTGTCTGGTGTCTCTCATATTCCTCTTGACAATACTCCATAGATTCTCTATGGGGTTAAGGTCAGGCGATTTTGCTGGCCAATCAAGCACAGTGATAAAGTCGTTTTTAAACCAGGTATTGTTTTTTTTGGCAGTGTGGACAGGTACCAAGTCCTGCTGGAGAATGACATTTCCAACTCCAAAAAGCTTGTCGGCAGAGTAAAGCATGAAGTACTCTAAAATTTACTGGTAGACGGCTGCGCTGACTTTGATCTTGATAAAACAGAGTGTACCTATACCAGAAGATGACATAGCTCCCCAAACCATCATTGACTGTGGAAACGTCACACTAGACCTCAAGCTGCTTGGATTGTCTGTGTCTCCACTCTTCCTCTAGACTAGACTCTGGAACCTTGATTTCCAAGGTCTAATGTGAAGTTTCCACAATCAGTGATGGTTTGGGGAGCCATGTCATCTGCCGATGTAGGTCCACTGTGTTTTATCAAGACCAAAGTTAGCACAGCCATCTACCAGGAAATTTTAGAGCGCTTCATGCTTCCCTCTGATGACAAGCTTTTTGAAGATGGAAATTTCACCTCTAAATGGAATCGGAGACAGAACCAGTTCAGGAGATCCTTGCGCGCCCCATCTGCCTCCACAATTTCGTTGGCTTCAAGCGAGGAATCTTCTAAATTGAAATAAAAAATGTTTGAATTCTGTAATAAGGGATTCAACTGGGAAATTATGACAACAAAACATATGATATCTCTGGCAAATTATCAGGACAAGAGGAACAGAAATGGGCTGGAGGTAATTAATTTATCTGATCACGTCCTGACTAAAGTACACTTAGAGGTCCTCCAAAAGAGATTGACTTTCTCTCCCACTAATAATTTCTATCTCTTTACAGTCACTAAGGACCTTTACCTCTTCTCAAGGTAATTTATTACGAAAAAAATAATGATTATTGAGAAAACACATTCATTAACAAATGATGAGGTGAAAGTGGAGGCTTTGAGGCCTCTCGAGGATCTCCTGGATGAACAGATGCCCAATGCATCAGGTGTGTTCCCACGTAATGTCTATCCAAAATCAACAAAATTCCCCCCCTGCAGTAGAAATATTTATATTTCAAGATTTCCGGAACATTACAACAAAACGCAGATATGATAACTTAACTTCTAAACAAAAGACAGTCCTTGCAGGAATTAAAAACATTTAATGACATCGTAATAAAGCTGGCAGATAAGGGGGGAAATGTTGTATTATGGCCTAAGATCATGTATGAGAGGCCTACAAACACTTGAGAGATTGGGATACCTACCTAAAACTGGATAACAACCCTCTTGGCACTTTCCTAAATGAGCTAGAGGAAATCTTGGTCAGAGCCTTAAGGTACTGTCACACTTAGCGATGTACCAGTGATTCCGACCAGCGATATGACGCGGTCAGGATCGCTGGTACATCGCTAAGTGGTCGCTAGTGAGCTGCCACACAGGCAGATCTTCCCAGCGACATCGCAGGGGTCGGGGGTCGCTACTTACGTGTCAGACGAGGCGATGAAGACTTCCTCCCGACCGCGTCCACGCGTCGCTCGTCGTCACAGCAGGAAGCCCCAGCAGGAAGCTGACGACGAGAAACAGTCCAGGACGTTCTCGCGCGATCAGCGATAACCAGCGGGGGAGCGGTTGGAGGTAAGTATCAGACATAGCGATATCGCTAGCAATATCGCTATAACATCACAAAAACCAGTGACGTTACAGCGATATTGCTAGCGATATCGCTTAGTGTGACAGGCCCTTTAGAGAAAGGAATTATTCCCAAGCAAATTCTTGATGGACTCTTGACCAAATCTCCCAAAATTCCAACGCTGTACTTTATCCCAAAAGTACACAAGAATCCCACTGATCCTCTGGGGTGTCCTATTGTCACTGGCGTGGGAGGGCTATGCGACCCTGTATACAAATTCATTGATTACTATCTTAAACCCATCGTTGAGTCGTTCCCCTCCTATGCCAGAGACACAGCTGACATTCTGACCAGAATAAATGGGATCCAATTGGAAAGAGATATGATTCTGGTCACAGCTGACATTGATTCGCTGTATACCTGTGTAGGCTGATGGGCTGACTGGGGGGTGGCCCCTTTTGGCCACGGAATAGGCTGGAGGCAGAAATCCATTCAATCAGGTCAAAACGTTATTCGGTGTCCACTGGACATCCACAGCAGGCACAACAGCTTCTGCTCCCTGGCCTGGGTACCTATCACCTTCCTTCTGCTTCGATTGGCCAAGACCCTCTGGGTTCTTTCACCATGGCTGCCGTTAGGCCCACGGCCACAGCGCTTCCACCTGGCTAAGTCTGCCTGCTGTACACCTACTCACTCTTCGGTGTCCCAGCCGTCCGGTACCCAAACCTTCCGTCAATCGCTGCCATCCCTTCCTGCGGCTGCCTTCTCAGGGCCACCCCCCTCTCCGAGTAACCGTCTTTAGCTCTCCTCTGTCCTTCCTGAGCTTCTCCTCTCTCCATCCTCTCCTGTGCTCTTCTTACTTCTCTCTTCCTCATGGGTGTCTTTCTGCCCTGCCCCTGGGACTCTCCTCTATTATATATATCTCTTCTCTCTGGAAATCCCCTTCTCAGTCCTGTAACTCCGCCCACCATGACTATGCAGTTTCCCCAGCCTAAGGCTTGCTGTTAAGTCCTTTTCTCACTGCTCTGTCTCCATCTTGTGGCCAAAACCCGGTACTACTTTGTTCTGCACTAATTCCCATCTGTTAACCATACACATACAATAAAGCATAGTGCACATCATCGTTTACATGTTCTTTGTATCTCAGACAGGTCCATAGGTCAGTCCACCCGCTACATACCGCCTTCCTTTTACCATTGTCGTCCCCAACAATCCCGCGCTTCCGTCTTCATTTTTTTGTAGTTTTCCTCTTTCTTTTGCCCTTGTGGTCGGTTTGCTGAGCAGAGTCTGGAGCCTTCTAGCTCTACACGGGATGCTGGGCAGAGCCGGGAGCCATCATGCTCCGAGTAGCTGACGGCTACTCACTGATGCAGTTTTCATTCATTGGGGTGGGTTTACTCGGACCCCTAAATGAGTGCCTTTTCCCCACTTTTCTCACTTTCAGAATTACGCTCAACTCCATGGAAACATGACCGAGGCTATGGCCTACCAGGTCACTGTGTGCCCTTTTTCTTCCATTCTGGGTATTTTCCACCTAGATCCTGACCGATGGACCGCTGTCTGTTCCATATCACCAACTCTCTTACCCCTTCTTTTGTAATTTAGTCATGGTAAGCATTTTTTCTGGTTTAGCACCTAGAACATGTTGAACATTTTTTTCTTTAAACAACATTTCAAGATTGTACAATATTTAACTATACATGGTTTTGCCATTCTACTATTTCTAATAAATACAACATTTAGCCTATTTTCTACACTATTCTACAGTGCTTATTATTTTAATTCCTACAACACTTATACTATCTACTATCTCTGTTAATATATACAACATTTACAGTATTCACTTTTTCTGGTATATATGTCCTAAAGAACTACCTCTAATATGTACAGCACATAATTATCTCACTACACATTCTACAAACTATTCTTTATATTTACTTTATGTCTTCTACATTTGTAATCCACTTTGGTAAATCTTCAACCTGTTCAGCTCAGGTCCTTTGAATCTTCAGCACGGTCTCACCGCTGACGTTGGTGTATTGGCGGTGATGATCCTGCCGACTATGCCACTTGTAGGAACGTGGGCCAAGAGGGGGGTAGTCCCTTTCGGCCGCGGAACAGACTGGAGGCTGAGGCAGAAATCCGTTCAGTCAGGTCCAAACTTTATTCGGTGTCCACTTGACATCCACAGCAGGCACAACAGCTTCTGCTCCCTGCGTACCTGTCACCTTCTGTCTGCTTTGATTGGCCAAGACCCTCTGTGTTCTTTCACCGTGGCTGCCGTTAGGCCCACGGCCACAGTGCTTCCACCTGGCTGTCTGCCCGCTGTACACCTACTCACTCTTCGGTGTCCCAGCCATCCAGTACCCAAACCTTCCGTCACTCACTGCCGTCCCTTCCTGTGGCTGCCTTCTCAGGGCCACCCCCCATCCGAATAACCGTCTCTGTCTCTCCTCTGTCTCTCCTGAGCTTCTCCTCTCTCCGTCCTCTCCTGTGTTCTTCTCACTTCTCTCTTCCTTGTGGGTGTCTCTCTGCCCTACCACTGGGACTCTCCTCTCTTATATCTCCTCTCTCTGGAAATCCCTTTCTCAGTCCCATAACTCTGCCCACCATGACTATGCAGTTTCTCCAGCCTAAGGCTTGCTGTTAAGTCCTTTTCTTAATGCTCTCTGTCTCCATCTTGTGGCCAAACCCGGTACTACGTCGTCCTGCACTAATTCCCAGCTGTTAACCATACACATACAATAAAGCATAGTGCACATCATTCTTTACATGTTCTTTCTATCTCAGACAGGTCCATAGGTTAGTCCACCCCATACACCTGTAACCGTCATGAAGACGCTTAGGCTTTGGAGGATAATGCTATCTGCAGTAACTGATAAGTAGGGCTCTTGCACTGATAGGGCCTGCAGCTCTCCGACAAGTCTAGCGGAAGTAATTGCTACCAGAAAGACAGTCTTAAGTATAAGGTTTTTAAACTCATAGATGATAAAGGTTCAAAAGGATCTCTGGTTGAACTATTAAGCACCAGATTTAAATCCCAAGGGGAAACCCAGCTACGAAATCTAGGCCGGATTCTAGCTGCTGAGGTAATGAAACTCTATCCAGCGATGAGTAACTAAGTTCTGGTCAAAGATAGAGCTAAGAACTGACACCTGCACCTTCAGGGTACTAGGTGTAAGACCTAAATCAAGCCCCTTTTGAAGAAAGTCCAAAATCTGAGCAATGTTAGGATGAAAGGGATCAGGATTGTCCGGAGAACACCGGGACGAGAATTTTTTCCAAACCTTGCCATAAATGGCATTGGTCATTGACTTCCTACTGTTCAAGAGAGTTTAAGTATTGAGTATTTTCAGGGGAAGCTGATCCCAGCTGACCCCCGCTGGAGGTTCCAGGAATTTAGCCACCACATAAGGGAAGATTTCACATGACCGGGAAGAGGAACTCTCCTGGTCAGAGAATTTTGATGCCTGTCCCAAGATGAGAGAACATGAGTCTGGAGGACTCATATGTATGGGCTTGAGCCCAGGACACCGCCTGGATGTATGACTTCAGCAGTCACAGGATAGACATTGAGTCCCTCAGGGTAGGAGCCCTCTGTTCTCTGAACTTGGAGATCCTCTGAAAAAGTTTGAGTTGATGATCTCTGGGCAAGAAGGATGCTCTTTTTACTGAATCCATGAGGATTCCCAGGAATTTCTTCCTTGGTGAAGGATGAAGAAGATCCAACTTCTCCAGATTTGGGATCCAGCCCAGAGATTCCAGGATTTCCAAAGTCTTTGCCACATCTAGATTTACACGGGGTATAGATGGTGCGACAGTGAGGAAGTCGTCTAAATATGGAATGATGCAAATCCCTTGATGACAAATGAAGATTACTGCTTCTGTCATGAGCTTGGTGGTTACCCATGGTACTGATGAAATGCCAAACGGGAGGACATTGAACTGGTAATGGCTGATCCGGTGACCATGGGAAACTGCAAATCTGAGGAACCTCCTGTGATCTGGGTGGATTGACACATGGCAATAAGCATCCTTTAGATCTATTGTGGCCATTACCCAATCCTGTCCAATGAGTGGCATTGCCGTCCTGATCAATTCCATCTTGAACTGTCTGTATGTGATAACTTGATTCAGAGGTTTCAGATTGATGATAATTCTGTGCTTCCCTGAAGGCTTCTTGACTAGTAAGAGGTGAGAATAGTGGCCTCTGCCTATCTCTTGTAGGGGTACTCAAGAGATCACCTTTGACTGAAGCATACCTTGAAGACCGAACAGTAAGGAGTCTTGTAGGTGTAGAGATTGTAGTAAGGTAATTCGCAAGCATTGAGGGGGAAACTCTCGAAGTTTCAATCCATCCCAAATGGTATGGAGGACACACTGGTTGGTGGAAATGGACTGCCACCGAGTGAGGAAGCTCGAGAGTCGACCCTCGACAGGGGAACAGTCATTGCTTGTCAGGAGTTTGCTGGTGGTGGGGGACAAGGATATTTTTGCCCTTTCCACCTTTTGGATAGCTCCAACGGCCTGATTTACCTTTCCCCTTGTATTCCCTCTGTGAAGACTGATCTCGGGAGGGACGAAAACAGAAATTAGACCTACCGGTAATTGTATTTCCAGGTGCCCATCTTGACAGCACCATGGATGACGTCCTTCTTATCCTCATTGGGACAGGAAGCAAGGAGAGGTTAAAAGGACCCTCCCATCTCCACCCTTCAGTGTCTTTCCAAATTATCACATCTGGATGGATACAACAAAAATTTTTTATTAGACATTCTTTATACAAACGTTATGTCACATTAGTATAGAATTTTCTCAGAAGGGAGGAAACTTAGTAGTGCGGTCAGGATGGGCCACTGGAGATACAATTACCGGTAGATCTTATTTCTGTTCTGTTTTCCCGTTCACCAATCCTGACAGCACTATGGAGAATACCAAAGTATCATGATCTAGGGCAGGACCACAGAAGAACCTTTCTACCGAAGGCTAGCTGCCCTGAGAGTACGTCTAGCTTATAATGTTTTGAGAAGGTATTTATACTAGACTAAAGGCCCCGTTACACACAACAATGTACCAGCGATCCCACCAATGATCTGACATGGATGGAATTGCTGGGACATAGTTAGGCTGATCGCTGGTGGCCTGTCACATAGACAGACTCACCAGCGATCAGGACCAGCATGCACGCTGGTATCTAGGGTAAACAGTAGGTATCCAAGAGCCACGCAGCTCTTAGTTACCCGCTGTTTACCCTAGATACCAGCGTGCAGCGTTGTGGCGCCCCCAGGAGTACGGTCGCCACACTGGCTTTGCCTTCCTCCCGGGGAGGGTAATGCCAGGCTTGGAGGCAATGATGGGACTCTCTCACAGTCAATCTATGCATATAACAGTTCCCTTCCTGACCAGCAGGTGGAGCTCTGACCAAGGATTGAGGGGAGGAGTGATCCCTGAGGGCGAGGAGGAAGAAGAGTCAGTTAGTCTGTGGAGGGTGAAGTGTGCAGATGGGGAATGCGAAGCTGGAGGTTGAGCTGCAGCAGGCGAGCTCCCTCAGCTTGAGAGCGCACAGAACTGGAGTCGGGTCTCCACGGTGGTACGGGTACTAATGGCCCTGCCACAGATACCAGAGGAGTAGGAGGCTGTAGATGCCCTGCTCCCCTAGAAGACTTGCGGTACAACAGCAAAACGGATAGAGAGCCGGGGATTCGGAGAGTGAGAGGAGTCCCAGAGAGAGAGGCTACAGCTGTCTGCCATGCAAGTGGAAGTCTAGGAACATTTGACAGGAGGAACTTCAGAGTAACTAAGGACTGGAGTGCTTCACACACACAGCGCTATTAGGGAGACTGCACAGCCCATCTGAGAGAGAGAATCCCTGAGTTGCTTCCAGGCTAGCCTGCTCCAACACCATCTGTGATCAGGACCCTGGACTGCAGTTACCAAGTAAAGGTACAGAAATTGCACCCCGCTGTGTTGTGTCTGCTTCCTAACCTGTCGGTACTGCTACATCCCTGTGCCCATCACTTATACACTGCCCTGGGACTACAGCTCCACCTGTGGGGAGCTATACCATCTCTGCTACACCACACCATCAGTCCCAGTGGATCTGTATGCAGCGTTGGCTTACCACCTTACTTGCCAAACACCACGGGTGGCATCACGAACTATTCATATAAACTCTAACACCATTAACATCACCGCCATTGATATTGGGGCCCAGGGCCACGGACCGGGTCACCGCTGCTGTGACACATCATCCCCCTGACACCGGCCCGGTACCGAGTACCCCACAGCCCTGGGTGAAGCGAGGGCGACTCAGCGTCACTGATCATTGGTCTCCCGCTGCCACACGCAGCGATGCGTGCTGGCCAGCGTGAGACCAATGATCAAAAAATGGCCCAGGACGATCCTGCACGATCAGCGATACCCGGCAAGGGGGCCGGTCGCTGATGGATGTCACACACAGCGAGATCGCTGGAGAGATCGCTGATGCGTCACAAAATCAGCGATCTCGCTAGCGATCTCGCTGTGTGTGACAGGGCCCTTAGTTGCGGCTTTATAAATCTACTCCACTGAAGCCCCCCCTTTTTCTGCCCATGAAGTGGCTATAGCCCTAGTTGAATGAGCTCTAAGAGCATCTGGGGGGGAGATCTTTCCTGAGCTTCATAAGCTAAATGAATTGTAGATCTTATCCACCTAGCTATTGTGGATTTGGCTGCCCTTTTACCTCTATTTGAACCCCCATATTGCACAAACAGAGTTGTGCCCTGTTTCCAGCCCTTAGTTGCCTCTAGGTATTTAAGAACTGTTTCTCTAACATATAGGCAATGAAAGGATTGTTCCTTCAAATTTCTAGGGTGCTGGCAGAAGGAGGGGAGAACAACTTCCTGATTCATGTTTGAAGTTAATATGACTTTGGGGAGGAACGCTGGGTCGAGCCTCAGGATCAGTCGATCCTCAAACACCTGTAAATATGGATCCTGAATGGATAGGGCTTGTAGTTCCCCTATTCTTTTTGCCGATGTGATCGCCACCAGGAAGGTAGTTTTAAACCAGATCCTAATATCCATATTATCTGCTGGTTCATATGGGTGATAACTAGAGTTGAGTGAAACAGGTCGGCCAGATTCATAAGTCATCGACTTATGGCAAAGTCGGGTTTCGCTGACCGAAACCCGACCGCAGCGTGAAGTCGGCCATGCGGTTGGCAAAACGGCGCCAAAGACGGATTTCCCAGAATGCTTGCACGTGACTTTTTTCAGCCACTGAGCAAGGACGTACACTGTGGGCAACGAGATGACATGTGCAGCATCCGGGGAGAGAGAGAGTTTTCGCGCACTTTAAAAAAGCGGTCCGGCATGTAGGTGTTTACTGTCCTCCACTCCCTGCCGTCTTTGCTTCCCCATTGACTTGCATTGGGTATTGTGTTTCAGTCAGACCTTCGACTTTTCACGATAGTCGGCTGACTCGACTTTTCAGAAAGTCGGATTTCATGAAACCCGACTCGACCTTAAAAAAGGCAAAGTCGCTCATCTCTAGTGATAACAAAGTGCGTTTAGAACAAAGTTAAGATTCCAAGGAGGGACTGACTTGCTTATAGAAGGCTTCAGCCTCTGTATAGCTCTAGAAAACCTAGCTAGCTATCCAGGAGTGGGTGCATAGGGAAAAGTAAAAAAATACACTAAGAGCTGAGATCTGCACCCTCAGAGTGCTTGTTCTAAAGCCCTTCTTGAAACCTGTCTACAGGAAATCAAGGATTTTGGGGATGTCCAGGTGAGATGTATCAACCGATGACACTCAGCAATATATGCGTTTCAAAATTTTGATGTATATAGCAGAGGTCATGGGCTTCCTGCTTGCTTGAAGGGTAGAAATTGCTTCATCGGACAACCCTTTTGACTTCAGGACCTGCCTCTCAGGTTCCATGCTAAGAGTTGAAGACTGTCTGGGTTGTGGTGTAGAACCGGACCCTGGTGTAGGAGATCTCTTCTTCTTGGAAGGAGGATGAGGTCTTCTTCCATCATCTTCCTCAGCAGAGTGAACCAGCTCTTCTTCGGCCAGAAAGGCGCCACCAAGATAAGCTTCACCCTTTCCTCCTGCACCTTTCTGAGCACCCTCAGAATCAGAGGAAGAGGGGGAAATGTGTAGGTTAGTCCCTCTCCACATAGGTGGGACAGTGCGTCGACTTCTGCTGAAACGTCTAAGGGGTTTAATGAGAAAAACCTTGTGACCTTCGCATTCTCTCTGTCTGCGAACAGATCCACCAGTGGCACCCCCCAGCGCTGACACAGCATACTGAACACCTCCTTGTTCAGTTCACACTCCATGGGAGGATAACTTCTGTCTGCTTAAGAAGTCTGCCACCTGGTTTCTGGATGCCTCTAGGTGTACCGCAGAGATGGATAGGACCGTTGCCTCTGCCCATTTGAAGATCTTCTTGGTCAGGTGCTGCAAGGCAGGATGTTTTGGTCCCCCTTCATGACCTAGGAATGCCACCGTCATCATGTTGTCAGACAGGATCTTTATGTGTCTGCCCTTGACCATCGACTGGACCTGAAGCAGAACCTTCCAGACTGCAGACAGTTCCCTGAAATTTGAGGACCTGGATCCCATCTCTGGGCTCCATTCTCCTTGGAAATATTTCCCCTCTATATGGCTGCCCCAGCCTAGCTGACTTGCATCAGTGGTGACTACGACGCATGGGGATAGAATCCATGGAACTCCTATCTGGAGGATCTCTGGAGTGATCCACCAATGTAAAGATTCCCTTACCGGGAGGGATAGTGGCATTACTTAGTCCAGTGACCGTTGATGTTTGTCCCAGGTGGTCAAAACTGCACCTTAAACCTCCCAGGAGTGGAACTGACTCCACCGTACACAGGGGATACAAGATGTCATTAGTCCCAAAATGCTCATCGCTTTTCTGATGGAGCAGCAGCTTCCAGCAAACTGGTGGAACTTATCCATTATGTTGCACTGTTTTTCTCCAGGCAAGAAAGATGTTCTCAGTCGGGAGTCTAGTAAGATCCCCAAGAATTTCTTCCTTGTTTCTGGAACCAGGTTCGACTTCTTCCAATTTTTCACCCATCCCAGCTTCTGAAACATGGAGATCGAGATGTGGCAATGGTCGCTGAGCTGCTCCTCGGAACTGGCCCTTATCTGTGAGTCGTTTAGATAAGGGACTATGCTGATGTCCCGTTTCTTTATGTAGGTGACCACCTCCGCCACAAGCTTGGTGAATATTCTGGGAGTTGAGGCTAGGCCAAAGGGAAGACATCGGAACTGGTAGTGATGGACCCTTCCTTGGACCCTCACAGCAAACCTTAGGAACTTCTGGTAGGAAGCGTGATTGGAACGTGATAGTATGTGTTCTTCAAATCTAGGGTACACATCACCACATTTCTGTCTATAAGAGGAATCGTAGATCTGATGGACTCCATCTTGAATTTCTTGTGTCTGATCCTTAGGTTTAAGGGCTTGAGGTTTATTATTGTCCTGCTTTCTCCGGAGGGTTTCCTTACTGAGAAGAAGCTGGTCTTATAGCCCTTGCACCTTTCCTGTTCGTGGACCGGGACTACCACTCCAATCTTTAGTAGGTCCTGGACATCTGTCCACATGGAGGAAGCGGGTGACTGAAGGTGTAAGGGGTGCACAAGGACTAGATGGTGTCCACTTCTCCTGCCTGTGTTTAAGCTGGTGTGTTTAACCTCTAATACTGTGCAACGTATGTGATGCTGCTATAATACGTATGTTAGATATATCTTGTGTATGATAATATTACTACGCTGTGTAACACAATGTAAATATGTTATGTGTAGGGAAAGTGTATTAATTAGATTAGCTCACTAGAAGGGGGGCATTGTAGGACAGCAATAGGAATAGGAACTTAGAATAGGAATTCATTAAGATAGGAGGGGTCAACTGGGATAAGTTAGTGAGCTTCCTGGCTTTTAATCTATAGAGCCTTGTAGCCCGGATAGGGCAGTTGAGCCCCAAAACGTTATTTCAAGTAAAGGAGCCCAGCTCATCCAGGGCCTAGGAGTAACGCTTTGCCAGTGAAGTCAAGGAATACTGGGCAGCTTTGTCAAGATGGTGGTCAGCTACTTAGGAAGACGCCTGCGTGTCTGGGGTGAAATGGACCAGGAACTCCTACAGTTAGTCGGACTGGTCAGACAGAATGCTGTGGTATCGGGGACAACGGTGCGACCCTGCAATATTTCTGAAGAAGTGAGGGACAGCACAGGGACCGAAAATGTTGTGTCTTGTGAAGTATCTTGTGCTGTACCTAAATGTGAACTGGATGAGCTGAGAAAAGAACTACCATAAGTAAAAACATTTGATTTAAGCTGGAATTTGACTCTGTTTCTATTTGTGTGGAACCCCAAGGAACTGTGGAAGGAACCCACAGTGGATCAGAGAGGATCCAGGCGGACAGAAAAGCGGACACAAAGGTACGCTACCACAGAGACATTGTGTGTATGTGGTAGGAGTCCAGGGTGTGACAGAGCAACCATCATCAGCCACGACTACCTCCCTGGTCTGTTACACTTGGAGTAGTCGGCAGGATCCAGTTACCTTGCAATGCGGGGGTGCCTTTAACATGATGACTGATACCCTGAAACTTGAAGATGCCTTTAAAGTGACAGATACCCTGATTATGACAATGATGGCGACTCTGTATATGGTGGAATATGGTGCAAAAATGGAGGACAACTTTAACTCCACCCCTCATTGGCCTCCTGTCTTGAAAATGGCGCAGGATTCTTTCTGGCAGAGTTGGTGGCCTAAGCTGGGGATGCATGCCCTGGTAAATAGTGCCCGCCCATGGTGGGCATGATGGAGGAGAAGAAGGCCTCGCCCTTTGCAACAGTTGATAGAGAAATGGGTGGAGCAGCCGGAAGTGACCCCACCTTGGAACGGGTGGGGTCCAGAAAAAGACAAATGGAGATGGCAGCAGGAGGAAAAGACCCGACCAGGAAGGCTGAGGGGAGTCACCGACAACTACTGGACTGATGGATCCCCCATACCTGTGGATGAGCGGAGCTGGCAGCTGCAGGAGATGGAACATCATAGTTGGGAACTGAAAAGGACCTATGAACCGGAAGGAGAGTCTGCCCCAGAGGAGCCCGTGCCAGAAATGGAGTAGCCTGATCTGGAGTGTGCAGCTGTAGTGGCGGAGGGATCTGACAGTCGTGGAACCATTGCGGCTGGGATGCCGGAACAGTTGGTGAGTGAGCTCTGGTCCCAAACCCCAGAACGCAGGTGCACGCCTGGCGGCGCACTGTCCCTCGGTCTGTCACGGTTCCATTAGGAGGCAGAGGGCCCCTTTCCATCCCCCGGGCAGACCACCTGGATTACGGGAGTCATAGAACAAAAAAAGTGGGAAAAAAAAATCTGGGGGGAGCTGCTCCGACCAGAAGAGGGCGCTATGGCCGGACGTAGCACCAGCGGGCAGCTGGTCTACACAGACACCGACCATGGCTATGGATTTATTCGCGAGGTGGGCACCAATGCTAAGATGTACGTGAATGCCGCCTCAGTTAAGTACAGGAGGCCCCTGAGGGAAGGGGATTGGGTCTCCTTGAAAGAGGACAGCCCTCGGGGATATTTTGCGGTGGCAGTCACCCTGTGCCGGTTGGATGACTTGGACCTTTATGTAGGCCTGGAACAGGCCAAGTTGGCCCCCTGTTCTCTGGACACTGTATGGCCTAGTTCTGTCCCTGCTATGTTATTGCAATGCATGACACCTGCAGCTGCAGAGTTGTCATCAGTTGGAGCACGGGCACGGAGCCCGATATGGGACAAAGCGGCACAGGATGTGTGCTGCTGACGTGATGCCTGAACTTTAAAGGGAAAGTTGTGCTTGTTGTACCTAAGAAAAGGAGAATGGGACTGTTCCGTGTTCCTATTTGCAAAGGAGTCCTGGAGCACCCCAAGGTCAGGTGTAGTGTGGCCGGTACAGGCCATGGTTGAATGTTGAACTATGTTTTTCTTCTCCTCCCCCAAGTTTTGCTGTGCCTGTTGCACCTCCCCTGCTGGATGGCAGCATCCTAACCCTATGGGGGTTACGGGCTCATGGACTGGAAAAACGGACTATGTGTGGTTGCTAGAAAAGGACTGTTTTAGTGTAGTAACTTGAACTTTACTTTTAAGAGAGTGCAGCACACATGCTTTTAAAGGGCCATACTCCATGCAAAGGAGTGAGGGGGGAAGCCCTCAAGGACTGAAGACCTGATGAGCAGATCAAGATGATCTGAAATAAACTATGTGGAAAAAAGACTGTCAGCAGACCCTTGTTTAAAATTGTTCTAGGAAAATGGACTTTATTGTGGAGCAAAAAAGACTCTCTCCGGCCACTAAGTTTTTTCTATAACAAGTGAATGTGCATTTTTAAAGGATTCATGTGCGAGCCAAAAGACTTTCTGTGGCTGCGGTGGGTGATCTCCAGCACCCTCTGCTGAGTTAGCAGACTTCACACCTTGTTTGATAGTTTAACTGCCTGCGTGGAGTATTTCATTGTAAATATTAAAAAATATATATACATATTCTACCAGCACCACATGGTCAGGAGCGACCTTGTTCAAAGAGGGAGAATGTAAGGGGTGCGCAAGGACTAGATGGTGTCCACTTCCCTGCCTGTGTTTAAGCTGGTGTGTTTAACCTCTAATACTGTGCAACGTATATGATGCTGCTGTAGTACGTATGTTAGATATATCTATGTGTATTATAATGATATTACTATGCTGTGTAACACAATATAAATATGTTATGTGTAGGGAAAGTGTAGTAATTAGATTAGCCCGCTAGATTGGGGAGGGATTGTAGGACAGCAATAGGAATAGGAACTTAGAATAGAAATTAGTTAAGATAGGAGGGGCCAACTGTGATAAGTTAGTGAGCTTCCTGTCTTTTAGTCAGTAGGGCCTGGGAGCCTGGGCAGGGCAGTTGAGCCCTGTAATGTTATTTCAAGTAAAGGAGCCCAGCTCGTCCAGGGCTGAGGAGTAACGCTTTGCCAGTGAAGTCAAGGAATACAGTGCGGCTTTGTCAAGATGGCGGTCAGCTACTTAGGAAGACAACTGCGTGTCTGGGGCAAAACGGACCGGGAACTCCTACAGTTAGTCAGACAGAATTCTGCGGTACCGGGGACAATGGTGCAACCCTGCGATATTCCTGAAGAAGTGAGGGACAGCTCAGGGACCGAAAATGTTGTGTCTTGTGAAGTATCTTAAGCTGTACCTAAATGTGAACTGGATGAGCTGAGAAAGGAACTAAGTAAAATGTTTGATTTAGACTGGAATTTGACTCAGTTTCTATTTGTGTGAAACCCCAAGGAAGGAACCCACAGTGGCTCAGAGAGGATCCAGATGGACGGGAAAGCAGACAAAAAGGTACGCTACCACTGAGCCATTCTGTATATGTGGCGGGATACCAGGGTGTGACAGAGCAACCCCCATCAGCCACGACTACCTCCCTGGTCCCCGTTACAAAGGCGTGAGTTTGTTATTATGAACCTCTCTGGGATCTGGGAGTAGATGGGTAAACTCTATTTTGCAGCCATGTGAGACTCTCTCTAAAATCCATGGTTTTTCTGAGATCTACTGCCAGCCCGCCAGGAACCGTCCTAGCCGATCCCCCACTCTCATGGTGTCATTTTCTACCTGAGCCTGAGCCAAAAATGGAGTTCTTGCCCCTCCCTCCTTTGGGGTAGCTCCATCAGCCCGCTTTCCCTTTCCCCTTATAGCCCGACTTCTGGCTAGATTGGGGCCTACGAAAGGGCTGATATCTCTTTGGTTTCTCCTCGGGAACCCCTTCTTTTTGTCTGAAGCCTTTTCTAGAATGTCATCCAGAACAGGCCCAAACACTTTATTACCTGAGAAGGGAATGGAGCAGAGTTTATTTTTGAACTGAATGTCCCCTGATGTCACGCACGGTGAGGGAAAACCAAGTGTAACATAAAGGAAAATGGGGAAGGGGGCTCAGACAGTAAGGAAGGGATTTGGAGACCCCTAGGCTAGATCTAATCTCTCCCTAGAACTCCTACCTATATTGGTTCCTCACCAATCGCCGAGCCGGAACCTAAGGCCCTGAATCTCCCTGGGGCCTAGTCCTGAATAGGGAATGGGAGGGAGATGCGGGCTAGGCAGTCTCCGCTAAACTAAATACGGTAAGGTGAGACAAACAGGGGAACACTTAGTTGAATCGCCAGATACGGATACCAGAAGAGGGATTCCAGACACCACTCTGAGAAGGTCCAACACTCTAGCAAGCAGAAGTAGAAATGAAGCTATTACCTGCACTGGGTCACAGCTGAGCCACTAACTAAATAGATCCAAACTTCTCAGGGCAGGAGCAGGTCGACGCTGGGTCCTAGAGGCAGATGGTTCAGGGAGCAGTCTGTATGGACAGGCGCTCAGACCTTCTGAGGCCTGATGCAGGATGATAGCCTGTCACCTCCGAAGCACTCGTGACACCTGGCCAAGTCTTTAACCAGATATCCCTTCGGGCAGCATTGGACAAAGACCCATTCCTGGCTGCAAATCGTACGGATTCCGCAGAAGCGTCAGCCAAGAAGCCGGTCGCCAGCTTTAGCGGGGAAGGGATTTTAGGATGGTGTCCCTGAGAGCCTTAGATCTTAGATGTTCCTCTAAATCATCGACCCATTGGTGCAGGGATCAAACCACCAAAGTTGCCACGATGTTTGCTCGGATTATGGCTGCAGAGGTTTCCCAGGTTCTTTTAAGGAGACCATCCGCTTTGTGGTCCATGGGTTCTTTCAGGCTGGAGGAATCTTCAAAAGGGATGGCAGTTCTCTTCGCCACTTTGGCCACAGGGACGTCTATGTTGGGGATGTCTTCCCATGCTTTGTAGTCTTCTGGCTCAAAGGTAAGCCAGAGCTTAAAGTCTCTCAGAATAACTAGCCTTTTTTCTGCATCCTCCCATTCCTCCATGATCATCGACCGAATGTGGGCATTGACCGGGAACACTCTGCTTCTCTGGGATCATAAACCTCCAAACATTTTGTCCTGTATGGAGAGAGTGTCGGTCTCAGATCTCTTGGCAGCAGGATGGGAAAGGCTGGGCCTCCGATCCATGCTGATCTGCCCAGTATGGCCACGGATAGGAGCTTCCTCTCGTCGTTCCTATCCTCAGATAAACAAGAATAAAGGCCCTTTTACATTTAGCGATGCACCAGCGATCCAACCAGCGATCCGACCCGGTCAGGATCGCTGGTGCATCGCTAAATGATCGCTAGTGAGCTTTCATACAGAAAGATCTCACAGCGATGCAGCAGCGACGCAGCGCACGATACTTACCATTCACACACAGCGATCCTGCGTCCTCCCGCCCGCCTCCACGCGTCGCTCGTCATCACAGCAGGAAGTCTCAGCAGGAAGCGCCCGACGAGAAATGGAGCCGGACATTCTCGCGCGATCAGCGATGGACAGCGGGGGAGCCGGTCGCTGGTAAGTATCACACATAGCGATATCGCTAGCAATGTCGCTATAACGTCACAAAACCAGTGACGTTTTAGCGATATTGCTAGCGATATTGCTTAGTGTAAAACCCCCTTAACACTGAAGGGTTGAGATGGGAGGGTCCTTTTAATCTCTCATTGTTTCCTGTCCCAATGAGGATAAGATGGATGTCCTCCATGGTGCTGTCTGGATATGGGAACTGGAAAAAAACGTTTCCTAGAATTCTTATGCTCAGGGAGTGCTTTCATTTTGTCAGTAGCTTTCTCCAAGATCTCATCTAGAGCTGGACCGAAAACATGGTGTCCCTGGAAGGGAATGGTGCAAAGCTAAGCCTTAGAGGTGACATCACCACTCCATGATTTCAGCCACAGAGCTCTTCTAGCTGAGTTGGAGAGAACTGGGGACTTCACTGCTACGCATACAAATTCAGCAGAAGCATCGGCAAGAAACACTGTTGCTTTCTTAAGGAGGGAAAGAGAGTCAAGTATCTCCTCCCTAGAAGTTCTCTGATTGAGGTGGTTTTCTAATGTACAGAGCCAGCGGAATACAGATCTGGTGACACAGGTGGAAGCCACGTTTGTTTTTAGTAGGTTAGTGGAGGTGTCCCAGGATTTAGTAAGCTCTCGATCTTACGGATCCATGGAATCTTTGAGCTGAGACGAGTCCTCAAAGTCTGCAAAGCTTCTTCTTCTATGCTGAGGGAAGCTTGGTAACACATACACCATGCTTGCAGCTGGGCACTTTATCCATCTTAGGTGTAGGGACCCTGTCTCCCTAAAGAGAGAAAAAAAGGTGGACAAATTATCTCAAGAGGGCATAACCCAGATAGCAAGGGACATTCATCTACTACTTATAGTAGGAGGTTGGACATTGGGCTCTGCAGAAGCACAAAAAGAGGGTTTGTCGCCGTCCATGGTCGGTCAGTCAGAAGTCACAGAGGGACACTGACAATGGGCTTTACCTGGAGGCATCTCCTGACCAGGATTATATAACCGAGGTCCCAGTGTTTCATGCTTGTGCTCCTCTTCCCCCAGGTCATCAGGGGGAACCCTGAAGGAAACGCCCCAACATGCCAGCAGCTCCGGAGCTATCCCAACACATGTCGGGAGCATGTGTGTTCCAACGTGGAACGCACCAGGAAATGAACTGGAAGTTCGGTATAATGTCACTTCTGGTATGCGTGGCATTCGGATAATGCTGGCATATGGAGAGTAGGACGCCGGGGAGCTGCAGGAGGACCCCAGCTGCACATCACTGCCCCACTTTAACCCCCAAGAATGCACAGGAGGGGCGGGAAAAGATCCCAAGTCGCATGAAGATCATGGAATCGGGAGTAGCACATGGAGGAGGAGAGTGGAGCCCCCAACCTCAGCTGCCCCGCAATAAGTAAGTAAGCCTGAGTGCTCCAGATCTCCGGTCATGGCAGTATCATCAGGAAACCTCTTCATGCCCCATAGGGGACAGGAAAAACAATGGTGGTTGTAGGTAGGGGAAGGGTATTTAACCTCCTTGTGTTTCCTGTCCCCCATTAAGTCGGGGAGAAATCCTCCGATGCTGCTGTCATTGAAGGTGACTAGAGAAACATTCTATTGGCCGTGGTTTGGTCATGTGACTGGAACAGCTTTCCATTTATACCAGACAACTAACACACTGAGGCCACACCCCCTGAAGAAACATCATCATCGTGAAACTTTCATCGGGGTAAGTGGCCGCAGTCTTGGCAGGGATCACTACGAAATGGCTAATTAACCTTTGATTTCTCTATTAACATTATCACTATATAAACGGTGGGTGGCACTGCAGCCTTGCCATGCTGGGGTTCTGGGTTCAAATCCCACCAAGGACATCTGCAATGAGTTTGTATGTTCTCCCCGTGTTTGCGTGGGTTTCCTCCGGGTACTCTGATTTCCTCCCACATTCCAAAGACATACTGGATAGGGAATTTAGATTGTGGCCCCATCAGGGACTGTAAAGCACTGTGGAAGTAATGGCACTACAGTATATAAATGAGTAAAATAACTACCAGAATGATTCTATGACCGGACCGCATAGGTCTTATAGCAGCATGACTGACTTATGTAACTTATCAAGTTTTATCTGAAATCAGGATCATAGATTGTTTGAGTTGAATTACTATTCTATCATGTGGCTACTGTCTAAATCATGTTGATACTGTAATACACTGGTATTTCGTCTACTTACTATATTTTAATCATTTTGTACATATTATATTGACAAAAATTTTTTTGTATAAATAAAATTGTACACTCACTGGTCACTTTATTAGGTACACCTGTCCAACTGTGTGTTAAGACTTAATTTCTAATCAGCCAATCACATGGCGGCAACTCAGTGCATTTAGGCATGTAGACATGGTCAAGACAATCTCCTGCAGTTCAAACCGAGCATCAGTATGGGGAAGAAAGGTGATTTGAGTGCCTTTGAACGTGGCATGATTGTTGGTGCCAGAAGGGCTGGTCTGAGAATTTCAGAAACTGCTGATCTACTGGGATTTTCACGCACAACCATCTCTAGGGTTTACAGAGAATGGTCCGAAAAAGAAAAAAAATCCAGTGAGCGGCAGTTCTGTGGCCGGAAATGCCATGTTGATGCCAGAGGTCAGAGGAGAATGGGCAGACTGGTTCGAGCTGATAGAAAGGCAACAGTGACTCAAATTGCCACCCGTTACAACCAAGGTAGGCAGAAGAGCATCTCTGAACGCACAGTGCGTCGAACTTTGAGGCAGATGGGCTACAGCAGCAGAAGACCACACTGGGTACCACTCCTCTCAGCTAAGAACAGGAAACTGAGGCTACAATTTGCACAAGCTCATCGAAATTGGACAGTAGAAGATTGGAAAAACGTTGCCTGGTCTGATGAGTCTCGATTTCTGCTGCGACATTCGGATGGTAGGGTCAGAATTTGGCGTAAACAACATGAAAGCATGGATCCATCCTGCCTTGTATCAACGGTTCAGGCTGGTGGTGGTGGTGTCATGGTGTGGGGAATTTTTTCTGGGCACTCTTTGGGCCCCTTGGTACCAATTGAGCATCGTTGCAACGCCACAGCCTACCTGAGTATTGTTGCTGACCATGTCCATCCCTTTATGACCACAATGTACCCAACATCTGATGGCTACTTTCAGCAGGATAATGCGCCATGTCATAAAGCTCGAATCATCTCAGATTGGTTTCTTGAACATGACAATGAGTTTACTGTACTCAAATGGCCTCCTCAGTCACCAGATCTCAATCCAATAGAGCATCTTTGGGATGTGGTGGAACGGGAGATTCGCATCAGGGATGTGCAGCCGACAAATCTGCGCCAACTGTGTGATGCCATCATGTCAATATGGTCCAAAATCTCTGAGGAATGCTTCCAGCACCTTGTTGAATCTCTGCCATGAAGAATTGAGGCAGTTCTGAAGGCAAAAGGGGGTCCAACCCCTTACTAGCATGGTGTACCTAATAAAGTGGCCAGTGAGTGTATATTGTAATATATAGTGACTCAGATTATCCTTTCATAAAAAAATCAGCATTAGGGCTCATACCCACTTGCGAGAAATACGGACGAGTGCAATCCGTTAAAAAAACAGATTGCTCTTGGACCAATGTTATTCAATAGGTGACATCTCATTTGCGATATTTTTTTTTCAGCTGAAATCGGACTGAGAGAAAAATCGCAGCATGCTGCGTATTGCAGCGTATCTCGGATGAGACTCGCCAAAGCAAGTCAATGGGTGCGAGAAAAAAATTGCACAGGATACATTACCATTCTGTGTCAATGAACACTGTAAATGGTCCTGTAAGTGACTGTAGAAAAATAGTTGCAGAGAAAAAAAACGCATTGCATACGCATGTCATGTCGATGTCATACAGATGTCATAAGGATGCTATGTGAAAATAATCACATTGTACTCGGATGACACTCATTTTCCCTTTTTTTCAGTCTGGAAATCGGACCTTTTTTTTCTCGCATATGGGTATGAGACCTTAGAGTCAATATTCTTATGGGTACTATGATTATTTGAGAATGGTACTAATTACTTCACTATTTAAATTTGTGTTGGCTGTGCTTATAGCCACCACTTTTACAACATGCCCATGGCTTCTAATGTGAAGTGGACTTTTCGTTAGCTTACACAATTGACCAAATGGACAGAATTTCTACCCTTCTTCCATCACACCTGTGAACATTTTTAAAACATCACCTTACTAGATAGTATTTATAATTGTGTTGGTAGTACACACCACCTTAACTGGGCTGCCAATAGCTAACTATTAAAATCTATCACACAAACTCAACCAACACGTTTCACCATTAATTCGGCTTCATCGGGGCAGAGATGATTCAGATACTTATAGCCACTATTTCAGCATGCCCGTGGCTTCTAATGTAAAGGGGTCTAACCAATTTTCCTCAGTTATAATGGTGGTATTAATGCTGTCTGTGTGGTCTGTTTCCCTGGCCTGTGTAATGCATTCAGTTTCTGACTTGTATAAAATGATGGCGCTTCTCCATAAGGCCTGTGATCCAGTGCAAAAAATTATAATGTCAAGAATGTAATATACACATCGCTCGAAAGTTAAACATCCCCCTGTGTTATTTATATGTAATATATACATGTTCCGTGTCCACAGCCGTGTCTATGAGACGACAGCATGGTCCTGCTCAAAGTCAGTGGCTGGGAAAATACAGTACATACAAGGAAAATATTTAGCTCCTACAGAATTATGTTTCTGTGTAATTTTCATATAATCAGTGTCAAACCTTTTATTGCCTTATACTTTTAATTTTTCAACTTTGCGTGTTAAAATTCTAAAAAGTAGTTATAGATATAAAGGTCAGGTCACAATTAATAGTACGTTACAATAGCGGATTGTTCGTCATGTGTGCATAAAGTGGGTGGGGGTGAATGACGAAAGGCAAAACTTACATTGAAGGCAATGTATGGCATTAGGATGGCTCAAGACCTGAGCCCACGCCATTAGCCGTGGGTGTCAGCTGTAACAAACAGCTGACATTCTGATACAAAGGCCAGAATCGGAATTAACTTCCCTGTCATCGAACAGCCCAAGATGCTGCGGAAAATAGCAGCCATGGCACCAAAGTAGTCTTAGGCTACGTGCACACGCTGCGGAATGGGGTGCGGATTTGGCAGCGCGGATTTTGTAAAATCCGCAGGTAAATCTGCAGGTCAAAATACCTGCGGTTTTACCTGCGGATTGCTCTGCGGTTTTGCCCTGCGGTTTTTCATCTCCACAATGGAGGAGATGGCAAACCGCTGCGGAATCCGCAGAAAGAATTGACATGTCAATTCTTTCTGCGGTTTCAAAACCGCAGGAAAACCGCGCAGAAAAATCTGCACCGTCTGCACTGCGGTTTTTAATTCCCATAGGGAATCATGGCACTGTACACTGCAGCAAAAACTGCTGCGGACCCGCAGTGGCCAAAACCGCTGCGGAACCGCAGCAGAATCTGCAGCGTGTGAACACACCCTTACAGTGGGAAGTGGCTCACTCTGTAAGCCCAAGGGTGCTCCTGTGATGTGATCAGTGGGGCACAAGGAGTGCGGGGCATTACAAAGGGCCCAAAAGTCTGCCATAGATGTAACCTTACTTAGTCATCACTTATTTCGAGATTGTGAGATCCGAGGCAATACTTGAAAGTCCAAATACAAATGCGAAACTGACCCAATGATCATGAATGGGGTCAGCTTTTATTTCTTACATACCTTTGGAAAATAAAAGCAATAGCCCAAATTATTGTCACCCTTCTTTAGCCCTAGTTTTGATATATCTTCCCCTGTGAGGTTCGCTTTTTGCTGGTGGGAGTGAAAAATCTAGAGGAGGAACATCTTACTTTGCTCAACAACAAATCCAAATGTAATAAGTAAACATTATCTAAGAAAAAGCAGGAAGTTCAAGAAAAGTCCAAACTTTCCCACACACTCAATCATTAGTGACTTTTGATTATGTGTCCAAATCTTCCAGTCTATCTGATGTTAGGAGGTCGTGCAACATTAAAGAAGCTTCATGAATGGTCACTTGGACGACAGCTATTCCCTTCCAACTGCCCGATCATGAATGGGTTCTCAGTGGGGAGAAAAGTATAAACCCCCAGACACCTCTTGTCGTGCCTAACCTTCTGTGAAAACTGAAGAATCAGGCATGTTTAAATCCAACATGTCCAATCCTTGTTTCTAAAAATCTACTATCAGGGGTCGATACACCCTCATAGACCACAAAGGGTAAGCTGCTCCTGCTGAAATCCTCAGGTTTGGACAATGTCCATTAAATATATATGGCCACCATGTCCCATTTTCATCTTGATTATTACCACAGGTGATAGATATGGATCCACACATGAAAGGGAGAACATTGCAAATGAACATGACCTCCACTATTGTACAGAATCTAGTTGTATGCTTACAACACTTGACCATTGCCTGTCACTTAAGAATTTATAGCTTGAGGGAGTTCTCTCCATCATTTCTCCTTTGTTGGGGATCTTAAGTCCTTTTTCCATCACCACAATTTTCTAAGTATTGTACATCATGAGACTAGATGAGATAACCACATTTTATATGTAGGTAAGCCTTTAGTTTTGTTTTGACTAAGGCTACACATTTGATGCATGTGACTTGTTGTAAAATCATTAGATTAGCCTAAAATTATATGTAAATAATAAGGAAATTAAAGCAATTTTCACATCATCTTGATTAATTCAGTATTGACTATTGGTGTAATGTGCAGAAATGCCGACACTTACAACCTCAGCTGTTTATGACTGTTCTGTCTCCGACATAATTCATGATCTTTGACTGTCTACTTGTTTATTTGATAACATACAATGATTTTCTGAATGTATAGAATGTACAGGTTTCTATATAGTTTACTGTTTTCTGCATCTTTGGCTCCATCTACTGACCAAAGTCATAACTGCATGTTATTATGCATTGTACTTACTGAATTCTCTTTCCCTCCATTCTCAATTCATTTTGGGATAGCTTGCAAAGCACCCTGGTAAGTTTGCAAAGCATCATGGTTAGTTCAGCCCATTTTCCCTCCAGTCTTCCATTTCCTCTCAAGCCTGCATTTTGTGAACATCTCATTTCTCTACTCCCCTTGCGTCAGCATCGCAGGTAGGTGGTCACACTTTCCATATCTAATTCTAACTCATACTATCCTGCTTAGTTAGCTCCCCCTGGTTAGCTATTAGTGCAGATAATCTATGTTATGTGTATCATGTATTCCTATGAACCCAGTACTGATTTCATTAAAGCACAGATTCAACTACAGTCTCCCTTACTGGACCCCGGTATAGCGGTTTAGCTGCATGTTAAGCTACATGAATCCCGACTCATTTAGTGAGGACATGATAGTGACACATCAATGGACTCCACAATGCTCCCTATATGCAAAAGCTAGACCTAGGATGGGTCATAATAGAAAACGTGTGCTTGGGACATATGCACGCCCCATCTTCTGTGACAAGTATGTTAACAAATACATTGAAGAAAGGACACCCATCTCTGTTTCAACCTTGCAACACTGAGTTCCTTGTCAAGGAACTACCACACAGCATCCAACTACCCGATCGTTTTATAGACTTTATTCATTACAGCAGTATGGTGTCAGGAAGCTATGAAGATCAGTTGGGGTGCACAGTCTTCTAGAGAACTAAGCAAAACAACCAAGTAGCAATGTCGGTATAGGACAAGTTGTTCTTCGTGGTAATGAACATTGGACTCGTAAAAGATGAGACCAACAGCTGGGTCGCACCTTTCCCCTTCAGAAACCACAGACCACGTCTACCAAAAAACAGAGATCAGGCATTAAAACGTTTCTCCTCTCTCAAACATAATCTACAAAGGAAACCAGAGATGAGAGACCACTTTTTCTCCTTCATGTCAAAGATTTTTGAGAACTGCCATGCAGAACTAGCTCCCACTCTCAAAGACTCTGAGGAATGCTGGTTCCTACCCATGTTTGGAGTATACCACCCTAAGAAACAGGGCCAGAAAACAGTGGTGTTTGACTCCAGTGCTAAGTTTGATGATATTTCCCTGAATGATGTTCTACTGACAGGACCAGACCTCAATAACAATCTACAGGCAGTACTTATGCGCTTCCGTAAGGATTCCATTGTCTTCATCGCTGACATCCAGGAAATGTTCCATTGTTTCCTTGTGAGAGAGAGAGACCGGAACTTCCTAAGATTCTTCTCGTACAGAGACAATGATCCTACTAAAGAGGTCACAGAGTACCGCATGAGAGTGCACATCTTTGGCAATAGTCCTTCTCCTGCAGTTGCCATTTATGGACTCAAAAGGTCAGTTCAAGAAGGAAAAACAGAATATGGATCAGATGTCAGACAATTCATAGAAAAAGACTTTTATTTTGATGACTATGTGAAAGCCATGCCTTTAAATGAGACTGCCATCAGTCTTCTCAGGAGAGCCCAAGAGATGCTTGCTTGCTCCAACCTCTGGCTTCACAAAATAGCCTCAAACAGCCAAGAACTCATGAAAGCATTCCTTCACAAGACTTGGGTAACGGTCTCAGAGACCTGGACCTGGGGTCAGACCCTACACCAATGCAACGCAGCCTCGGGCTTCTCTGGAATCTACAGTCAGACACTTTTACCTTTCAGGTCAGCCAGGAAGAAAAGCCTTTCACACGCAGAGGTGTCCTGTCTACCATCAACAGCCTGTATGATCCCTTGGGTTTTGCAGCTCCTGTTACTATACAAGGCAAAGCCTTACTAAGAGACTTAACTAAGGAAACATCTGACTGGGATGCACCTCTGCCACCTGATAAGAGAATCCAGTGGGAAGTATGGAAGAGCTTGTTAGCAACCCTCTCCAACCTGAATGTGCCAAGGCCATACACCCCTGTGCCGTTTACAGAGATACAGAGCCAAAGACTGTATGTATTTGCAGATGCTTCTGTCAAAGCAATTGCTGCTGTTGCCTATCTCAAAACTGTGGGCTCCAAATGTCAGAGCCACATTGGATTCGTTATGGGGAAGGCAAAACTTGCTCCACAACCAGAGCACACTATACCAAGGTTAGAACTTTGTGCTGCAGTCTTAGCCATCGAGTTAGCAGAGTTCATCGCATCCAAGATGGATATCGACCTGACACAAGCCAAGTTCTACTCAGACAGCAAAGTAGTTCTGGTACACATCCACAAAGAAACTAGATGATTCTATGTTTATGTCAACAACAGAGTGCTACGAATTAGGAGATCAGTTCATCCCAAACAGTGGCATTACATTCCCACGGACCAAAATCCTGCAGATCATGCAACTAGAGCAGTTGACGCAAGTCGACTAGAGAGCACAACATGGCTCTCAGGACCAAAACTATTGTACACTGAGGAACGTTGTCCAGACACCTTTGAACCTGTGACAGAGGACTCAGGTGCTGAATTCCGCCCCCCGGGGTCTGCACTTCATACAAAGGCTCCAGCTACTCTCCTTACCCAGAAAACAGGACTATCCAGTGCCCCTCCAGGAGGATTCGACGCTAAGGACCTCTACAAGCGCCAATGGAGGCAGGTACAAAGTCTTGCCAATACATTCTGGGACAGGTGGTGCAAACAGTATTTGTCTACCCTGCAGCCACGGATGAAGTGGCAATCTACCAGGCCTAATATGAGGATTGGTGACCTTGTCCTTGTGAAAGACTGTCAAGTCCACCGAAATTAGTGGCCACTTGGACTAGTGACTGCAACATTCCTGAGTAAAGATGGCAATGTCCGCAAAGTTGAACTTAGGATGGCCAAAGGGAATGAACTTAAGACATTCTCCAGACCAGTAACTGAGCTGGTCTTATTGTTGTCTTCGGAGAATAAGAATAGTGACATCCGTTTGATGCCAGACGGGGAGTGTTCTGTCTCTGACATAATTCATGATCTTCGACTGTCTACTTGTTTATTTGATAACATACAATGATTTGCTGTATGTATAGAATGTACAGGTTTCGATATAGTTTACTGTTTTCTGTATCTTTGGCTCCATCTACTGACCAAAGTCATAACTGCATGTAATTATGCATTGTAATTACTGAATTCTCTTTCCCTCCATTCTCAATGCATTTTGGGATAGCTTGCAAAGCACCCTGGTAAGTTTGCAAAGCATCATGGTTAGCTCAGCCCATTTTCCCTCCAGTCTTCCATTTCCTCTCAAGCCTGCATTTTGTGAACATCTCATTTCTCTACTCCCCTTGCATCAGCACCGCTGGTAGGTGGTCGCGCTTCCCATATCTAATTCTGTCTCTTACTATCCTGCTTAGTTAGCTCCCCCCTGGTTAGCTATTAGTGAAGATAATCTATGTTATGTGTATCATGTATTCCTATGAACCCAGTACTGATTGTATATATATGTTTCTGTTTCTAGTTTCACCACATCAATATACCTTACGTTTAATAAAGCACAGATTCAACTACAGTCTCCCTTATTGGACCCCGGTATAGCGGTTTAGCTGCCTGTTAAGTTACATGAATCCCTGTTCATTTAGTGAGGACATGACAATGAGATTATTAATGATCATCAGAGGATGGTTCTGCTGCACTGAATGCACTTGGGCAAATCATCAAGATCCACTGCTGCCATCTGCCTGTGTAATTGCAGACCAATGTCATCTCAGATGTGCTCCATAGGAGACAAGACTAGAGATGTTGCAGGTCATAGTAGCATGTTTATTCCATGCAACTTAACCTTGTTTTGTTGAAAGACGGCTCCTAAGAAAACTTCAGAGAAATTGCAGAACCACAATGTAACACCCAGGTATTCATGTACCTGGAATGAAGACTATAGAGGTCCAGTTACTGTATATTATACCACACCACCGCTTAATCCCCGGAGCTCCCACGTGAAGGCATTTTGATAGACGTTGAGAGCAGTTGCATGAATTTAATCATGCTGCAGAGTAAGATGACAATGTAGGCTGGAATGGAGGTCTATCCTGCTCAGTGATGCATCACATTTTTGTTTTGCATTCAATGATCGCTGTAAATTGGTCTGGACAACACAAGGGCAACGGCATGAAGAGGGCTTCACAAAAGAACGTCACATGGGTCCTACACACAGGATTAAGGTGTGGGGTGGCAGAATACAGTAGCCGGACTCCCAGTACTTTTAACAGCTCGGCATTACATTGATTTGGTGGTGGAACTGATATTTTTCCAAAGTTCCAAAATCTGTCTAGCAACACAACAATGCCAGGCCAGATGCTACTCTGAGCAGCCTGTATGGCCTAAAAGTGTTACCATGTCCAGACTCGTCTCCCAATTTTAATATCTGCAAACTGGTCCATGATATCTGGTGTGCGGTAAATAGGTCTGGCACCATAATAAGAGAATCATACCCATATCATATTGCTTGCACCACCATGCTTCACTGTCTTCAGTGTGCACTGTGGCTTGAATGCAGAGTTTGGGGTCGTCTGATGAACTGTCTGGAGCCTTTGGCGCCAAAAAGAACAATTGTACTTTCACCAGTCCATAAAACATTTTTCCATTTCTCTTTAGGTCAGTTGATGTGTTCTTTGGCAACCTGTATCCACTTCAGTACATCATTTCGAAGTTTTACCCTCTCAAATCAACTTTTTAATCAAAGTACGAGGTTCTTCTTGTTCTGTCTCCACATGTTTAGCTGACTAATAAGGGGACTGTGAGAAGCCTTACCTCAGTTTTCCTAGATGGGGAGCAGACAGGACCATTTGCATACTCAGCATCTGCAGACTTGTATGCAGAGCCACAGCATTGGTACAATTCAAATCTAGGTTTATTAGAACCTGGATACAGCACAATACTTGTGGGTACAATGTAGTAACTTTCTCTGAAGTCGCTGGCACAGGTTGCAGTTATTTGCTGATGTTTGGTGGTGGTTAGAAATTGATGCCTTCACAAACCTAGTAAATGTGTGTCTTGTCTCACAGCATGGAGAAAATGGCTGCTAGGGCAAGTGACCCATGAACTTCAGTGAAGACACACCTATATGAATACTAAGTTAGAATGCAGATATAATGAGTAACAATTATGGCTAACAATAGTAATACACCTAACTGATGAAGCAATGCAAAACTTATACTGTAAAATATACTAACTGAAATGGCTGAATAGTAATTATATCTAGAGAACAGCACACTTCTGAACAATGTCTCGAACGACCCATATTTCTCAGGCTTCCAAAAAGAAATGCATGTACATGTCCTGGCTTCACCCTTAAATAAGGGCCACCTGATTCACACCGGTTTCTTCACACGATGATTGACATCACTATCTGAACTCCAGACTGCTATTATTTTGAGCACTCCACTGTCATTTAATTATTCTAATACACCGACTCAGATCATGACTGCGGAGTCTGGTGGTTAGAAACTACTGCACCATGGTGCTGGTAGATTGTCTGACATGCGGTAATAGAATTTATACTAAAATCAGTGATCAATTTGTAGTCACATTGGACTGCTGTTATTTTGAACACTACTGTAGAAAAAAAAAGTCCATGTTTTTGACAAGTGACATGACCTCTTTAAGTGTCAAGTATGGTCCTAGATGCAGGAGACACACTGGGAGGCGCAGGCCATCCCAGCATACGCCATGAAAACCTTTCCTTCTCGATGACTCCCTTGTTTAGAGTGATTGTTTAGACTCGCTCCCATCATCATGTAATACATCTCAGAAGATGTGCTCATCGCTGCGGGTCGTGTGCAGTCTGTGTTTTCTCATACTGTAGTGAGGCTGTGATCCCGCTTATATAATGGCTCCCCTGAATAATGGAGCATCGCTGCATCCAAAATGAGCTGTTTAAGCATCTAATTGACATTTTGTGGGCCACCCTGCGCTCCTGCCAAGGAACAATGATGTAGCATGGGATATAAAGAGGAGACTTCAGATCCAGGCCAATAGATGGCTAATACTGACTGTAACATTGGCTGATGGTGGAGTTACTTTTGCAGCTGCTGACTGGTACAATGTACATGTCATGGTATAAATGCGCGCCATGGATTCTTCAGTCCCAACTCAAGAAGACATAAGGCAGATGTGCAATCGGGGAGGAAACACATTGTCTCTAGGGTTATTATTGTTTTCTGGAAGATTCTCCTGAGTTCCAAGCTATCAGTAAGGCTTGGACTACCGAATTTGAAGTCAACCAAGATTGCAGAAATATATAGTGGGTACAGAAAGTATTCAGACCCCCCTTTAAGTTTTTCACTCTTTGTTTTATTGCAGCCATTTGGTAAATTTAAAAAAGTTCATTTTTTCCTCAATAATGTTTACTCTGCACCCCATCTTGCTTAAAAAAACAGAATTGTAGAAATTTTTACAAACTTATTAAAAAAGAAAAATTGAAATATCACATGGTCATAAGTATTCAGACCCTTTGCTCAGACACTCATATTTAAGTCACATGCTGTCCATTTCCTTGTGATCCTCCTTGAGACGGTTCATTGGAGTCCAGCTGTGTTTAATTAAACTGATAGGACTTGATTTGTAAAGGCACACGCCTGTCTATATAAGACCTCACAGCTCACAGTGCATGTCAGACCAAATGAGAATCATGAGGTCAAAGGAACTGGCCAGGGAGCTCAGAGACAGAATTGTGGCAAGGCATAGATCTGGCAAGGTTACAAAAGAATTTCTGCAGTACTCAACATTGCTAAGAGCACAGTGGCCTCCATAATCCTTAAATGGAAGAAGTTTGGGACTATCAGAAGTTTTCCTAGACCTGGCTGTCCAGCCAAACTGAACCATCTTAGGAGAAGAGGCTTGGCGAGAGAGGTAAAGAAGAACCCCAAGATCAATGTGGCTGAGCTCCACAGATGCAGTAGGGAAATGGGAGAAAGTTCCACAAAGTCAACTCTCACTGCAGCCCTCCACCAGCCAGGCCTTTAAGCAGAGTGGCCCGACTGAAGCCTCTCCTCAGTGCAAGACATATGAAAGCCCACATAGAGTTTGCTAAAAAAAATGAAGGACTCCCAGATTATGAGAACTAAGATTCTCTGGTCTGATGAGACAAAATAGAGAACTTTTTGGTGTGGTATATGTGGAGAAAACCAGCCACTGCTCATCACCTGCCCAATACAATCCCAACAGTGAAACAGCTGCAGGGACAGGACGACTGGTTGTGTGGCACCCCTGAGGGCTCAGTTGCCACAGAGGTACTGCACCTTCTCCTGAGGTGTGGTACCCCACCATCGAGGTGAGTTGGAGGCTCCTAACCACACTCCAACACTCGCATCCCACACAACACAGTAGTTCAGCAAAGCCACATTGCGGCTCCCTGCTCAGAGTGTAGCAGAGCACCTTTGGTGGCTCCCTGCTTGGAACACAAAACATGCTGGGAGGCGGGTGGAGTTTAGAATGCATAAAAGAGTGGGAAGGTTTAGAATTTCAGTCAGTTCGAGGTCAGTCAGTCAGAGAGACACTCAGAGAGGAGTGAGGAAAGAAGATCCCTGGGAGAGGGATGGAGGAAGGAGTGCTGCAGCTGCCTCAGTGATCTGAGCCAGCTGGCACGGGAAAGGAAAGAAGGAGAAAGACATTGAACTGAAACCAGATCTTCCATGAGAAGGAGAGATTAGTACGGAACGAAGGAGTAAAAGGGAACAGAGGATGTGGGTTAGAAGAGAACCCTGCCTAGAAGTTCTAAGCGCAAGGCCGGGGCCCGGTCCCCGACATTGTATGGACACTAATGGTTCTGCAGCAGACACCGGTGGAGTAGTGGGCTGTAAATGCACTACTCCCATCTAAGACTTGGGGGCACAACAGCAACATTGATAGTGAGTCGGGACTCAGGAGTAAGGAGTCCCCAAAACAGGCTACAGCTGTCTGCCGTACAAGTAGAGTTCTTGGGAACATCTGTCAGGTGACACTCCAGTGTAACTCAGTACTAGGAGTACTTCACACTTAAAGGCGCTATAAGAGGAGACGTTCAGAAAGGCACATGTTGGCGGAGTGTTGGAAGGGAACATTCCATCTGGCCTGGAGGTTGATTGAGTCCCTGACCCAGAGGACACGGCACGGAGGCGGGCACCGGTGTGTACTACAGGCTGTGAGTAAAGCTTTGGAACTACAAGCCCCGGTGTCCTCCATTCATTCCTGCGCCAACACACCTGGTACCGCTACATCTGGGTACCAGCTTCTACACTGCCCGTGCCTCTCAGCTACCCCTACATCCGCACTGCCCTGGGACTACAGCTCCACCTGTGGGGAGCTTCACCATCTTGGCTGCAACACACCACCAGACCGGTCCACCTCTAGTTCCCCCATATGCAGCTCTCAAGTCCAACTCACCCAGCAGACACTCTGAATAGGACAAGAAAGTACACATCCTCTCATCCACGTACACTGGCTTTGAATGCCTACATTGCCAAACTGATCTCATTAGAGATGATGCCCTTCTGTTTGGTTGAAAGCGAAGCTTTCTGAGAGCTCATGGCCTACGCTGTCCCATGCTATGACCTACGCAGTCAGCACTTATTTTCTCAAAAAGCCATCCCTGCCCTCCACCTGCATGTGAATGACCGCATTGTCCATGCACTCAAACAATCAGTGAGTGGAAAGGTGCACCTCACAACAGATGCATGGTCCAGTAGGCATGGCCAGGGCCATTACATGTCCATCACTGCGCACTGCGTGAATGTGGTGGATGCAGGCTCCACAGGGGACAGCGGCGGTGGAACAGTGCTGCCTAACCCATGGTATAGGAAACAGTTGGCTGTAGGCATTCGACCCTCCACCTCCTCCAGAAGTGAAAGCTCGTCCACAGAGTGCAGTCGCATGAGCACTCCATCCGCAGCTGCCAGTGTTTCACACAAAGTGTCCCACTATCGAACAACTAGTGGTAACCGGCAGCAGGCTGTTTTAAAGATGATGTCTTTGGGTGACAACAGACACATTGCGGAGGTACTGGCCAACTACTTGCAGCGACAAACTGAGTCATGGCTGGGCAGTCTACATCTTGAGCCAGGCAAGGTAGTCAGTGATAACGGCCGGAATTTTGTGGCAGCCTTAGCCTTTGCAAAACTCACACACATATCTTGCCTGGCTCACACTTTGAACCTGGTGGTGCAGTGCTTCCTAAATAATTACCCAAAGTTAACAGCCCTGCTCCAAAAGGTGCGAAGACTGTGCTCGCACATCCGTCGCTCGCCCGTACACTCCAGTCGTATGCAGAAGCTGCAGCGATTGCTCCACCTCCCCAAGCACCGTCTAATCATAGATGTTGCAACAAGGTGGAGCTCCACCCTGCACATGGTTGAGAGTCTGTGCAAACAGAGGCAGGCTGTAATGCATTTGTGGGAGGATACACGGGCAGGCAGTTTGAGGGCAGACATGGAGTTGTCGGGTGTGCAGTGGTCAAAGCTGAAAGACCTCTGTAAGCGCAGATGACGCCATCATAAGCATGAGCATCCCACTTATGCGCCTGCTCATGTAAAGTTTGACGCACACTAAGGATCAGGCGTCTGCAGCGGAGGAGGAACAGGAGGAGGAGGTGGAGGGAAGCCTTGATGACAGTCAGCCAATGTATGGTCAGGGAACTGTCCTGGATGAGGTGGAGGAAGAAGAGGAGGAGGAGGATGAGGGGGATGATTATTTTGGGGAGGATGCTTCTCTGGGGGCAAGAGAAAATGTTGGCGTGGCAAGGTCAGGTACAGGGTTTGTGCGTGACAGGAGGGATGTTGATTTGCCAGAAAGTGCTCCTCCACCCACCACTGCCAGTGCATCATTGACACCTGGAACATTAGCCCACATGTGTGATTATGCCTTGAGGATCCTAAAAAGGGACCCCCGCATTGCCAAAATGATGAAGGATGATGACTACTGGTTGACCAGCATCCTCGATCCACACTATAAAGGCAAATTACACAACATCATGTCACAGGAGAACCTAGAGATAATATTGGCTAACAAACAAGCAACTCTGGTAAACCGTTTGTTTGAGGCATTCCCAGCACACAGCAGCGGTGCTGGTTCTCCCACGAGCCGAAGTGGGCAGCATGGAAGAGGTGTTCATGGTGCGCACAGCCGAAGTGGCGTTGGAGACAGGGGTTTCATGACCATGTTGTGGACTGATTCCTCAAGTACCGCTCACACGACTGGTAATACTGCATCGATTGCAAGTGACAGGAGACAGCAGATGTCAACTATGGTTACAAACTACTTCTCCCATATCGATGCACCTCCCTCACAGGTCATTCCCCTTTGACTATTGGGCCTGTAAACTGGACACCTGGCCTGAATTGGCACAATATGCCTTACAGGAGCTCGCTTGCCCTGCTGCTAGTGTGCTATCTGAAAGAGTCTTCAGTGCTGCTGGATTAAGCCTGACAGAAAAAAGGCCCCGTCTGTCGACCCAAAATGTTCATGATCTAACCTTCATTAAAATTAACCATGCATGGGTTTCAAAGGATTTTTTCCCACCTTCCCCTGATGACACATAGGTTGCCAGAAATTTGGCTCGCTTTTGTCCTCCTCTTTCTCGGACTTGTCAAATTCCTCCATTTGCAGCTGCTGAATGTACAGCCTACACATCAACATATGCCATTTTTTAAACCTCCCAAACTGTGCTGCCCCCCCCAAGGGCTGGGGTCACCACCTGACGCACCTGGGCAAGTGCTGTTGCTCTGAACAGGTGGGTGGGCACACTCTTGGCCAACGTCACTGGCACAGGGCCCCTCATAGTACAATACAGTGTCTCTGACGGTGGGGGGCCCACTCGCCGTCAAACACACCGGCGTACTATGAGGGGCCCTGTGCCAGTACCATCGCCCACAATTGGGCCCCCCCTGCTTGCTCATGGCCACAGCACTTGCAAGTTGCAATACTTACCTCTCCCTGCTCTAACGCTGTGTAGTCTGGGCAGTTTAATCCTTCACAGGGACAGCCACTACAAATTTGGTGAACTGATCAATGATGGTTAAGATGTAGCTATGGCCTGTCCTGCTGGCCTCTACCTACAGATGATCAATGGCTACCATTTGTAATGGCAGTCAACTCACAATCGGTGGCAGTGGTGCTTTATAATCAGCTTTCACAGTTTTCCCAGTCACAGATGTGTGACATTATTGCCACCATTTTTCAATGTCTCCTCTCATGCCAATCCAATAGAATTGCCTACGGCCTGTGGCTTCTGTCTTTTGCACTCCAAAGTGACCAGACAGTTCATGATAGGCAGTGAGGACCATGTCTACATCTCTCCCTGTGATATCAATTTGATGGAGATGAGTAATGGTGATGGGATCCACGCTACTGCGATACAGCAATCCTTTCTTCACAAATAACCATTTTCGCTGTCTCCACAGACAAAGTAATTGAGGGTTAGCATCGCCTCTGCGAAATCTGCTGGGAGGTTTTACCGTGATTAGTAATTCCAAAATTCCTGCAAACACTCGACTTTCCGTCTGTGCTTGTATCCATCTAGTTTCCAGTAGTGGAGAGTCTGGACTGGTTTACTGAGACTGAAATATATACGAAGATTTAAAAGTACCCCAACAATGTATACTGGTGTACGCTTCAAATACATTTCCCTTTTTCTCCTTTTTATATTCTGGTGTAATCCATACTGAGCCTGTGAGTGCCTGTGTCTGACTCCGGAAATATAGATGGAAATTTACAATTACCCCTAGACTGGATACACTTGGCATCTGCTGATACAGTACCTTTGTTCTAAATTTTTTATTACAGTATAATCCATACTGAGTGAACCTGTGTGGTTTCCTCCTTCTATATATACAGAGATAAAAATTTTACCCTATACTATATACAGCTTCTATCTTGTTGTACATCTTGTTGTACAGTACCTTTGTTCGACATTTAGTATTACGGTCAAATCCATACTGACTGTCATGATCCAGGACGGGGTTTCGCTTTGGCCCGTCCTGATCAGACTGGGGGTTAATTGTTCTGCCTCTCTCTGGCAGAGGGTGGCTATTTAATGCTCTCTGGACCTAGGTCTGGTGTCAGTTATACCTCTGCCCTCGGCTGAGTTAGTTGACCTTGTGCGTACGTGTGCCTTGAGCCTGATATCTTGCTTGCTTGTGTGGTTTTGATCTGGTTCTGTCCCTGTTACGAGTTCTGCCTGTCCCTCTTGTACTGCGCTACCTCTCGTGTATGACTCTCTGCTTGTGACCCAACTTCTCTCTGCTCATCCCCTTGGTACCACGTCACCCTCTTGTGTATGACCTTTGGCTTTGTCTGACCACCCGTCTGTTTGTCCCTCCTGTGCCTCGCTTGCCCGTACTGTGTGCGACCTCTGTTTTGCCTGACTCTGAGTTGATGTATGGTGTCCTGTCATCTCTGAAAGCAGGACACTAAGCCCCTCCCCCTTGCAGTCACATGACCATAGGTCCTGTGCCAGCTTGCTTACGTCAGTGTCCTCAGGTCCTGTGCATCTTTATTTTCCGGTGCTGACAGGAGCCTGACACCGATAGTTTGAAGCACGCATTGTCACCTCTGCTGCCCTGCTCCACAGGTATCTTTTAGCACTGTTTCTGTACTCAGGACACGCGCACTGGCTCAGTGAGCGAGTGTAGTGCAGTGTTCCTGCCATTATAACTGACCATTACCATTTTTTTTCTCTGCTCCCTTTCTCCTGTGTATGTGATGGATCCTATGCACGCTCTTTCTGAGCAGGTAAAGCAGCTGACTCAGATGTCTCATAAACTCCTTGGAGAACAACGAGTCCTGGCTCAGTCTCAGCAGCTGATCGCTGACACTGTGCAGGGGGTATTCTCATCGGGGACTCGGGATGTTACATTAGTTTCCCCTGATGCTCCGGTTAAGTTACCGGATACCTTTTCTGGAGATAAAAAGAAGTTCAGAGTTTTCAAGGAGGGCTGTAATCTTTTTTTTCATTGAGACCACACTCTTCTGGGGATGAAGGTCAGAGAGTGGGGGTCATTATGTCTCTGTTAAGGGGAGCCCCCCAAGCTTGGGCTTTCTCCCTTTCGACCACGGCCCCTGAGCGTATGAATGTGGATGCATTTTTTGAGGCCCTGGGGCATATTTATGATGAGCCTGATCAGATTCGTATGGCTGAGGACATGGTGATGAGTGTGTGCCAGGGGAAGCACTCAGCCGAGTGGTTTTGCTCAGAGTTCAGACGCTGGGCTGCTGAGGTCTGCTGGAATGATGCCGCCCTCCGGGGTTTGTTCCGTAGAGGCCTGTCTGAACATCTGAAAGACGCCTTGGCTTTCCACCCTCCGCCTGATTCCTTGGAAGAGGCTATGACACAGGCCGTCCGAATGGATCGCAGGCTACGGGCGAGGTGAGCGATGCAAATTGAGACAACGTTATTATCCCAAAGAAGGGGAGCCTGTCCTACATTGGAAACCATGGAGAAGGGAACCATCGACCTTAAAGGGAACGAAAGGAGACAACGGCGCGTAGGAAAATGTTGTTTTCACTGTGGCGATGCTGGACATTGGAAAAAGGATTGCCTCTCCCGTCCACTGACCAACAAGCGACTGAGCCCGGGTGATTGTCGTGGAGGTCACCCAGGCTCTCAGGTACCCTTTTCTGCCGTTTCAAAAATGTTGTTGCAAGTGGAACTTTGTTGTGGGAGTGTCTCTACATCCACTTCTGCCTTCGTGGATTGCGGATCATCATTGAACTTTATTGACTCTGACTTGGTGGCCAGGTTTAAGTTAGGGACAGTTAGGTTGGAGTCTCCTATTCACATTGTTGCCATTGACAAAACACCACTGGTTAAGAATAACATTATGTTTCGTACTGAAGAGTTTCTCCTTAAAGTGAGTTCCTTACACCAGGAACACATTTCATGTTTTGTGATGGACAACCTGCCTGCGGGACTGGTGTTAGGGTTCCCCGGGTTACAATTGCATAATCCTGTAATTAATTGGGAGAACATCGGGACATTGTTAAATGGGGTCCCTATTGTTCTGAAAAATGTCTTGTTACTGTGTCTGTGTCGTCCGTGGGTCTGGAAGGTATTCTGGAGTGCCTGAAAGACTATACGGACGTTTTCTCCGAAAAAGAGGCTGAGGTTTTACCACCACACCGCCCATTTGGTTGTGCCGCTGACCTGGTTCCAGGTGCTAAATTGCCCAAAGCCCGCTTGTATAACCTTTGGGGTCCAGAACGGGCTGCGATGAAAGAATATATTTCCGAAAGTCTCCGTAAGGGACACATTCGTCCTTCTGTTTCTCCCGTGGCAGCGGGGTTCTTCTTTGTAAAGAAAAAAGATGGTGGTTTGCGCCCATTCATCGATTTTCGTGAGTTAAACAAGATAACTGTGAGGAATACGTATCCCCTTCCACTTATTCCTGATTTATACAACCAGTTGTCCAGAGCTAAGTGGTTTTCAAAGTTAGATCTACGGGGAGAGTATAACCTTATCCGAGTCCGGGACGGAGATGAATGGAAAACCGCTTTTCTCACTACTGAAGGGTTGTTTGAAAATTTGGTCATGCCTTTCGGCCTGACCAATGCTCCAGCGGTTTTCCAAAATTTCATTAATCATGTGTTCTCTGATTTCATTGGACATTTTATGGTGGTATATTTGGATGACATATAGATCTACTCTCCTTATAAACAGGCTCACATTGGTCATGTTCGGGCAGTTCTCCAAAGGCTCCAGGAGAACTGTCTCTTTGCTAAATTAGAAAAATGCTTATTTTTCATCCAAGAACTGTCTTTTCTGGGGTTCATTGTGTCTGCTGAAGGGTATCGCATGGATCCTAATAAGGTGCAGGCCATTGTCGAGAGGGTTCAACCTTGTGATTTAAGGCTCTGCAGTGTTTCCTAGGATTCGCCAATTACTACCATAAATTTATAAGGGGGTTCTCACAGGTGGTTAAACCCCTAACAGACATGACTCACAAGGGGGCCGATATCAAGAATTGGTCAACCGCAGCGGTAGCGGCGTTTCAATTTTTAAAAAAATGTTTCATGTCTGCCCCGGTTCTTATTCAACCGGACCCGTCTGAACCATTTATTGTTGAGGTAGACACCTCAGAGGTGGGGGTGGGGGCGGTATTGTCCCAGGGACCCGCCACTTTGACCAATTTGAGACCTTGCGTCTTTTTCTCAAAGAAGTTCTCCCCTGCGGAGAGAAACTATGATGTGGGGAATCAAGAGCTTCTGGCCGTAAAGTTGGGCTTTGAAGAATGGAGGCATTTTTTGGAGGGGGCTGTCCATCCTATAACTGTAATTACGGACCACAAAAAACTAGCTTACATTGAGTCAGCCAAAAGGTTGACTCCCAGACAGGCTAGATGGTCACTTTTTTTTTCCCGATTCAACTTCTCGATCGCTTTTCGGCCAGGATCTAAAAATGTCAGAGTGGATGCCTTGTCACGCAGTCTAGATCCGGTGTCCCCCCCGGAACCTCCATCCTCCATTCTTCAGCCTGGGGTGGTGGCAGATATTTCTAATATGTCTCTTGCACCTCCAACTAAGCCGGTGGATAAACTTTTCGTGCCAGTTCAGTTTCGCCTCAAGGTCCTCCGGGAGTTCCATGACTCAATTCTGGGTGGACATCCAGGGATCTCGGCTACAAGGAAGGCCATTGCTAGAGTATTCTGGTGGTCTGCTTTAGCCTCTGATGTTGGGGAATATGTGTCTGCTTGTGATGTTTGTGCCCATGCAAAAAACCCCCATAACCGGCCGGCCGGGGAATTGGTACCACTGCTAATTCCGGAGAGACCATGGACTCATTTGTCCATGGATTTCATCACCAACCATCCCCCCTCCAAGGGTAATACCATCGTTTGGGTTGTGGTGGACAGGTTAAGTAAGCAGGAACATTTTGTACCTTTGGCAGCTCTACCTACTGCGGAAACATTGTCCAGATTGTTCGTAGAGCATGTGGTGCGGTTGCATGGGGTACCCTTGAATGTGGTGTCTGATAGAGGAGTGCAATTTGTTTCCAGATTTTGGAGGGCTTTTTGTAAGAGGTTGGGTATTGGTCTGTCCTTTTCATCCGCTTATCATCCTGAGACTAATGGGCAGACAGAACGGACCAATCAGTCTCTGGAGCAAATTCTGCGTTGCTTGACCTCAGCCCGACAGGATGATTGGTGTTCTGTGTTACCGTTGGCCGAGTTTGCATTTAACAACTGCATTAACCAGTCTACGGGTACAGCTCCCTTTTTCTGCAATTATGGGTTTCATCCCCATTTTGGAGAATTTTCCCGTTTGGATTCTGGGTGTCCTGGGGCGGATGAGACGATCCAGCGGTTGGGGGAGGTATGGCGGGAGGTCCAGAGTAACATTACGAAGGCCCAGGACAAATTTAAATTTTTTGCGGACAAAAAATGATCCGCGGGACTGGTGTTTCAGATTGGGGATAAGGTATGGTTGTTCACCAAGAATAGAAGGCTCAAGGTCCCCTCTGCGAAGCTTGGACCCAAGTTTATAGGTCCCTATGAAATTACCGAAGCAGTTAACCCGGTGTCTTTTCGGTTGCGTCTCCCGCCATCTCTGCGGATCCCAAATGTTTTCCATAGGGCCCTTTTGAAACTTGTGAGGTCCGGTGGGGAGGGATCATCAGCTTCCCCACCACCGGTTTTGGTAGACTGGCAGTCGGAGTATGAGGTGGAACAAATTGTCGACTCCAGGTTGGTCCGTCGTGCTCTTCAATATCTGGTACATTGGAAAGGCTACGGTCCTGAAGAACAGTCGTGGGTTCCTGCTCGATCGGTCCATGCGGATCGGTTGGTCCGGACCTTTCACGCCAAGTTCCCTGAGAGACCTGGGGGGTCCGGTGGCCCCCATTGAGAGGAGGGTACTGTCATGATCCAGGACGGGGTTTCGCTTTGGCCCGTCCTGATCAGACTGGGGGTTAATTGTTCCGCCTCTCTCTGGCCGAGGGCGGCTATTTAATGCTCACTGGACCTAGGTCCGGTGTCAGTTATACTCCTGCCCTCGGCTGAGTTAGTTGACCTTGTGCGTACGTGTGCCTTGTGCCTGATATCTTGCTTGCTTGTTTGGTTTTGATCCGGTTCTGTCCCTGTTACGAGTTCTGCCTGTCCCTCTTGTACTGCGCTACCTCTCGTGTATGACTCTCTGCTTGTGACCCAACTTCTCTCTGCTTGTTCCCTTGGTACCACATCGTCCTCTTGTCTATGACCTTTGGCTTTGTCTGACCACCTGTCTGTTTGTCACTCCTGTGCCTCGTTTGCCCCTACTGTGTGCGACCTCCGTTTTGCCTGACTCTGAGTTGTTGTATGGTGTCCTGTCATCTCTGAAAGCAGGATACTAAGCCCCTCCCCCTTGCAGTCACATGACCATAGGTCCTGTGCCAGCTTGCTAACTTCAGTGTCCTCAGGTCCTGTGCATCTTTATTTTCCAGCACTGACAGGAGCCTGACACCGATAGTTTGAAGCACGCATTGTCACCTCTGCTGCCCTGCTCCACAGGTATCTTTTAGTACTGTTTCTGTACTCAGGACATGCGCACTGGCTCAGCGAGTGAGTGTAGTGCGGTGTTCCTGACACTGAGCATCTGAGGGTGACTACGGGAATATCTATACAGAGATTTAAATTGTACCCTATAATACTGTATATATATACTTGTTATCTTGTTATCCAGTACCTTTTTTTCAACATTTTGCATTATGGTGAAATCCAGACTGAGTGAACGTCTGAGGGTGACTCCGGAAATATATACCGAGACTTCAAGTTTGCCCAACACTGTATACAGCTCTACGCTTCTGATACACTACCCTTTTTTGCTATTTTGATTCTGGTGTAATCCATAATGAGCCTGTGAACGTCTGTCTGTTACTCCGGAAATATATTTGGAGATTTAAGATTACACCAACACTATATACAGCTGTACGCTTGTGATACATTACACATTTACTGCTTTTTATATTGCTGTCTAATCCATACTGGGCCTAAGATCGTTTGTGTCTGCCTCCTGAAATATATACAGAGATTCAGAATGTTTAAACTATACTTTATATACCTTGTATCTGGTGATACTGTACCCTTTTTCAACTTTTTATATTATTGTGTAATCCATACTGAGCCTGTGAGCGTCTGTGTATGACTCATGAAATATATACGGAGATTTACAATTATTCCTAGACTGTATATAGCTGTATGCTTCTGATACAGTACCATATATCTGCTGGTATTTTGGGTACATTTTCACAAAAATTAGTAAGTATGGTGGAAGAGGCCGTGGACGTGGGGGGCCAGCTGGTACTGATCGTGGTGGTGGTGCATATGCTGGTAGTACCAAAGCACAATAGCAGCTAAGGCAGGAGCCTGCATCATGGTCTGGCTCCGGAAGGCCTGTAAGGCTCCCTTTTCTGGGAGTAGGTAAACTGCTTTTAAAGCCGGAGCATCAGGAACAGGTTTTGCCTTACATTGCTGAAACAGCCTCCAGCTCTATCGCCTCCTCTTCTGAAATTTCAAAAAATGCAAGCACTGAGTCATCAGTGCAGGCTTCTGGAGTTCTTTTTACATACCATGCCTGGGTTCATTCTAAATGGGGCCCATTATACATGGAGCATTATTTGGGCCCATCCTACACTAGAGCATCATCCATGAGGCCCATCATATACTAGAGCATTCCAAGTGGGGGACATCAGACACTGGAGCAGCATTTACGGGGCCCATTATACACTGGAGCATTAGAAATGGGGCTCATTATTTATGGAGCATTATTTGGAACCATCATACACTGGAGCATCATCCATGAGGCCCATCATATACTGGAGCATTCCAAATGGGGGACATCAGACACTGGAGCAGCATCTATGGGGCCTATTATACACTGGAGCATTAGAAATGGGGCCCATTATATATGGAGCATTATTTGGGCCCATAACACACTGGAGCATCATCCATGGAGACCATCATATACTGTTGCATTATGTGGAGCTCATCATATACTGTATGGAACATTATATGGGACAAATTATTCTGTATGGAGAAATATATGGGGCTCATTATTCTGTATGGCACACCATGTGGTGGCCATAATACTGTATGGAGTAATATACTGTCTGTTTTTTGAGCTATTGTAGAATTTAAAATAGATATCAGTCATGTCATGTAGGAAGTGAAGTATTTTTCATTGTACTATACCTATATTTCTGTGCCGTATCGGAGCATTATGAATTGTGGTATGTGTTAAAGGGGCGCACTGACACTTTTTGGCCCGGGGCACATGAAAACCTGAAGCAAGCCCTGCCCCCCCCCACAACTTTAGCCAAATAACCCCCAGTTTTCAATGCGTAAATATTATTATAAAGTAAATTAAGGTTGACAAGCTTAAGTAATAAGAATTGATGATGTTGGCATTGGAATGGGCACTGTAGGTGTGTTTACTGTTCTCCACTCCCTGCCGACTTTGCTTCCCCATTGACTCGCATTGGGTTTCGTGTTTCAGTCGGACCTCTGACTTTTCCCTATAGTCGGCCGATTTCGTTTGACTCGACTTTTGAGAAAGTCGGGTTTCATGAAACCCGACTCGACTCTAAAAAAGGCAAAGTCGCTCATCTCTAGTCATCACAAAATAACCTACTGTTTAAAAAAAATGCCCTATTTTATCCACATACATTACTGGCCACTTACTGACCCTAAATTACCTCTTATTACTGATTCGGAATAACATTACATTACTCACACACCACCTCCTCACCTTGGCCCCTATCTGTCCTTCAAGGTTCAGTCCTAGGGCCCCTGCTCTTCTCCATTTACACCTTCAGCCTCGGACAGCTCATAGAATCTCATGGCTTTCAGTATCACCTCTATGCTGATGACACACAGATCTACATCTCTGGACTAGATATCACCTCCTTACTAACCAGTATCCCACAATGTCTGTCCGCTATTTCATCCTTCTCCTCTAGATTTCTAAAACTTAACATGGACAAAACAGAATTCATCATCTTTCCCTCATCTCAGTCGATCCCCCCAACGGACCTATCCATTAAAGTAAATGGCCAGTCCCAAAGCTCAATGCCTCGGGATATTACTTGACTCTGATCTCTCCTTCAAACCACATATCCAAGCCCTTGCCACTTCTTGTCGACTTCAACTCAAAAATATTTCCCGGATCCATACATTCCTCAACCAAGAATGTGCAAAAACCCTAGTTCATACCCTCATCATCTCCCGCCTTGACTACTGCAACTTCCTGCTCTGTGGCCTCCCCTCTAACACTCTCACGCCACTCCAATATATTCTAAAATCTGCTGCCCGATTAATACACCTGTCCCCCCTCTATTTTTCAACCAATCCCCTCTGTCAATCCCTACACTGGCTCCCCTTTACCCAAATACTCCAGTTCAAAACCCTAAGGCCGGTTTCACATTAGCGCTTTTTCAGCGCACGCACGGTCGGGGGTAGCTCCGCCCCCGAGCCGGCTCTCTGCCCGGCGTGCCCGCCACTTGCTTGTAGCGCCGCCTACTAGCGGACAGCGGCGCCTGTGATCGGCGCACCCTATCTTTAGCATAGGGTGCGCAGATCGTGCGCAGGCCGTGCGCTAGTTGCGCTTTGACCTGCGCTGCGCACTTTTGACGGTGCGCCGTGCGCGCCAAAATCCGAAAAGTTTGATTTTGGCGCGCACGGCGCACCGTCAAAAGTGCGCAGCGCAGGTCAAAGCGCAACTAGCGCACGGCCTGCGCACGATCTGCGCACCCTATGCTAAAGATAGGGTGCGCCGATCGCAGGCGCCGCTGTCCGCTAGTAGGCGGCGCTACAAGCAAGGGGCGGGCACGCCGGGCAGAGAGCCGGCTCGGGGGCGGAGCTACCCCCGGCCGTGCGTGCGCTGAAAAAGCGCTAATGTGAAACCGGCCTAACAATGGCATACAAAGCCATCCACAACCTTTCTCCTTCATACATCTGTGACCTCATCTCCCGGTACTTACCTGCATGTAACCTCCGATCCTAACAAGATCTCTTTCTCTACTACCCTCTTATCTCCTCTTCCCATAATCACATACAAGATTTCTCCCATGCATCACCTACTCTGGAACTCTCTACCACGACATATCAGATTCTCGCCTACCATGGAAACCTTCAAAAAGAACCTGAAGACCTACCTCTTCCGACAAGTCTATGTGGTGCTCCTGAGGATTCAGTTGCCACAGAGGTACTGCACCTCCTCCTGAGGTGTGGTTCCCCACCATCCAGGTAAGTTGGAGGCTCCTGACCACGCTCCAAAACTTTCATCCCACACAACACAGTAGTTCAGCAAAGCCACATTGCGGCTCCCTGCTTGGAGTGTAGCAGAGCACCTTTGGTGGCTCCCTGCTTGGAACACGAAACGTGCTTTGAGGCGGGTGGAGTTAGAATACATAAAAGAGCGGGAAGGTTTGGGAGTAGAGTTCAGTTCAGTTCAGTTGAGTTACAGTTCAATTCAGAGTCGGAGGAGAGAAGATCCCTGGGAGTGGGATGAAGGAAAAAGGTGCTGCAGCAGATCTCAGTGACCTGGGTCTGCTGGCACGGGAAAGGAAAGAAGGAGAAAGACATTGAACGGAAACCTGATCTTCCATGAGAAGGAGAGACTAGCACGGAACGTAGGAGTAAAAGGGAACAGAGGACGTGGGTTAGGAGAGAACCCTGCCTAGAAGTTCTAAGTGCAAGGCCGGGGCCCGGTCCCCGAGGTTGTATTGATACTAATGGTCCTACAGCAGACACCGGTGGAGTAGTGAGCTGTAAATGCACTACTCCCATCTAAGACTTGAGGGCACAACAGCAACTTGGATAGTGAGCTGGGACTCAGGAGTAAGGAGTCCCCGAAACAGCTGTCTGCCGTACAAGTATAGTTCTTGGGAACATCTGTCAGGAGGAACTCCAGTGTAACTCATTACTAGGAGTACTTCAAGCCATAGGCGCTATAAGAGGAGACGGTCAGAAAGGCACATGTTGGCGGAGTGTTGCAAGGGAGCATTCCATCTGGCCTGGAGGTTGACTGAGTCCCTGACCCGGAGGACACAGCACGGAGGCAGGCACCTGTGTGTACTACAGACTGTGAGTAAAGCTTTGGAACTACATGCTCTGGTGTCCTCCAATTATTCCTGCGCTAACACACCCAGTACCACTTCATCTGGGTACCAGCTTCTACACCGCCTGTGCCTCTCCTCTACCCCTACATCTACACTGCCCTGGGACTACAGATCCACCTGTGGGGAGCTTCACCATCTTGGCTGCAACACACCACCAGTCCCAGAGGATCTGTATGCAGCGTCGGCTTAACATCTCACTTGCCGAACACCACAGGTGGCGTCAAGAACTATTCATTCAAACAATTACATTTCACCATTTCAATCTCCCCCATTACTTTGGCGCCCAGGGCCACGGACCGGGTCACCACTGCTGTGACACATCCCGCAGACACCAGCCCGGTACCGAGTACCCCACAGCCCTGGGAGGGCGACCCACCTACAACCTGCAGTAACCAATGATCGGCCAAACCACTGCACGACCAGCTCTACCCTCACCTACTGTATCCTCACCCATCCCTTGTAGATTGTGAGCCCTCGGAGGCAGGGTCCTCTCTCTTCCTGTACCAGTCATGACTTATATTGTTTAAGATTACTGTACTTGTATTTATTAGGTATACTCCTCCTCACATGAAAAGCGCCATGGAATAAATGGCGCTATAATAATAAATAATAATAACATTCCATATTATACACTAGAGCTGCTCTATGTACATACATTACATTACTGATCCTGAGTTACATCCTGTATTATACCCCAGAGCTGCACTGTGAATTCTGCTGGTGCAGTCACTGTGTACATACATTACATTACTGATCCTGTAGTGATCCTGAGTTACATCCTGTATTATACCCCAGAGCTGCACTCACTATTCTGCTGGTGCAGTCACTGTGTACATACATTACATTACTGATCCTGAGTTACAAACTGTATTATACACCAGAGCTGCACTCTGTATTCTGCTGGTGCAGTCACTGTGTACATACATTACATTATTGATCCTGCACTGATCCTGAGTTACATCCTGTATTATACTCCAGAGCTGCACTCACTATTCTGCTGGTGCAGTGACTGTGTACATACATTACATTACTGATCCTGAGTTACATCCTGTATTATACCCCAGAGCTGCACTCACTATTCTGCTGGTGCAGTCACTGTGTACATACATTACATTACTGATCCTGAGTTACATCCTGTATTATACACCAGAGCTGCACTCACTATTCTGCTGGTGCAGTCACTGTGTACATACATTACATTACTGATCCTGAGTTACATCCTGTATTATACTCCAGAGCTGCACTCACTATTCTGCTGGTGCAGTCACTGTGTACATACATTACTGATCCTATACTGATCCTGAGTTACATCCTGTATTATACTCCAGAGCTGCACTCACTATTCTGCTGCTGCAGTCACTGTGTACATACATTATATTACTGATCCTGAGTTATATCTTGTATTATACCCCAGAACTGCACTCACTATTCTGCTGGTGCAGTCACTGTGTACATACATTACATTAATGATCCTGAGTTGCATCCTGTATTATACCCCAGAGCTGCACTCACTATTCTGCTGGTGCAGTCACTGTAACCATCTATGTCCCTTTTCAGGATAGACATGATCCAAGAGCGAACACTGTGTATAACTCTTCTCATGTACCGGCGCCATGTGTAATGAGAACTTTTTATAGCCGGTGACTTTATCCAGAGCAGATTGAATAGATCTAATCTGCTTTTTATAAACTACATCCACAGCCAGGGAATGAATAGTAAAAAACTAGTAATTCTCCGGCCAGAGAGCAGCATGATGGATGATTGCTTAGGCAGCCATCTTTCTCAATGGCTCCAGCCTTTCCTGGCGGAGGGCCGTGGATTCTGGCGATCGGTAGCAGTTGTTGTTGATCTGATGATGTGCGAGACTTGTTTCTTCTTGTCATTTCTATTCTGCACAACATTATCTCGGATATTAGAATCGCTATTTATTGAAGGTACCATAATATGAAGGAACTGATGGCAGGGATATGGATCTTCTCTGGAAATGATGGCTCCTAAAATGTTTGCCCTAATTATCTACACATGGCAGCGGCAGCAAGGTACCGTATAGATTAATATACAGTGAGACCAATACCCGTTATATCACTTTGCTATGATGCAGATTGTACCCTCCTGCTATTAGTGAGCTGGAAATTTGGATTCTTTGCAGACTTTTTGGGCAGTGACCTATCAGGCCGCATTCATAAAGATTTGCTGGGGTCTTTCTGTTAAAAAAAATCTTAGATTGTGCGTAGTATGAAAATTTAGGATGACCATAAACTGTAAAGGGAATGTGTAATCAGAAATTGATATATTAATTAAATCAGAATTTTATGCTAAATATTTTTTTAAATTTCACATTTTACCCCATATCACAATATTTATTAAATAAAAATAAGTAATGTTGCAATTCTCACATTGGTCACTGAAGATATTTTAGACTCTGCTTTCCTGTTTCTTTTAAGGAAATGCACATGTACATTAACAGCAATAAGCCGCCTCTGACTCTGTCTGTTGTATGGAGGCATCTAAAGTACGTGTGCAAGTGACATTGTGAAGGGAGAGGGAGCTGTGACATTGTCTACTGTGGTTGGTGGCTCTGGTGATAGCTGCGTATAGAGGTAAGTTAGAGTCATCTTAACGCTGAAAACAAAATTGCTGTAAACTTATCCTGTAAGTCTAAAATAGCCCTGCAGTAAGGTAATAATTGCAAGATTACACATCTTTGTTTTAACAAAGATCATAAAATGGGGAAAAATAAATGCCCCCCCCCCAAAAAAAAAAATGTTAAAAATGAAAAAAATATAAATAAAATTACACATTTAACCCAAAACCCCCAGAGCTGCACTCACTATTCTTCAGGTGCAGTCACTGTGTACATACATTACATTACTGATCCTGAGTTACATCCTGTATCACACCCAAGATCTGCACTCACTATTCTGCTGGTGCAGGCACTGTGTACATACATTACTGATACTGTACTGATCTTGAGTTACATCACTCACTATTCTGCTGGTGCAGTCACTGTGTGCATACATTACATTACTGATTCTGAGTTACATCCTGTATTATACTCCAGAGCTGCACTCACTATTCTGCTGGTGCAGTCACTGTGTGCATACATTACATTACTGATCCTGAGTTACATCCTGTATTATACCCCAGAGCTGAACTCACTATTCTGCTGGTGCTGTCACTGTTTACATATATTACATTACTGATCCTGTACTAATCCTGAGTTACATCCTGTATTATACCCCAGAGCTGCACTCACTATTCTGCTGGTGGAGTCACTGTGTACATACTGTACATTACATTACTGATCCTGAGTTACATCCTGTATTATACTCCAGAGCTGCACTCACTATTCTGCTGGTGCAGTCACTGTGTACATACATTACATTACTGATACTGTACTGATCGTGAGTTACATCCTGTATTATACCCCAGAACTGCACTCACTATTCTGCTGGTGCAGTCACTGTGTACATACATTACATTACTGATCCTGAGTTACATCCTGTATTATACCCTAGAGCTGCACTCACTATTCTGCTAGTGCAGTCACTGTGTACATACATTACATTACTGATCCTGTACTAATCCTGAGTTACATCCTGTATTATACCCCAGAGCTTCACTCACTATTATGCTGGTGCCGTCACTATATACATACATTACATTACTGATCCTGACTTACATCCTGTATTATACCCCAGAGCTGCACTCACTATTCTGCTGGTGCCGTCACTGTGTACATACATTACATTACTGATCCTGAGTTACATCCTGTAGATCTTTTATTATAAAAATGAAAAACTTAGCAATAATTATAACAGAAACATAACAAGAATATCAGCCAGAACATAATCCGTATACTGAACACTGGTCCAGCTGCTCATTCTCTCCTGTCACACATATAATACATATATACAGAATAACAACTAATAATAACTTACACCTTCTGGTCCGGTCACCAAACAAGCTCATAACAAACAATAAAATAAACAAAGGCCGACATAAATATATACATAAACATTTTTTTTAAATATATATATATTAAATAACCAAACTATACAAATATATACAAGACTAAACTAAACACCCTACACTCAAGCCCACCATTTCCAACCCCCGCACTGACCTGAGAGCTGGTCCTGCGTCTCATGCCTCGGTCCATGTCCAACGTCCATAGGCCAGATCAGGCAGTGCCAGTGTTTCCACAAACACTCCAGTGTCCCATAGTCCCACAAGATAAACCCACCTCCCCCCTTTTCCCGCCACTAGTGTTGAGCATTCCGATACCGCAAGTATCGGGTATCGGCCGATACTTGCTGTATCGGAATTCCGATACCGACTTCCGATATTTTTTCAATATCGGAATTCGGCATCGGAATCGGAAGTTCAGTTGATTGACGGCCTGACGTCATCATGATGCGCGGTGTGTGCGCATCATGATGCGCCGTCATTTCGGGCCTTCCGGGGGTCTCTGCCGGCCTGCCGGGGGGCTGTGCCGGCCTGCCGGGGGGCTGTGTGGACTGCCCGGGGTCTGTACCGGCCTGCCGGGGGGCTGTGCCGGCCTGCCGGTGGTCTGTGCACCCTGTGGGGGTCTGTACCGGCCTGCCGGGGGGCTGTGCCGGCCTGCCGGGGGGCTGTGCTGATGTCCGGGGGTCTGTGCAAGCATCGTCCGATGGGACTACAAGTCCCATCGGGCGATGCCTGCTACCATGACAGTGATTGACACATTAGCCAATGATGGGACAGTAGTAGTCCCATCATCCGGCTAATGTGTTAAATGTTAAAAAAAAAAAAAAAAAAATACTACATACATACTACATGCATGCTACATACATACTACATGCATGCTACATACATACTACATGCATGCTACATACATACTACATATATACTACATACATACTACATACATACTGCATGCATGCTACATACATACTACATATATACTACATACATACTACATACATACTACATGCATGCTACATACATACTACATATATACTACATACATACTACATACATACTGCATGCTACATACATACTACATACATACTACATGCATGCTACATACATACTACATATATACTACATACATACTACATACATGCTACATACATACTGCATGCTACATACATACTACATACATACTACATGCATGCTACATACATACTACATATATACTACATACATACTACATACATGCTACATACATACTGCATGCTACATACATACTACATACATACTACATGCATGCTACATACATACTACATATATACTACATGCATGCTACATACATACTACATGCTACATACATACTACATATATACTACATACATACTACATACATGCTACATACATACTACATACATACTACATACATGCTACATACATACTACATGCATGCTACATACATACTACATGCATGCTACATACATACTACATGCATGCTACATGCATGCTACATACATACTACATGCTACATACATACCACATATATACTACATACATACAATACATTCATACAATACATACATAGACATACAGTACATATAACATAGAGTAACATACTTACCAATACTTGTCACATTGTTCCCCGAAGCCATTGTCTTTTCCGGGATAAATATTAACATAACAAACCACAAAAATACTCACCCACGATCCGAAGCAGTCCACGAGTGTGTCCCACGACGATCTTGGGTAGAGAACGGCAGCATCAGATGATGCTGCCGTTCTCTACGGGCTGCAGAAATCCAATGACGGAAGGTAGGTATCCTTCCGCACTGTATTCCTCCGCCACTTAAAAAAAAAAAGTCCCTAGTCTCACTTTATGCCATTGCTGTGTGGGAATTTCCCACACAGCAATGGCATAAAGTGAGACTAGGGACTTTTTTTTTTTAAGTGGCGGAGGAATACAGTGCGGAAGGATACCTACCTTCCGTCATTGGATTCCTGCAGCCCGTAGAGAACGGCAGCATCATCTGATGCTGCAGTTCTCTACCCAAGATCGTCGTGGGACACACTCGTGGACTGCTTCGGATCGTGGGTGAGTATTTTTGTGGTTTGTTATGTTAATATTTATCCCGGAAAAGACAATGGCTTCGGGGAACAATGTGACAAGTATTGGTAAGTATGTTACTCTATGTTATATGTACTGTATGTCTATGTATGTATTGTATGAATGTATTGTATGTATGTAGTATATATGTGGTATGTATGTAGCATGTAGTATGTATGTAGCATGCATGTAGCATGCATGTAGTATGTATGTAGCATGCATGTAGTATGTATGTAGCATGCATGTAGTATGTATGTAGCATGCATGTAGTATGTATGTAGCATGCATGTAGTATGTATGTAGTATGTATGTAGCATGTATGTAGTATGTATGTAGTATATATGTAGTATGTATGTAGCATGTAGTATGTATGTAGCATGCATGTAGTATATATGTAGTATGTATGTAGCATGTAGTATGTATGTAGCATGCATGTAGTATATATGTAGTATGTATGTAGCATGTAGTATGTATGTAGCATGCATGTAGTATATATGTAGTATGTATGTTGCATGTAGTATTTATGTAGTATGAATGTAGCATGTATGTAGTATGTAGTATGAATGTAGCATGTATGTAGTATGCATGTTGTATGTATGTAGCATGTAATTTTTTTTTTTTTTTTTACATTTAACACATTAGCCGGATGATGGGACTACTACTGTCCCATCATTGGCTAATGTGTCAATCACTGTCATGGTAGCAGGCATCGCCCGATGGGACTTGTAGTCCCATCGGACGATGCCTGCACAGACCCCCGGAGCCTGCACAGACCACCGGCAGGCCGGCACAGCCCCCCGGCAGGCCGGCACAGCCCCCCGGCAGGCCGGCACAGCCCCCCGGCAGGCCGGCACAGCCCCCCGGAGCCTGCACAGCCCCCCGGCAGGCCGGCACAGCCCCCCGGCAGGCCGGCACAGCCCCCCGGAGCCTGCACAGACCACCGGCAGGCCGGCACAGACCACCGGAGCCTGCACAGACCCCCTGGCAGGCCGGCACAGCCCCCCGAAAGGCCCGTACAGACCCCAGAGAGGCTGTACAAGGGCAGGAAAGGGTTTTTCTTATTCCGATACCGGAAGTCCCATAGACTTGAATGGGACTTCCGGTATCGGAATCGGCGATACCGATACTTTTTTTAAAGATCGGCCGATACCATCCGATACGATACTTTGAAGTATCGGACGGTATCGCTCAACTCTACCCGCCACCCAACCTAACACTTACACTCAAATCTATATCCCTATATACAATATATGCAGAAATGAACACTACAACTCCCACAAATCACAAAGCCCAAGTTCAGCGCCTGCAGCCCTACATCACTGTATACCAATCACAAAACAAAAATCTACAGTGTCAGCGGCAGCCCACCTCCAGGAAAGGAGATGACCAGACTAGGGCACACTAAAAGAAAAGCCCCTCCAGAGGAGAGTGGCCCTATGTGTGCCCAGTCTTTCATACTCACCAGGTCACCGAGTATGGTCCTAAACACATAGTTCACTGGGAGGATTTTCCGTTGCGTCACTACTAAGCACCATGCAGAGACTTTGGGTTCTGGAAGGGTGTCCGGGAGATCAAAACCAGGATCTCCTCCTCCCAGCCAGAGCCCCTATTGTCAAGGAGTTTCCTTGGCAGTGTCCTGATCTCCCACATTCCCAGACCCCACCGGCGAATTACCTTCAGAACCAAGGTAGCGTAAGCCGGAAGATTTCCATGCGGTGTGAGAAGATCCTTCACTTGCCCTCCTGTCTCCCATTCCTGGAGGAAAGGCTGAAACCATCCCCTACAGGAGAATACCCATGACCTTGTAGGGGGCATAGAGAGTAGAATTTCAATATTTGCAGATGACACTAAACTCTGCAGGGTAATCAATACAGAGGAGGACAATTTTATATTACAGGACAATTTATGTAAACTAGAAGCTTGGGCTGATAAATGGCAAATGAGCTTTAATGGGGATAAATGTAAGGTCATGCACTTGGGTAGAACGAACAAGATGTAGAATTATGTGCTTAATGGTAAAACACTGGGCAAAACTGTCACTGAAAAAGACCTGGGTGTATGGGTGGACGACAAACTCACATTTAGTGGCCAGTGTCAGGCAGCTGCTGCAAAGGCAAATAAAATAATGGGATGCATTAAGTGAGGCATAGATGCTCATGAGGAGAACATAATTTTACCTCTATATGTCACTAGTGTGACCACACTTAAGGCCTCGTCACACATAGCGACTCACCAGCGATCCCGACAATGATATCAACATGTCAGGATCGCTGGTGAGTCGCTACATGATCGCTGGTGAGCTGTCAAGCAGACAGCTTCACCAGTGATCAGCACCAGCGACGCCGAGTGCGCGGCCTCGCTGTGTACTTTAGTTACCAGCGCGCTGATGCAGGGATCTGGTAACTAAGGAACACATTGGGTTTCTAAGGGGCGTGCATCACTTAGAAACCCGATGTGTACCTTGGTTACCAGCTCTCTGCATCAGCGCGCTGGTAACTAAGGTACACATCGGGTTTCTAGGCACAGCACGTCCCCTTAGAAACCCGATGTATACCTTAGTTACCAGCTCCTGCTCGCTGGTCGCTGGTCTCCCACCTGTCACACGCAGTGATGCGTGCTGACCAGCGGGAGACCAGCGACCCCAAAAATGTCCACGGCTTTCCATCAACGATCAGTGATACCGGCAGGGGGGCCGGTCGCTGATCGCTTTCACACACAGCGATCTCGCTGGTGAGATCGCTGTTGCATCACAAAACTAGTGCGGGGACTATACCAAGACCTTTCTAATGATCTTTTTACTCTTAGACCTGTGACGGGGACAAGGGGGCATCCTCTATGTCTGGAGGAAAGAAGGTTTAAGCATACTCACAGACGCGGATTCTTTACTGTAAGAGCAGTGAGACTATGGAACTCTCTGCCATATGATGTTGTTATGAGTGGTTCCCTACTAAAATTTAAGAAGGGTCTGGATGCCTTTCTTGAAAAGTATAATATTACAGGATATATACACTAGTTCCTTAATATTGCGTTGATCCAGGGAGCTAGTCTGATTGCCGTATGTGTAGTTGGCAAGGAATTTTTTCCCCAATGTGAAGCTTACTGTTTGCCACTTGGGTTTTTTTTGCCTTCCTCTAGGTCAACATGTTAGGGCAAGTTAGGATAGGATATGGGTTGAACTAGATGGACTTAAAGTCTTCCTTCAACCTTAATAACTATTTTACTATGTTTTCAATATTGATCTTAATGAAGGTACAGTATCCACAAGGAATACCACAGAGTTGACCATACCCAACCCTCCTAGTCTCCTCGTAGGTAAGTAACCTCCCTCTTGACCAGGTTCAGTCTATTTCCCCATAACAGTTGGAAGAACAAACTGTAGACCCGAGTCCAGAGAGATTCCAGCAAGATGCACACACTGCCCAGATAAATCAGTAAAGGGAGCAGGTAAGTTTTGATCAGGTTTACCCTTTCCCTGAGGGTCAAAGACCAACCCTTCCATTGGTTCACCTTCTGGGTGGCGATCTCTAGCCTGCTGTCCCAAATTTGTTTGGGGTAATCCCCCTGGCCAAATTCGATGCCAAGGACTTTTGTAGAGACTTTGGGTCCTGGAAGGGTGTCCGGGAGATCAAAACCAGGATCTCCTCCTCCCAGCCAGAGACTCTCACACTTATCCAGGTTGATCTTGACCCGGATGCCTCCGAGTAGCGATCTATCTCTGACATCAGCCACCCGACCTCCTCGTGAGAGGAAACAAAAACAGTGACATCATTGGCATGCGCCATCACCCTCAGAGTGGCTTCCGGTGCTGCCCGGTCCATCCCAATCCTGGCCAACGGTCCACGCTTCACCCTCCTAAGAAGTGGGTCAATCTCAAACATGTACAGCAGCGGGCCCAAGGGACAACCCTGGCGAACACCAGATCCAACCTCAAAAGAGCTGCCAATGTGGTGTCCCTAGGAGTATGGTCGCCACAGTGGCATTACTTTCCGCCTAGGGAGTGTGATGTCATGCTTGGAAGCAATAAAGGGTCTCTCTGTCAGGTAAATACAACACACAGCACAGTTCCCACTCCAGGCCAGCAGAGGGAGCTCTGAACCAAAACTGGGGGAGGAGCTGCCCTCTGGGGGCCAGGAAGGGGAAGTTGAGTTAGTTCATGTGAGGAGAGCAAAGTGTGTGGATGAGAGAAGAGCTGGAGGATTGAGCAGAGTTCAGGCTCACTTCTAGCGTGGCGCATGGTTCTGGATTCCGGTGTCTGTCTGAGGTTGTATGGATACTGATGTTCCTGCAGCAGAAACCGGAGGAATAGGAAGCTGTAAATGCTCTGTTCCCACATAAGACTCGAAGGCACAACAGCAACGTGTGAGCCAGAAGAAGGAGGCTAGAGCTTTCTTCCATATGAGGGGGTTCTAGAAGAGAGAAAGCAAGGGGAACTTCAGTGTAACTCAGTCCTGCATGTACCTCAGATAAGCGCTAGAAAGGAGACTACACAACCCATCTGCATAGAGAGATTCCTGAGTTGCTTCCAGGCTGGCCAACTCCTGTTCCATCTGTAATCTGGATCCTTCACTGCACTTGCAAAGCAAAGTAAAGTTAAAGGAAACTGCACCCTGTTGTGTCATTGCCTTCTTCCTGCAACCCCTTCAGCACTGCTACATCTCTGTGCCTAACACTGCGCCCTCTTCCTCCACACTTATTACTCTTGCCCTGGGACTACAGCTCTACCTGTGGGGAGCTATTACATCTTGTTGCCTTATACCATCTGTCCCAGAGGATCTGCCTGCAGCGTCGGCTTAATCCCTTCATTGCTGAGCACCACAGGTGGTGTCACGTATCATCCACTTATAAACTTTAACCAGCCACGCTTAACCCCTTTTACATGGACGCCCAGGGCCACAGACCGGGTCACTGCTACTGTGACACTTCCCTATGAGATATCGGCCCGGTACCGAATACCCCACTGCCCTGGTGGGCGATCCATTTTGGCATCACAAACTGGATTTAAGAAGCCCGGTGTCCCCGGGTCCTGTGTGCCAGAGACTGTGTGTGTGCCATAGGCCTATTGCGCCATTGCCGCCACTTGGCGCGCGCGGGAAGCCAAAGGGGTGGGCCATTGTGGGCGGAGTCAGCCGGAGCGCGCGAAAAGTGAAGTGCTGTGCGGGAAGAGACCAGCATGCAGGAAGTTAGAAGCAGATGCCTGCAACCCCGGCGTCTCCCGATCATCTAGCCTGCAGAGCGGCAACCGTTAAGCCAGCGCAACCCAGGGCCTGGCCAATGTTAACTAGGGGAGGATGAGAATGTCAGAGGCAAGAGAAGATGCAGCGGTGAACGCCACCGCACCCCCCACAGCGCCACAAGACGCAGGGGCCAGCACAGCTGCAGCCCCAATGGCACTGCAGAATCCAGCGGCCAGCGCCGCTTCCAGAGCGCAGCAGGAACAAGCGCCCATCACAGCAGTCCCCATAATGCCGCTGTCCATGCCCTATATACCGGGAGAAGCCTGGTTACCGCAGTACTGAGGGGAGTCACATACCCTGAGTGAATTTAAAGAGAGACTGTGCAGTTTGTTTGAGGTGTATCCTCTGTCTGAAAGCCAGAAAGTGAACATCCTTATTGGGCAGCTAACTGGTGCAGCGCAAAGGGAAGTAAAAGCCTGGCAGGACACTGTTAAAGAGACTGTTAAAAAGATCCTGGATAAGCTAAGAAGCATCTTTGATACCCGCTCTGCAGCTGAAATAAAAATGAGATTCTTTGGGTGTAAGCAGAGAGCGCAGGACAGTATACGGGACTATACTCTTAACCTGCAGGAGGCGCTGCGAGCCATAAAGCAGATTGACCCAGACAGTGTGAAAGATGGAGACAGACTGTTAAAGGTGCAATTTATTGAGGGACTTCTATCCAGTACCCACAGAGCACAGCTGCGCATCATAGCCCTACAAAACCCTGACCTAGACTTTGCAGACTTCAAAGACGGGGCTATCCTGGTGCTGCATGAACCAAATGTCAGCCGTCCAGCACCCCCTAGGCACCCAGCGATCACATACCACCAAGAAGCAGCATCTTTCCCTCCCAGCCCTGTGGGGGCTGATGCACAGACTCTGGATAATGATCCATCTACAGAACTGCTCCTTCAGGTCCAAGAGCTGGCCAAAAGTATGGCTGCACTTGCCAAAAGTGTGTAGTCCATGCAAGTGTCCTCAAAGGAGAAGATCCAGCTGGCCTCCAGTCCAGAGGATGTCCCGTGGCTACGGAAGAAGAGGATCCCGCCATGCTGAGGGAGAGACAACGATCGCTATGACCAGAATGGACGTCCCATCTGTCGTCGCTGCTGCAATGCAGGCCACATCGCAAGATTCTGCCACCCTGGGGCAGAGGGCCAACCCCCAGGAGTAGGACCACAAGGCCCAAAGAACTGGCGAGCCTAGTAGGTTGAAGGGTGACCGGTCCTTCCAGTGGTGATTGACGGCATCCCCATGAACGCTTTGCTGGACACTGGCTCTCAGGTGACAACTCTGAACTTACTCGCTGCCCAAGAGATGAACTGACAGTAGTTGCCAGCAACGGTCAGTCTTTGCCGCAAGTAGGATGTAAAGAGATTACCATTAAAGTGGGGCGAGTAGAGTTAAAATCTCAAGGTCTGATAGTTGTAGACAATGATCGACGAGAATATAACCCAATGATGACCTTAGGTACTAATGTGATTGAAAATTGTCTTCCCGAGGTTATTGTTTTGTTGCAACAGGTGGCTGAGACTGCTGGTTCCAGTGAACAACGAGTCCTGCAGAAGGAGATTAAGGCCCTGATGCAAAGACAGCAGGTAGAACTCTCTGGCGGACAAATTGGCAGTGTCAGAGTGAGTGATTCTTTCCCCATTGCTATACCCCCCAGATGTGAAATGTTAATTTGGTGTCGGGCAGCCATCGGCCTCAGAGGAAAAGATTACCAAGCATTGGTAGAGCCAGTGTACTCTGATAGCCGACCCACAGTCCTGACAGCCTGAGGGGTAGTTGATGTTCGCAAAGGGAGAGTACCTGTATGCCTTTTGAATTGTGGGGAAGAGGAGGCCACAATACCTTGATATGCCACAGTTGCTAAGCTGCTTACTGTCAGTAACAACGCAATACAGGCAGCAGAGCCCTTGGTCTTGTCCGACCAGGCAGGGGAAGATGGCTCTGTAAAGCAGCTGGAGGAGTGGTGTCAGCAGCGGCAGGTGAGAACTGACTCTACCCCTTCATAGCAAAAGAGTGGGGTTTACCGAGTGACTCAGGAGTATGAGCGGGTATTCAGTAAACACCCTCTAGACTTTGGGAAGGCTAAAGGGGTTCAACACCATATCCCCACTGGAGATAATCCACGCATTTAAGAAAGGTACCGGCCTATACCCCCAACACAATATCAATGTGCCAAAAGTATGTTGCGGGAAAAGAAGGAGGCTGGGGTGATCAGAGACAGTTGTAGCCCATGGGCAGCTCCAATAGTCTTTGTGAAAAAGAAAGATGGTACCATGAGAATGTGTGTTGATTACAGAAAAATTAACAGCATTACACATAAGAATGCCTACCCATTACCCAGAATTGAAGAGTCATTAGCTGCACTTAAAACTGCTAAATATTTTTCCACCTTGGATCTCACCAGTGGGTATTGGCAGGTTCCTGTGGCAGAGGTAGACAAGCAGAAAACAGCGTTTACTACACCAATGGGTCTCTGTGAGTTCAACTATATGCCGTTCTGGCTCTGCACCACCCCAGGAACACTTCAACAGCTAATGGAGTGCTGTTATGGACACAAGAATTTCGAGACAGTTCTGTTCTACCTTGATGATGTCATTGTTTTCTCCAAGACTTATGAAGACCATCTGGAGCACCTGGCTGAGGTGTTCGAAGCCCTGTCCAACTTTGGCCTGAAAGTGAAGCCATCCAAATGCCACCTCCTGAAGCCCAAGGTACAGTACCTCGGTCATGTAGTGAGTGCAGAAGGTGTGGCACCAGATCCTGACAAAGTCACTGTCATCCGGGACTGGCAGAAGCCCAGCGACCTCCATGAGGTACGTCTATTCCTCGGGTTGGTAGGCTACTACCGAAGGTTCATCATAGGCTTCACTGAGATAGCCACACCTATGCAAAATCTTCTGGTGGGCCAGCCCAAGAAAGCCAGGAAGAAGAGTCCTACATTTGAATGGAATGAGGAACTGGAGAGGTCCTTCACTCGACTGAAGATGGCTCTCACAGGAGATGAAGTTCTGGCCTACCCAGATTATGACCAACCATTTGTTTTGTATACTGATGCCAGCAATGTGGGACTGGGAGAAGTACTGTCACAGGTACAGAATGGCAAAGAAAGAGTGATCTCCTACTCCAGCAGGAAGCTTCATCCCACTGAAAGGAGCCCTGACAACTACAGTTCCTTCAAACTGGAGTTCCTCACCATTGTCTGGGCTGTGACTGAACGATTCAAGCATTAACTAGCTTCAGCCAAGTTTACCATCTTCATGGACAACAACCCGTTGACTCACTTGGAAACTGCCAAACTAGGTGCACTGGAGCAGCGATGGATGGCCTGGCTGTCTAACTATGAATTCACCATCAAGTACCGAGCGGGGCACAAGAATGCCAATGCTGATGCGCAGTCCAGATTGCCTAATCTGCCAGATGCAGGAAAAGACCCTGAGGCACTCGAAGAAATAGAGTTATCTGCCTTCCACCAGCCAATTGCGGCCCAACATGCCCAAGGAGTGAGAAACAGACTGTCTATCGTGAAAGAGGCCACCCTAAATCCATTGCCTCATCATGACTGGGCAGAAACACAGGATAGCGACCCCACAGCCCACCTGGTAAAGGAGCTACTGTCACAAGCTGACTCACGCCCAGGTCCAGATGCTCCTGAAGAAACCCAGCAGTTGTGGAAGGAAAGAGGCAGGCTGTTCTTCTATGAGGAAAAGCTGTGTCGGAGGAGTATCAATGCCCAAACTCATTAGTTGGTCTGGCAGGTGGTAGTCCCAAAGAGGGAGGCATCAATGGTCTTGGAAGCTTACCACAATGGAGCTGGACACTTCGGATGGAAGAAGTTGGAGGCCTTACTCCGGGAGAGATTCTACTGGGCTGGTATGAGGAAGGCCATTGAAAATTGGTGCCGTGAGTGTGGACAATGTAACCTGCACAGGAAGGACCGTAACAGCCAGCGAGCTCCTTTGCAACCAATAATAACCAAGCAACCACTTGAGTTGGTCGCCCTGGACCATGTGAAGCTGGTCCCAAGTCGTTCAGGCTACGTTTATGCTCTTACCATTGTTGACCACTACTCGAGATTCCTGGTAGTCATGCCTGTCAAGGATCAAACAGCCAGGACAGCAGCCAGGGCATTCCAACAGCACTTTTGTCGACCACACGGATATCCTGAGCAAGTGCTTACAGATCAAGGTCCAGCCTTTGAGGCGGAAGTGTTCCACGAATTCTGTAACTTGTACGGTTGCAAGAAGATCAGGACAACATCGTACCATCCACAGACCAATGACTTGTGTGAAAAGATGAATCAGGTGGTGCTCGACCTACTGAAGACCTTGCCTTTGGAACAAAGGAATCTGTGGCCAGAGAAGTTGACAGATCTGGAAGAACTCTACAATCACATTCCTGTGAATTCCACCAACTGCACTCCAGCCTACCTAATGAGAGCGAGGCCTGGCAAGCTACCTATTGATTTGGATATGGGAGTCTTTACACCTGAAGTGACATCACCAGATGCTGACTGGGATACGGAGCGGCAGCAACAGTACCATAGAGTACAAGAGTGCGTAGAAAAGAGTCTAGCTCAGGCGAGACAAAAACAAGAAAATAACTACACTCAACATGCACCTGCAGTTCCCTTGTCACCAGGAGAACAAGTCCTGAAGAGGAAAAGGAGGATGCATAAATTGGATGACCAATGGGAAGCTGAACCCTACACTGTCTTACCATCAAACTTCGACAACACCAAAGTGTGCCTTATCAGTAAGGATGTAGGAGAAACCTCATCAGCAGTATCGAGGGATCATCTGAAACTGTGCCCTGACCAGCTAAAGGAAAGGATGGAAGAACAAAAGAACCTTCAACCCATAGAAGAAGAAGAAAAGGTCAACATTGTACTCGGAGAATTTCCTGCAACCTAGACAAGAGTGGATCAAGCCATCGTAGTTCCTGTCCTAATCTTTCCCAAGCCTACTGCAACTGAAGTAGCAGAGACTCAAAAGAACCCTGAAAATCAGGAAGTTTAGGCAGCAGATGCCACACCAGCAGTGGAGCAGGAGAAGCCTCGCCCTTCCAGTGGCGAATCTGTCATGCCCACAGTGAGTCTAAGAGTTCGTAGACGGCTACTACCCAGTTTACCAACAGCAGTTACAGGCCCACTAAACCTAAATAGGCCATTAGAAGTACCCATGCCACGCAGATCTACCCGTAGTACAAAAGGTGAGATCCCAGTTAGATACAGAGAGTAAAGTGCAAATGGAAAATGTAAACTGTACATTTAAATATGCAACTTTTCAAGTTTATGTGCCTACAGAGACTCTGCAAGAACCCTTTTTGAAGATCTTATTTTGTTTTGATGGACAATTGGACCACAGGACTACGTGTGGTCAAAACTCTACTTGTACATAGTTACCAACTCCTCAGGAAATGGACCATGGACATTGACGCATGGACTAATCGTCATCAGGACTATTTTTGAGCTTTGGCTTTTGTAATTTTTAATTTTTGAAATCCTGTTAAATTTACAATTGTTCATGTGTTAATATGTTTTGCATGTTTTCTTCCGTCCGGGAGTACTGAATTGCACTAGGGGGGAATGTGGCGCCTCCAGGAGTATGGTCGCCACAGTGGCATTACCTTCCTCCTAGGGAGTGTGGTGTCATGCTTGGAAGCAATACAGGGTCTCTCTGTCAGGTAAATACAACACCCAGCACAGTTTCCACTCCAGGCAGAGGGAGCTCTGAACCAAAACTGGGGGAGGAGCTGCTCTCTGGGAGCCAGGAAGGAGAAGTTGAGTTAGTTCGTGTGTGTGAGGAGGGCAAAGTGTGTGGATGAGAGGAGAAGAGCTGGAGGATTGAGCAGAGTTCAGGCTCACTTCTAGCGTGGCGCATGTTTCCGGATTCCAGTGTCCGAGGTTGTATGGATACTGATGTTACTGCAGCAGAAACCAGAGGAATAGGAAGCTGTAAATGCTCTGTTCCCACATAAGACTCGGAGGCACAACAGCAACGTGTGAGCCAGAAGAAGGAGGCTACAGCTGTCTGCCATACATGGGGGTTCTAGAAGAGAGAAAGCAAGGGGAACGTCAGTGTAACTCCGTACTGCATGTACCTCAGATAAGCGCTAGAAAGGAGACTACACAACCCATCTGCATAGAGAGATTCCTGAGTTGCTTCCAGGCTGGCCAACTCCTGTTCCATCTGTAATCTGGATCCTTCACTGCACTTGCAAAGTAAAGGTAAAGGAAACTGCACCCTGTTGTGTCATTGCCTTCTTCCTGCAACCCCTTCAGCACTGCTACATTTCTGTGCCTAACACTGCATCCTCTTCCTCAACACCTATTCTCACTGCCCTGGGACTACAGGTCTACCTGTGGGGAGCTATTACATCTTGCTGCCTTATACCATCTGTCCCAGAGTATCTGCCAGCAGTCTTGGCTTAACCCCTTCATTGCCGAGCACCACAGGTGGCGTCACGTATCCTCCACTTATAAACTTTAACCAGCCACGCTTAACCCCTTTTACATGGACGCCCAGGGCCACGTACCGGGTCAACGCTAATGTGACACTTCCCTCTGAGAAACCGGCCCGGTACAGAGTACCCCACTGCCCTGGTGTCATGTCGGACGCTGTTCACACCACAGCATCCGGCAGGCAGAGGTAGTTCCACCTCCAGCCACTATAGCCTCAGTGGCGCCGGCCTGATCTTCAGGCTCTCGGGGGTTAATCCTGCTGGAGACCAGGTTGGATGGTTAGTCACGCCCACGGTCTTTAAATAGTCATGCTGGCCTATGGGCGTCGCCGATTATAGCTTGTGTTTCATACCAAGTGGTTCCGGTCTGGAGTGGAGGTGTTCAAGAGAGAGAGATTCATATCTGGTGTCGTATGATCCGTCGTTATCCTTTCTCCTTCCCATATTTGTGTTTAGTTGTGCCCTGTTCACATTACTGTTTATTCCTGTGTGTGTGCGGCGCAGTGCAGTTTAAGTTCTCCCTGTCTGTCATTATTTGTGTGGGAGCTTTGGTGGTGACTTCTCACTGGGTGGAGGGTGGAGGGTTAAGTGCAGGGCTGAGCAGGAGATAAGGAAAGGTCGGAGGCTCAGGCATTTGCACCTTCAGCAAAAACCCTGGGTTGAGGGTCAGACAGGGTTTCCCCTAGTAAAGGGACACCACAGGGGCCCCGGGTATTTCAGCCTCAGTTGAACTAAGCCCCCGTGACATTATAATCGGCCCACATTTTTTCAGGAGTCCATGGATCCATTAGATTCCATAACCCGCCAGTTGGCGGCGCTGTCCATACAGGTCTCCAAGTTGAATGGGGCAGTTCAGCAGCAGGGCCTGGTAGTAGCAAAGGTGCAAACGGCATCTGCAGGTATCGGTGCAGAGCCGAAGTTTCCGCTGCCAGAACGATTTTCAGGCGATCGCAGCAAATTTGTCGTATTTCGGGAGGCCTGCAAATTATACTTCCGCATGCGGCCAATCTCCTCAGGTAATGAGGCCCAGCGGGTAGGGCTGGTGTTGTCATTACTGAGTGGTGACCCCCAAGCATGGGCATTTTCCTTACCACCTGACTCTGCTACATTTCATTCGGTCGATAATGTTTTTTCTGCCCTCGGGCTCATTTACGATGACCCTGACCGACTGGCTCTAGCGGAATCTAAAATCCGCGCCCTCCGCCAGGGGGAGCGCTTGGCAGAAGACTATTGTTCGGAATTTCGCCGCTGGGCAGTAGACACACAGTGGAATGACCCAGCCCTGCGGAGCCAGTTTATTCATGGGGTATCAGGGAGGGTGAAACAAGCCCTCCTGATGTATGAGACTCCGGCATCATTGGAGTCTGCCATGAGTTTGGTGATACGTATTGATCGCCGTTTTCGTCAGGGGGCACAGGAGACGCTACCTCTGGGGGAAAACAGAGGTGCAGGTGTGGTTGAAGTAGATGAGTCCCCTGAACCTATGCAGATTGCTGGCGTGGCACAGGTTCAGCCTCGCGCTCCGGGAGTCCGGAAGTCCGGAGCATGTTTCTACTGTGGTAAAGGAGGTCATTATGTTAACGTTTGCCCGGTACTACCTAAGAGGGTCACACCGGCGGAAAACTGTTAAGCTCAGAGGGTATGGAGGAGACCCAACTGAGCGTATGCATATCCTCCATGATGGTATCTCAATGTATGCTCCCTGCCAAGGTTATTGTCGCCGGCAGAGAGCTACCTATATCAGTGTTTGTGGATAGCGGTTCCGCCACCAATCTCATAGATGAGGAGTTTGCACACACCGCCGGGTTTAAGATTGAAAAACTTCCTCACCCCATACAGGTGGTGACCATTAATGCTGTTCCCCTCCCTCAAGGGGAGATTACTGAGTTTGTGGCAGAGGTGAAACTCCACATTGGGGTCCTACATTCTGAGTCGGTTACATGTAGGGTCCTCCGTAATCTCCCAGCTCAAATGGTCCTGGGTTTTCCATGGCTGTCCAGGCACAACCCGGTAATTGATTGGAAAACTCAGGACATAGTACAATGGAGTGGTTTCTGCCAAGACAATTGCTTGGCCACATGTGTGTCCGCCGTGACGCCCAGCCTGCCGGAGGCTTTGCAGGATTTCGCGGATGTTTTCTCTGAGAAGGGTTGCTCAGAACTGCCTCCACATAGAGCCTATGACTGTGCTATTAGGTTAAAACCCGGGGCCAAATTACCTAAGGCCAGGATGTTTAATATTTCTGGTCCTGAGAGACAAGCTCTGAAAGACTACATCGCGGAGAGTCTGAGCAAAGGTCACATCCGGCCTTCGTCCTCGCCTGTAGCCGCGGGGTTTTTCTTCATTAAGAAGAAAGATGGGGGGTTACGCCCGTGTCTGGATTTCCGAGAGTTAAACCAGATTACTATCCGTGATCCCTACCCAATGCCGTTGATCCCGGATTTGTTCAACCAGGTAGCGGGGGCAAAATGGTTTTCCAAGCTGGACCTCAGGGGGGCGTATAACCTCATAAGGGTCCGTCAGGGGGATGAGTGGAAGACGGCGTTTAACACTCCTGAGGGTCATTTTGAGAGTCTGGTTATGCCGTTTGGGTTGACCACCGCGCCTGCCGTTTTCCAACATTTTATTAATGATGTCTTTGCTCATGTCCTGGGGAGATTTGTGATTGTATACCTGGATGATATCCTCATTTATTCTAGCGATCGGGACACTCATTTGCAGCATGTTAGGCAGGTGTTACAGTTGCTCCGGGAGAACCAGCTCTATGCTAAGCTGGAAAAATGTTTATTTTTTGTCCAGGAGTTGCCCTTTTTGGGATATATTGTGTCCGCAGCTGGTTTTAAAATGGACACCGCTAAGGTGCAAGCGGTGTTGCAATGGGAGAGGCCGGAGAGTCTGAAAGCACTCCAGCGGTTCCTTGGGTTTGCGAATTATTATAGGAAATTTATAAAACACTTTTCGACTGTCGCCAAACCGCTCACGGACATGACAAAAAAGGGTGCCGATCTGGCGAACTGGCCTGAGGTGGCTATACGTGCATTTGAGCGTCTGAAGAATAGTTTTGCTTCAGCCCCCATTCTGGTGCAACCAGACGTGTCTAAACCTTTTGTGGTAGAGGTTGATGCGTCGGAGGTGGGAGTGGGGGCAGTACTGTCTCAAGGCTCGTCCTTGAGCGAGATGCATCCATGCGCCTACTTCTCCAAGAAGTTGTCGCCGGCCGAACGGAATTATGATATCGGCAACAGGGAGTTGTTGGCCATCAAACTGGCTTTTGAGGAATGGCGACACTTCTTGGAGGGGGCGGCTCACCAGGTCACAGTTATCACCGACCATAAGAATCTGCTCTACCTGGAGTCGGCCAAGCGTCTGTCTCCTAGGCAGGCTCGCTGGGCATTGTTTTTTACTCGTTTCAATTTTCTTGTGACGTACCGTCCCGGGGCTAAAAACACCAAGGCGGATGCTTTGTCTAGGTGTTTTCCGGGGGGAGAACCTCGGGAAGAGCCGGTACCCATCCTCCAGAAAGGGGTAGTGGTCTCGGCTCTCACGACTGAGGTAGAGGCGGAGATTGCCGAGGCCCAAGAGGAGGTACCACCAGGACTTCCCGCCAACAAATCATTTGTACCCCTGCATCTTCGGCCTAAGGTGTTGAAGGAACACCACGATTCGGTACTGGCTGGTCACCCAGGGGTGAAGGGCACCTTAGAGCTGGTATCGCGTCGTTTCTGGTGGCCCAAAATCCGGCAGGACGTGGTCTCGTACGTGGCAGCTTGCATCACGTGCGCTAGGGCTAAGTCACCCCGAACCCGTCCTGCTGGCACGCTACAGCCTCTGGGGGTACCCAATAGGCCATGGACAGAAATCTCCATGGATTTTATCACTGACTTGCCAGCCTCGGCAGGGAACACGGTCATCCTGGTGGTGGTTGACCGTTTTTCAAAGATGGCGCATTTTGTGGCGTTGTCCTCTTTGCCCAATGCTAAGACGTTGGCTCAGGTATTTGTGAAGGAGGTGGTCAGACTCCACGGAGTACCGTCTGACATAGTATCTGATAGGGGTACGCAATTTGTGGCGAGGTTTTGGAAAGCTTTTTGCTCAAGGTTGGGGATCAAGTTGTCACATTCATCGGCGTTTCATCCACAGTCTAATGGACAAACTGAGCGCATGAACCAAAATCTAGAACAGTATTTACGATGCTTTGTGTCTGACAACCAGGAGGAGTGGTCTACTTTCCTTCCTCTGGCCGAATTCGCATTAAATAATCACCGCCAAGAGTCATCAGGAGAGTCTCCATTCTTTTGTGTGTACGGTCAACATCCTCAGTTTTGTACCTTACGTCAGGGTGACTCCGGGGGTGTCCCGGAGGAGGATCAGCTAGGAGCCCAATTGTCATCAGTCTGGAGGCGGGTGAAACAGCGTTTGTTGAGCATGAGTGCCAGGTACAAACGGGTGGCTGACAGTAGACGCGTGCCAGGTCCGGACCTGTGTGTGGGTGAATGGGTGTGGTTAGCTACGAAGAACATAAAACTCAAAATCCCTTCTTTAAAACTGGGTCCAAGGTTTATTGGGCCTTTTAGGATTTCTGCCATCATTAACCCAGTAGCTTATCGGTTGGAACTTCCCACGGTGTACAAGATACACAACGTGTTTCACAGGGCTTTATTGAAAAAGGTGGTAGGCTTGGTGGACACGACGCCGATGCCACCTCCAGTCATGGTGGATGGCGAGTTAGAGTTCGAGGTCGCCAAGGTAGTGGACTCTCGAGTAGTACGCCGTACTCTTCAGTATTTGGTGCACTGGCGGGGGTATGGTCCAGAGGAGAGGTCTTGGGTTCCAGCCTCAGACATACATGCGGATCGGCTGGTCAGTTCTTTTCACCGTCGTCATCCGGACAAGCCGGGTCCTATGAGTCTTGAGGGCCCTGGGGTCCCTCGTAGAAGACGGGGTACTGTCATGTCGGACGCTGTTCACACCACAGCATCCGGCAGGCAGAGGTAGTTCCACCTCCAGCCACTATAGCCTCAGTGGCGCCGGCCTGATCTTCAGGCTCTCGGGGGTTAATCCTGCTGGAGACCAGGTTGGATGGTTAGTCACGCCCACGGTCTTTAAATAGTCATGCTGGCCTATGGGCGTCGCCGATTATAGCTTGTGTTTCATACCAAGTGGTTCCGGTCTGGAGTGGAGGTGTTCAAGAGAGAGAGATTCATATCTGGTGTCGTATGATCCGTCGTTATCCTTTCTCCTTCCCATATTTGTGTTTAGTTGTGCCCTGTTCACATTACTGTTTATTCCTGTGTGTGTGCGGCGCAGTGCAGTTTAAGTTCTCCCTGTCTGTCATTATTTGTGTGGGAGCTTTGGTGGTGACTTCTCACTGGGTGGAGGGTGGAGGGTTAAGTGCAGGGCTGAGCAGGAGATAAGGAAAGGTCGGAGGCTCAGGCATTTGCACCTTCAGCAAAAACCCTGGGTTGAGGGTCAGACAGGGTTTCCCCTAGTAAAGGGACACCACAGGGGCCCCGGGTATTTCAGCCTTAGTTGAACTAAGCCCCCGTGACACCTGGTGGGCCATCCACCAATCCAACCGTTCACAAGCGGGAAACACTCTGCCCCACTGTACAAGGTTTTAAGCCAATCAACAAACCCCCCCGGCAGGCTATATCTCAGAGGGACAGACCATAGGTACTTGTGATTAACCCGATCAAACGCTTTTGCCTGGTCTGGTGACAGCATGTACTCCTTACAGTGACCAGCCCTACCTTGCTCCACCACCTCCCGGACACCGAGCACAGCAATAAATGTGCTGCGACCAGGAACAGAGCAATGCTGGGCCTCCAAAAGGAGTCAGGGTGCAAATTTTACCAGCCAATTAAACAGCACCTTTGCCAGAACCTTCCTGTCTACATTGAGAAGCGCTATGGGACACCATGTCACAGTCCAATTCTTGGATCTGTATCAGATTCGGGATTCCCTCATTTAAACCTTTTTTATTCCTTTCAGGCCTGGGATCTTAATATGGGTTTTGCCCCCGGTGGCCATAGATGTTATTGCATGTCTGTTGGTTTCCCTGCTGATGTGACCACTCCCTTTTCCTATATAAGGTCACATTGTGTATCAGCAGGTGTTGGTAATAGCAGGTCCTTGGTGGATTCCAACCACGGTGAAGTTAGCAGCTGGCTCTGCGGTGTTTAGCCAATACTGAAAGCTGATCTGGTGCTGAACTCTGCTGTCCGGTGTTTGCAGCAGAGAAAGATGGTGAAAGTAGCAGCTGGCTCTTAGGTGTCGAGCCACTACTGAAAGCTAATCCCGTGATGAACTCTGCTGCCCGGTGACTGCAGGAGAGAAAGATAAGTCTTTTGTTGTTTTCCCCTGTTTGGTATATTTTTCCTTCGTGTGTATTAGTGCAGCGGTGGGACCAGTGTCCGCACTATCCAGTTCCCTAGTAAGGGATAGGTGCAGGGCTAGTGAGGGATTCAGGTATCCTGGTCGGTGACAGGTGAAGAACCTGTATAGGGAACGTTAGGAGTGTTCAGGAACACTGCCTCAGGGGAGTGCAGGAGGTCTCCACGTCCCCATTTCCTATTGCAGGGCCCACCGTTGTAACTGTTTCCCCAGTGTTCCCCTTTTGTCTTGTTTCAGTTACCGACCTTCGGGTCATGTCAAACAGGACAGGTACACGTGACCGTTAGGCGTCGGGTTCCTGTCGCTGCACAGCGGGAATCCCGAGCCTTGCTTCCAGCGGAGTCCCATTCCTCTCCAGCCGCAGAGGAGGTTGCTCAGCAAACTTGTCGGTCCCGGCGCTCTGCCCAGACCAGCTCCGTGGGTTTGCTTGCTGCTACCACCTCTGGCACAGCTTTGGCAATGCAGGCTGCTCAGCAGCGAGATTCTCCAGGGACTAAGTCCTCATGTCGGGCCATGAGCATGCCCGTGGAGTGATCTCCCATTGGAGATCGAAGGTCACGTGCTCAGGTCCTGCTCCTGTTCGGACTGGCCCATCCGAGAAGCCAGGAGGGTCCCGGACGCTCGCGGCTATAAAAGGTTCGCATGGCCGCTCGGCCATGCGCTAGGATAGACTGTATTTTCAGCCTATGAGGAGTGAGTGGTGTATGCACGTATGACTGTCTCTGGTGACTGACTCATTAAGAAACCCCTACCCTTGGTATGCATGTGTTGTGCAGCCTAGCCTGCTAGTGCCCAGGCTTAGGCGTAGGTAGGTCAGAGTTTAAGTCAGGCATTAGCCATCATCAGTGACTCGGCATGCCTTCGTGCCCCGTGCTCCACACTCCATAGCCAGCGTCCATAGCGGCACTCGTGGCAGCGACGCCGCGCTCTCAGTGGGCCTAGAAGGACTCTAACCCCGTGTCCTTGGGGTAGAGTTCTGTGGCCGCTTGCTGTGCGCTCTTTGGCCGGGCTCTGTGAATTAAACAGGCTCCGGCATCCACGTTCTGCGGCTGTGCGGCTCTGTGAATTAACAAAGTCAGCTTCTGTTCACATTGGGTGACGTAACCCACGTGTGACTGTTTTTACACCGCTCTATTTTTCCGCCATTACCTAGGAGCAGTGTACCACCTCTGCACGGTGGACCCTGGGCTGCGAACGCACCTATTATTATTTTATAATTTGGTGCATTCCGCCAGCCCTAACAGTGACACACCAATTCTCAATGCAAGATGGGTCCTTACCCTTTGAGAAGATGATCAGGGCAAACCTCCTCATTGACTTTGGCAGAGTGCCCGAGGAAAGACACTGATTGAATACCTCAGTCAAGAGGGGAACTAAAGCATCCTTAAAGGTCTTATAGAACTCAGATGTTAAGCCTTCTGGAACAGGCGATTTTTTTTTGGGCAAACCCTTCAATCGCCATCTTCTTCTTCCCTGATCATCTCTGTTAAAACGTCAAGAGAGGGGTCTACCCCTGGTTCAGGAACGGCTTCAGCCTGGAAAGCCAACATCTCATCCCAATCAAGATCCCTCTTCCCCAAAAGGTGTGAGTAGAAGGATCTGACAACCTCCAGGATCCCTGATCTGGATCGCCTCAGGGACCCCGTAGTGTCGACCAGTCCTGTAACCACTTTACTGTTCATTGACATTTTGCAGTTTCTATAAGGGTCGGGCGAGCGGTATTTCCCGTAATCCCTCTCTCAAAAACCAAAGATGCGTGTCTATCGTACTGACACCTCATGAGCAAAGATTTCACTCTGGAGATCTTCTCACGGCTACCTCCAGTTGAGACAAGTTGCTTGAGTTTCCTCCTCAGACCCTGATACAGGCGGTACCTGTTCAGACTCCTGAGGCTCGAGAGCTGGAACAAGAATCTCACCACCCTTTTCTTGAACATCTCCCACCACTCTGACTTACTACTACAAAGATCCAGTAAGCGTACCTGTCTCTGAAGAAAATCCTCAAAGGACTGTCTTATGTCCGCTTCTTCAAAGAGAGACAAATTTAGCCTCCAAAAGCTTCTTCCCATCTGGAGGGTCTCTGTAGCATTCAGAGAAAACAAAATTAAGCAGTGGTCGGAGAACTCCACCTCAACAACAGACACTGCTGAAGAGACAGCTTCCTCCTTTAAATAAAACCTATCTATTCTGGACCTACAGTTACTTCTATGATAGGTGAACCCCTCGTGGCCTGGGGTGTGAACCAGGCGAGCCTCACTAGCTATACTATTAAGGGCGACGCTATCATAAGTCAGCTTGTCTCTGGAACCTTCTCTATCTCAGGGCTTTGTGACAGTATTGAAGTCCCCTCCAAAGACAACCTGCCGACTTGTAAAAAGGTAGGGCTTGATCCTCATAAAGAGACACTTCTGGTCCCACTTAGATTGGGGACCATAGATGTTAATACGCCGGAGCTCTTTTCCCTTCATGAGGACATCTAAGATCAGGCACCTACCCATTTCTAACTCAATAACCCGTCGGCATTCCACCGGTGCGGTAAAAAGGACCACCACTCCGCTATACAGCTCGGCCGCAAGAGACCAATAGGAGTGCCCGAGTCTCCACACCCTCTTGGCTTTAAACACGTCTGCCATGTTTGGCAGTCTGGTTTCTTGCAAAAATAAAATGTCAGCTTCAACACGGCTGAGAAAATCAAAGGCCGCAAATCTGGCTGTATTTGACTTTATGCTGGCAACATTAATGGACGCCAGCATCAACGGAGTGGGTACCGCTATCATTGGTGATTGAGTTAGATGGCTTTCTTCTTCCCACTCCCCTTATCCTCTGCCTCAGAGGAGGAATCCTTCCCCCTCACGTGTTTTTTCTTTTTGTCGTCCTCGTCTTCGGACTCTGGGCCAGTCCCTCCTTCCAAGGACCTTACATTCCCAGAAGAAGGAGACTCGGCACCCCCTGTAAGCTCCGCCAAAGCCGGAACCTCACCCTCAGCTTCCTCCTCAGAGGAAGAGATGTTCTCAAGGGCTTGGAACTGGTTACAAAGACGAACCAGAGGGGAGTCAGTTTTTCTTTCCTTAGGTACCTTGGTCAGAGTGGGAGAAGATGTTTTATCTCCCTTCTTTCTCTTCTTTTTGGTGCCGAGCTTACGCTTGTCCTCTAGCCACTGCCTATTATCCTCATCCATACTTTCTTAATGGGAGGATTCGGAGACAGTGGCAATTTCTTCCCTGTGGATCCTCCTGACCTCCTCATCCAACTCATCATCCCTCGGGGCCTCAGGAGCAAGACTGGCATCCAGGACAGGGGTCACCTCAGTAGCCCGGGGATCACCCAGCTCCCTCTCCTGTTTGCGTTTGTCTAGGGACCTCAGCTGGGCAGGCGTCTTATTATTGCTTTTCCTCCTTGGCCCCTCAGCTCCCTCACCCCTGCTAGGCCCCTCCCTGGCAGAATCAGCCTCACGGCTTTCTCCCACCGGGGTCACGACTGCATTAGCGAAGGAGCGAGGACAACGGCTGAATGGGTGACCAAAGTCACCACACAGGTGGCACCTAATCTCCACATTAGATGCAGCAAGATGGCTGATGTCCCCACACAATGCACATTTCGGCACAGTGCAGTTTGCACTGAAGTGTGTGGGGTCTCCGCATTTGTGACAGAGCTTCGGTTGCCCCTTGTAGAAGACCTGGATATGATCCCTACCGAGGAAGGCAGATAATGGGATGTGGGCAACGTACCACCTGAACGCTTAAGTTTTACCATAAACGTCCAGGCCCCTGACCAGATACCATACTCGTCACGGTTTTTCTTTGGCATCTCCACCACTTCCCCATATCGGCCAAGCCACGTCATGATGTCATAACAAGAAAGCGACTCATTACAAGTCATCACGGTCACTTTCTTGACTTGATTTTGGCAGGACACCGCCTGGATGGCAAAGTCTCACCAGCCGGGCTCATTTTTTGCCAACTCCTAATTCGACCAGAAGAGCTCAAGCCCCTCTGGCCGAACAAAGCTGACATCAAACTCCGGCGTGGAATAGGGATGTATCAAGGCGTAGATGTCAATAGCCTTGAAACCCATCTTCAGCAGGAGCTCCACAACCTTAGACCTTGGAGGACACGCATCACTGCCCCTCCACTGAAGATGGACCACATTCCTATGCACACTACCTGGCCCGGCTGTCGGGAGGGACCACACTGTATTTCCCCCATTTTGCTCTCAGAAGGCCCCGCCTCTCTATCCAGAAGGATAGATGAACCTCTCGACCCTCTACCATTAGTGATCTCTCCCCCTTCTTTAGAGCCCCCAGGAGACGCTGCTGTAACATGTCGTCCCCAGAGCCCGGAGACGAGGAGGATGCCCTATTTCCCCCGGCGGTGACAGTGGCATAATTCCTGATGGGTTCTGCGACCACCAGGGGAGCAACCGGACCAGTGACCACATCAACACCAACAGTATCACTATTACCCCCCCTCCATAACACCCTCACTCTCCACCAAACCAGCAACCATACCACTAGACAAAGAAATTTCCTCATCCACACCTCCCACCACATTCTCTCCTGTTGGACCAGTGATAACAGGGGGTGGCATTTTGACCTCCGCATCATCAGGCACAAGGGGCTCAGTCTCCTCCACAGAACTGGAGGTGACCTCACACCTGGACTTACGGGGGCCCTCCGCATCATCAGTTGGTATTTTTCATTGCTTCACAAGGCGCCGCTGATCTTTTGCTGCTGTGAGGCGCCGCTGATCCTTCATATCAAGATCTTGCTGACCAGCAGCGCCAACGAGAACAGGATTTTGGGAGGATCTGAACGCCCAACCCCGACAGCCACCTCACACTGCGGCCGCTTCTCAACTAAGTGATCAGCCGCAACAACATTCAGGGGCGCCGAGGCTACCGGAGCTGCCCCCGACACTGGGCCGCTCCCCCCTCCCACTGAGGAGCGCACCACAGTATTGTGGCCTGACCATATATCCGCCACCGGGCCACCCTCACTGTCCAGCCTCTCGGCTGATGCACCTGTTACTACGTCCCCACTACTACAAGCAGAGACGGAGCTCTGCCCCTCACTACCGTGCTCTGTACTCTCCCCTTGCCTTTGCACTGGATCTACAACAGAACCCGGGCTGGGCAGGGCAACAGAGCTTATACAGCAAGCTGACGCTGCAGCTGACTCAAGGGAGTACAAGAAGGGGGGCATATACAAAGTTTACTGCTTCCTGGAACTTTGGCTTGGTCTTCTTTACCTTTTTATTCTGGCCACCAGGTGCCTCCTCTGGTAAATCATCACCAAGATGGAAATTCTAAAGGCACACTGGGGACTCCAGGAGCTTGATCTCTGCCATTAGCACCCCTCCATGGCCGCTGTTATCACTGTCCTCCCCAGAGGCAGCAGAACTGCGACCAGATGCCAATGTCGCCTGTCCAGCAGGGAGCTCGCTGCACGTGGCCTGCGGATGACTTTGCAGGCTGCCAGGTGGGGCTTTCTGCTGGTCATCATCCTCATCATCATCCTCCTGGCTCTCAGGCTGCAGCCCCATCTGCCTTTGCTCTCTGTTATCAGCCATTTCTCTGAATCTGTCCTCATTTAGTAGTTTTTCTTTAATTGTTCCTCTTTTTTCTCCAAGGATTGCTTTCCTCACCTCCAGCTCATTAATATCCAGCTTCAGCTTCTGCCTGGAGATGGGTCTTCCTCGGTTTGGAGGCACCTGCAGCTTTGGCGCTTGTGCAGCGCAGCTCCTCCTGGAGCCTCCTGATGGTCTTACTCGCCTCTTCATAGTCACGGAGGTGGCTCATGACCCGGGAGGCATAGGTGGACACAGACTCCTTTGGTTTCTGCATACCCCAACCTTTCTCAGTCAGGTCAGCCTTACCTCCGTGAGCACTCAGCTTTCCACCGGAAGGACTGCCATCTTGCACGCTGCCAGCAGGTTTTTCCTCCATGTTGAATGCCTTACGGCTTCTCTGGGTCTCTGTTGACTTGGGGGGAGTAGGAGCCACATTGCTGCGACTCTTGGTGGAGCATCTCACCCCCAAGTCCTCTGATGTGCAGGCAGGTTGCTGGTTTCTTCTGCCCCCTGCCGACCAGGGTCGGGAAACAGATACCTGAGACTTGGCTCCTTCACCCATCCCAGGAAACCCACTGCTCCCTGGGTAAGAGAGAGAGCAGGTCCCTGGGTGGAGAGATGTTGGTTCTCTGGAGCTCAGCAACACACAGCAGGATCAGTGTTGACTGCACCCACAATCACCACAATGAGCAGCAGCTGAGCAGAGCTGCACTCACTATTCTGCTGGTGCAGTCACTGTGTATGTGGTGCCACTGAGGCTCAGTCGCCACAGAGGTACGTGCCCCACCACCTAGGTAAGTTGGGAACTCCTTTCCACACTCCAACACCTGCATCCCACACACAGGATAGTTCAGCACTGACCACATTGCAGCTTCATGCTTAGAGGGTAGCAGAGCACCTTTCGTGGTTCCTTGCTTCGTAACACAAGATGTGCTGGGAGGTGGGTGGAGTTTATATAAAAGAGTGGGAAAGTTTAGGATGAGAAGTTAGTTCAGTCTGAGGGTCAGTCAGTCAGGAAAGACTGAGGATGGATCCCTGGAAGAAGGGATGGAGGAAGGAGTGCTGCAGCTGCCTCAGTGACCTGAGCCAGCTGGCACGGGAAAGGAACAGAAGTAGAAGGACGTAGAACTGCAACTAAGCTTCCATAAGAGAGAGAAGGAACAGTGCAGAATGAAGGAGTAGGAGAACAGAGAGGAGTTGTGGGTTGGAAGAGGAACCCTGCCTATAGGTTCTCAGCGCAAGGCTGGGGCCCGGTCCCCGAGGTTGTATGGACACTTATGGTTCTGCAGCAGACACCGGTGGAGTAGTTGGCTGTAAATGCACTACTCCCATCCAAAGACTTGGGGCACAACAGCATCTGTATAGAGAGCCGGAACTCAGGATAAAGGGAGTCCCCGAAGTAGGTTACAGCTGTCTGCCGTACAAGGAGAGTTGTTAGGAACTTCAGAGTACCATGGTACTGGAGCTCTTCACACTACAAGGCGCAATAGAGGAGTCGTTCAGGAGAGGTACATGTTGGCGGGGTGTTGGAGAGGAGAATCCTGACTTGCCCGGGAGGTTGATTGAGTCTCTACCCCGGAGGACACGGCACGGAGGCAAGCACCAGTGTGTACCATGAACTGTGAGTAAAGCTTTGGAACTGGTGTCCTCCAGTCATTTGTGCGCCAACCCCGTCAGCACCGCTACATCTGGGTACCAACATTCCTCACACCGCCTGTGCCTATACACTGCCCTGGGGTAACAGCTTCACCTGTGGGGAGCTACACCATCTATGCTACAACACACCATCAGCCCCAGAGGATCTGCATGCATCGTTGGCTTAACATCTTGCTTGCCAAACACCACAGGTGGCGTCACGAACTTTCACATAAACTATATCTCAAACCACCATTGATTTGGGTGCCCAGGGCCACGGACCGGGTCACAGCTGCCGTGACACATCCCACTGACACCGGCCCGGTACCGAGTACCCCACAGCCCTGGGACGGGGGCGACCCAATTTTGGCGTCACGAACAGGATGACGAGACCCGATACCATCGGGTTCTGTGTGCCTGAAATTTGTGAGACTTTGAACTTTTGAAAATGTGCAGAAGATCCAATTTAATAGACTGTAAAATGGACATTAGAAATGGCCGCTGGCGCGAAGAAGAAGGGCGTGAAGAGATGGGAAGTCCTAGGAAAAGACCGCGAAGAGTATTGGGCCTTCCCTGCCTGAATTATTATGTGACAGCGACATGGCCCACCCCCTGAGGGGTTCGTATACTGGCTTGGTATGGAGGCGTTGGAAGAAGACGCCGCCCCGGAAGGAGGGGCAGAAGAAGCCAGTGGCGGAAAAGGGGCAGAGGCAGGAAGAACGCCAGAACGCCATTTTGAAGAGTGAGGGAAGGAGGCCTGCGGAGCGCGGGGAAATGGATCTCCCTGGTGCCATGGTTGACGGCTCCAACCCGAACTCCGGACTGAACCGCCAGCAACTAGAAGACGAAATTGCTGAACTGACCGCCCGTCTGCAGCTGAGGCATGAGGCCTTGGGGCAGCTGAGATGGCAGCAGGCCCAGGAGGGGCCTACGCCTGTGGTACCCGCTCCACCGGTACCTGCTGCCGCTGCACCGGACTGTTCTCCGGCAGCGCTGATTTTCACCTCCACGCTGTCTGTGCGGCTGAGTGTACCGGAGGACCCGAGAGCTGAGACCTTGCACCCTCCCGGACCTGTTGCAGCTGCGCAGGTCCCGACCAAAACCTCCGCGGACCCAGAGCTGCCATCGGCCTCAACACCACCGACGCCCGGACCAAGCATTCCGGTGGATATCCCTGCAGCTACCCACCATCACGAGCCTGCACCGGAGCAGACACCGCACCGCCAGGAGGCCTCAGGTACGTTGGATGTTCCTCCACCTGGGAAGGTCATGGGGTGCACCACGGCTGCAGCTGCAGCGGCTGGCCAGTTCGTGCTAGACCTGGTCTGGGACCGGGATGACTGTCCCCAGGGGGAAATGTTGTGAGTTCATTTTCCCCTCCATCACTGAGGCCTGGTGAACTCCCTATTCTAGTGAAGGAAGGTAGTGAGCCTGATTATCAGACACCTGGGACTAATGAAGACGATTGGCTGAGTGGAGTCACTGACTGGATTTAAGGCAGCCTACGCCCTTGCTGCCCTGCGGGTGATTTCTCTGTGGACTCTTGGACACCAGTCTGATTCCTGCTCTCCTAAAGCTAAGTTTTCTGTTTTGCCTTTTGCATCTAAGATGTGTTTTTGTTTTTCTTGCTTTTTGGATTCTGCCACTCCCTGCTGGAGTGTGCAGTGTTCCGTGAGCTCTGGCTTCTGAAGGTACCTGAGTGCTGATTTAGTTTTTGAAGCTTAGTTGCTTCAGGGCCATTTTTATATCAGCTTGTTGGCTTTTGTCTCTGATAGGGTTTTGGCAGATTGCAGACAGCAGCCTTCCTATCCGTTCCTATCTAGGTAGTTTTTGGGCCCCGTCTTTGCTCAGCCTGTCTTTCTGTCTGTGTAAGTATTTTCATCTTGCTTCACCGTCATTATATGTGGGGGGCTGCCTATTGCTTTGGGGTCTGCTCTGGGGCAGTTAGATTTCCCCTTTCCTTCTTTAGGCCTATGTATCTCTCCGGCTGTGATCGAGGGGTCTAGGTCATCGTAGGAACCCCCCACGGCTACAGCTAGTTGTGTTGATAGGTTCAGGGGTCTGCAATCTGATAGTTGCCAACTTCTCTGGTTTTCAGGACTTAGCTAGCATTTCTGTTTTTGCCTCCTACGGTGACTCAATCATAACAGGGAAACATCTGGACCCCTAACGGTGGTGCCGCGGGCCCCGGTGGGCGAGGAACGGTCCCGGGAAGAGCGGGAGGAAGAAGAAAGCTGTGCAGGATGTCGGGCCACCATCCGGCAGATGGCAGCGGAATATCAGGAGAGCATAGAAAGATGGCTGTGCTGGGCCCGGATCTGGCCCGGAAGGAGAGGGCCCGTGCAGGTCATTACTCCCCCCGGGATTCAGCTGGATGGGGGCAAGTGCTGAATGTGAACAAGGAGAGGGGTTTTGGATTTATTACGGACCCCAAGAGAATTAATGACTTGTTCTTCAGCAGGAGGGATGTCGAGTCACATCCGAGGAAGGGACATCCTGACAGAGACCTGCAGCCTGGGGAGTATTTGACATTCACCTGGCATGAGGGGATCCGGGGGTGGTATGCCCTGAATGTACATCGTATTCCAGAAGAACTTATTGAGAGGTACAAGCCGAAGCCACATGTTGCTGCCCCTCCACCCACCGTTGTTACCCTGACTGCTCAAGTACCTGCTCCCAGGAACCAGGCTGCTCTTGCATCCGCTCCAGTACGGCGGCCCAGACCAAAGATCCCTGGCTTGACACCGTGGGAGGAAGAATATTTAAAGATTGTCAACGATTACCATGAATCTGGTAGCAGTTCCAGTTCAGCTTCCAGAACCCCAGGAGGGGAACACAAGTAAACACTTTTCAAATCTCATTACCCAGGAGGGTTTGTTTGCACCAGTGGTGCCTTTTTGTTATCATGTTTTTCTGGTAGCACTTTTGTTGCCTAGTTTTTGCAATGGCAGCGTTTTTCCAATTTTGAACTAGCGATCATGAACTTGGAGTGATCCAAAAACTCTCACCTGTAAATAGTTGCGCTTCTTTAGGTGCCCTCTCTTGGTTTTACATATACAGACACTTTGCGAAGGTAATGTTTTACATAAGGACACTTTGCGAAGATGATGTTTTGCATGGACACTTTTCGAAGATGATGTCTACCTCAAAGGACTCTGCAAGAAATCCCGGCTGGGAGCAGTGTCCAGCACTTACAAGAATAACTGTTGAATGTTTTACTGTGAAGTATTTGATAATGTGTTTTATAAGAGTATTAGTAACTGAGAATTGGCTTTTATAGAAGAATTAGGAATGTCTGATATAGAGATGAGTGATATGAATAAAGAATTGAAAGTGACAGGTGACGGACCAGGTACTCGCGGTCAGCGTCTTGCGTCTAGAGAAAGAGAGAAAAATGAAAGAAAAATGTGTTACAGAGAATAGCACTTTGAATTGAGAATTGCACTTAGAATTAAAAATTTTAGGATAGAATTGTTTGTAACATTCAAGATGAGTATCTCCTATACTAGGAAGATTAGTATAAGAAAAGTTGTTATGCATTACAAAATTTTTGTATGTTCCTTTGCTGTCTACTTTGCTATCTTGCAGCCCGCAGACATGCTGTGCTTAACGGGGGGGTATGTGGCGCCCCTGAGGCTCAGTCGCCACAGAGGTACTGCACCTTCTCCTAAGGTGTGGTGCCCCACCTCCTAGGTAAGTTGGGAACTCCTTTCCACAATCCAACACATGTACATACATTACTGATCCTGAGATACATCCTGCATTATACTCCAGAGCTGCACTCACTAATCTGCTGGTGCAGTCACTGTGTACATACATTACATTCCTGATCCTGTACTGATAGGCAGTTACATCCTGTATTATACTCCAGAGCTGCACTCACTTTTCTGCTGGTGCAGTCACTGTGTACATACATTACATTACTGATCCTGAGTTACTTCCTGTATTATACCCCAGAGCTGCACTCACTATTCTGCTAGTGCAGTCACTGTAACCATCTATGTCCCTTTTCAGGATAGACATGATACATTACATTATTGATCCTGTACTGATCCTGCGTTACCGCTTGTACTATACTCCAGAGCTGCACTCACTATTCTGATGGTGCAGTCACAGTGTACATACATTACTCATCCTGAGCTACATCCTGTATTATACTCCAGCCCATCACTAGGGAACCCTGTCTGCCCTAAATGTCCCTATAAAGGTTCTGCACCTATCGCAAACAGGAACCTAATCCCTGCCTACCCTGGCAATAAACCCTGCATAGGAACGGAATGGGTGAGCTATAGTCAATCCACACTACAACTAAAGACAGCTGGAATAGACAAACAAGGGGAACACTTATCCTGAGAAAACTCTGATATGTAACACAGACATCCTCCAGCAGCACCAAGAGGAAGATAGCAAACTGCTATAGCTCCAAGCCTCAACAGGGGAAAATTTCCATATCTCCGGTGATTCCCAGAAGCAGACAGGAGGTCTATAAACACCCAGTCCAGGTGTGTCAATCAGGGCCACCATTAGGGCATTACTGCCCTGACTGGCGTATGAGGCCCGGTGGGCAGTGGTGGCCCGCATCTGGCCCGGTCTCCTCTGCTCACCGAGCTCCGACTGGCAGGTAAACCGGACCCTTAGCGCGGCGCTGCAGTATCCTGGTGAGCTTTGGCCATGTGGAGACCGCTGAGTAATTGCTGCCGGGCCTCACTGTGGTGAGTGGGGAGCGGCAAGGTGTCTAGAGCCGCTGCAGCAGCAGTTATCAGGGTCTGGGCCTCTGCTCAGGTAACCAGGAAATCAAAATGGCAGCTTTGGCAAATTGCGGGTCTGGCAAAAGCCCCCTTGAGTCGCTGCTGGGGAGCGGGACTTGTTCATACAGGTGGACGTAACCAGACAGGTGGGTGGAGTTGGTGATCCCCATGGTGCTGTCTGGGGTTCCCCGAGGTGAAGGGTTACGTCCCTGTAGTGAGCAGACTGGTGATAGTCCGCGGGGCTCACGCCAAATCTTCAATACCCCCGAAGAAGCCGCCCCCTCCTGGTCGTGTGGAGGAAGGCGACCAGCGAGTGTATTTTTCCTCCATGTCCCTGCGGCTCTGGCAACGTGCCCCCTAGAGTCGCTGCTGGGGAGCGGGACTTGTTCATACAGGCGGACGTATCCAGACAGATGGGTGGAGTTGGTGATCCCCATGGTGCTGTCTGGGGTTCCCCGAGGTGAAGGGGTACGTCCCTGTAGTGAGCAGACTGGTGATAGTCCACGGGGCTCACGCCAAATCTTCTATACCACCAAAGAGGCCGCCCCCTCCTGGTCGTTTGGAGGAAGGCGACCAGCGAGTGTATATATCCTCCATATTCCTGTCCCCTTCTCCTCCAGGTGTGTGCAGCAGTTGCGCTGCGGGGGAGTAGGGACAAATCTCAACCCTCGCCATTAACCAACCCTGGGAGGGTAGACCTCATAGTGAAAGGGTTGGAGGGTGGTGTCCCTTGGTGAATAGCGGGGGTGTGAGTGTGGTGACAGCAGGGGGACACCTCAGTTGTCGAGTCCAGAATGAGTTCACCAGAATATGACAAACGAATGTGTGGCAATAAACGTTCAGGTCCGGACCTGTGTGTGAACGAGCATGTATGGGTGGCCACCAAAAAACATCTTGTGGAAGTGTGTTGTGGAGTCTGATCAGCTCATAGCAAACATACACATACATAAACTCGTTCCCCAGGTCGGCGCGGTGGAGATGAGTGGTGCCTCCAGAACACATATTGCCAATACCAGCGGTGCATTTGTCATTAACCTGAAGTGTCAGGTAGTGGTGGGGTGAACTCAGGATCTGGGCATCCCCGCTGTAGGTGTTTCCCTTATGAGGAGTGGTCTTGAGGGTCCAGAGGTCCCTCATTAAGGAGGGGGTACTGTCATGATCCAATGTGGATTTGACAGTTTAAATGCACAAAGTGAACTTTTTTCCTTTGGCTTTGTGCCAAAGTGGGTTGATTGCCCTCGGTGGCCATTAGAATTATTACACGTAGTGTCGTTCATTCTAAGTTGCCCGGTGGTGGTGAGTGGTATCGCACCTTAGTTTTAGGGTTAATGTGCACACAATTACAAATCAGGTGTTAGGCTCTATAAAAGGGATCCAGGTGGGTTCAATCGTTTGGTGATATTGATTGTGTGTTAGTCATTCACAAGGAAGCCTGGGTGAATGAAGGAGCTGAACATTAGTCCTGCGCAGCCCAGCCAGAGGGGACGAGTGGCAGCTAGGTGGTATGCAAGAAGGGCTGGCAAGGCATGGTGGAGTCACAGTTTATGGTGTTGGCAGGGAGTGCTTGCATGGCTTGGTGGAGTGACGACTATGGAGAGAGTTGCACTCAGCGTGCGGGACTTGGTTGCTGAGAGCTGAACTCAAGCATGCTGGACTTTTTGGGCAGGAGCTGAACTCATCTTTGGGACTCTGTTACTGGACAGCTGCAACTGGTGGTGGACTCTGCTCCAAGGCTGCACTATGGTGAAGGATCCAGTTATGGTGATGGATCCGGGTGGAGGAGAAGATGCACACAGGTGGTGGGCTCTGTTGCTAGGAGCGTACGCAACAGAGCAAAGCTAAGTGGTGTTTCCCCTGTATTGTCATCTTTCCTCATGTGTGTTTTAGTGCAGTGGTGGGATTAGTTTCCGCACCGACCAATTCCCTAGTGAGGGTTTAGGTCGGGGCGAGCTAGGGTTTTTTAGGTTCCTGTTGCGCGCCCAGTGCGGAACCGGCATAGGGAACGTTAGGAGTGCAGGGACACTGGCTCAGGGGAGTACAGGAGGTCTCCACTTCCCCATTCCCTATTGCAGGGCCCACCATTGTTAATGTTACCCAGGTTCCCCCTTTACTATTTAAATTCGCCTTACTGGAGGCGGGGTTTCCAGATTTACATGTAATACCTAAATTCGCCTGTTGGAGGTGGTGTATCGGCTGCACATGTTTATTATTTAAATTCGCCCCACTGGAGGCGGTGTATCCAGGGTCACGTGCGTCACATGGGTTGGCCTTGCGGTACTCGCTGCGTCCAGACATGTGTGACCATGACAATAGTATTATGTTTTTTTTATTAATGATCAGTATTGTAGTATTCAGTCAACATGTGGTGGTAATATGTGGTCTGGGCATGGTGCGGTGGTATTTGTCCCTTGTATGTGCTATTATTTGGTCACTTTGTGGTGGTAATATGTGGTCTGGTCATGGTGTGGTGGTATTTGTTCCTTGTATGTGATATTATTCGGTCACTATGGTAGTAATATGTGGTCTGGTCATGGAAGTAATATACCTAAATTGTATTGCATATTTCAACAAATATTTAATAGGTTACAGTAGAGTAGAGCCCGGCCAAAAATATCTACTCTGTTGTGGTGGCGGCATAAAAAATCTTTTGTCCAAAGCAAAAGCTGCCGGCTATATGTGTGATCTGGTGATAGGAACTGTTAATGTGTGATAGGTGAGAAGTGGAGTTTTTCCAAGAGAGAGCGGTGGGGGACTGTGGACAGTTTGAGGAGTGGAGGCGGGGTTGGGTGGAGCCTGGGCGGAGTCTCAAGGGGGCCCCGAAAATTTTGCCAGTATGGGGCCCCGAAATTCCTAGTGGCAGCCCTGGTGTCAATTAGAGCCGGGGGAAAGTTGCCATTGAGTCCAAGAGTTAAAAGGACTAGGAAGGCATCTGCCAAGCCAACCACAGATGTGACATTAGTCACTTCTCATGGCTAAGCCGTGAGTCAGAGTGGTCAGTGAGTCCTAGGTCAGAAGCTAGGAGGGTATGCCATAAACAGAAGGGAGAGACAAAAGCGTAGTCAGGTAACGTTCCGAGGTCAGAGTACCGGGAGGATATTGGATCAGTGCTAAAGGGGTTAAACAGGTGGATGATCAAAACGAATTCCAAGGTCAGGAAACAGGTCAAGCATATAGAACTCAAGGCACAGGGAGCACAAAGCACAAACCTCACAAGATGAATGCACATCTGGCAGTGGTCTGGGAGAAGCTGCTCAGTTAAGTAGGCATTGCCATTACATGGGACAGTGAACACATGAGACAGCCGATGCCTCGCAGTCACAGATTAGCTAGTTGAGCTGTCAATAAACACACTGACAGCTCAGCACGCCCCTGAACCAGACTGGACGATCATGCTGTCAAAGTATTGACAGCTTCAGCACGCCCCAGATTGGACGGCCGAGCTGTCAGTAACTGCATCCCAGACACCCTGACGGGTGGAACTGTGACAGCAGAGATCTTCTGCAGCCAGATGCTGTGCAACTGCGACTGTCTGCGGCCTCTGACACACCCATGACAGTACCTCCACTTCTACGAGTGACCTCTGGACACTCAGAACCAGGCCTCTCGGGACAAGAGGGGTGAAATGAACAAACCAGCCTAGGGGCATTCATCTCTGATTCAGAGACCCACATCCTTTCCTCTCGGCCATAACCCTTCCAGTGCACCAGATATTGTAGGGAATGACGTTGGAAGCGAGAACCTACAAACCTTGAAATCTGAAACTCTAGGTTTCCATCAAGCATTATTGGGATTGGCGGTAGGGTTGAGGGCTCAAGAGGTTCTACAAATTTCTTGAGCAGAGACCTATGAAAGACACTGTGGATCTTAAGAGACTGAGGTTGCTCAAGACGAAACGCTGCAGGATTAATGACGGCTGTTATTTTATAGGGATCAATAAATCTACATTCCAACTTCCAGGATGAAACCTTCAACTTGATATTCCTGGTAGACAACCACACAAAGTCATTCAAGTTCAGGTCTGGACCCGGCAAGCGTTTTCTGTCAGCCGTACGTTTGTACCGGTCTCCCATAACCTTCAAATTACTCAGAACTGAGGAGAGTAACGAAGCAAAACATTCCTCTTCCGAAATCCTGAAGCCCCTCCCTCACTAAAGATACCAAACTGTGGATAGTAAACGTATGCACCAAAGAAAGGTGAACTGCCAGTAGATTCTTGATGGTGATTATTGATAGCAAATTCTACCAGCGGTAAGTAGGATGCCCAATCCTCCTGATTTTCAGAGACAAAGCACCTGAGGTAGGTCTCCAAATTCTGGCTAATGCGTTTGATCTGTCCATTCGACTGGGGATGGAAGACAGAGGAAAAGGACAGCTGCTCCCCCAGTCGAGAACAGAACAGCATCCAGAACATGGAAACAAACTGGGTCCCCGAATTTGACACCACATCGGAGGGAACCCTGTGTAGCTTCATAATCTCATTTATAAACACTTGAGCAAGAGTCTCTGAATTCAGAAGTGCCTGTAATGCAACAAAATGAACCTTTTACTGAACCTATCCACAACCACTAAAACCACAGTCTTGCCTGCAGATACTGGCAGGTCAGTAATAAAATCCATGGACAAGTGTGTCCATAGTCTAGTGGAAGAAGGGTACCAGATTGACGGGCATGCGATACTTTAGAATGTGCGCAGATACTACAAGCAGCTACTTGTTCAACCACATCCCGATGCAACCCCAGCCACCAAAAATGACAAGAAAGTTGGTCTGCGGTTGCCTTACCACCTGGATGACCAGCAAGCACAGAGTTGTGATGTTCCCCAATTACTTTGCAGCGCAGATTTGGTGGCACAAATAACCTTCCTGGAGGGCAGGAGGATGGGGCGTCCCCCTAAGCCTCCAACACCTCACACTCCAGCTCACGGTACAATGCCAAAATGACTACCTCCTTCTGGAAAATTGGGACAAGGTCCTCATGGTCACCACCACCAGGGAAGCTCTGGGACAAATCATCAACCTTGATATTTTTGACCCCTGAATGGAAAGTGATCACAAATTTGAACCTAGTAAAAAAACAGGGACCATCTAGCTTGCCTAGGGTTGACACGTTTAGCAGATTGAAGATATGAGAAGTTCTTATGGACGGTGATAACAGGAATAGGATGAACAGACCCCTCCAACCAATTTCACCATTCTTCAAATGCCAATTTAATTGCCAAAAGCTCCCTATTACCCACGTCATAATTTATCTCAGCCAAAGAAAATTTTTTAGAAAAGAAGGGACACCATTTACCAGGGGATAGATGCTGAGACAACTCAGCCCCAACCCCCACCTCCGATGCATCAACCTCCACAACATAGGGCTGGGAAATGGGTTGACTATAGGAGCCATGGCAAAAAAGCTTTTAAGGGAGGAAAAAGCCTGCAGGGCAGCGTTCGACCTTTTGGAAAAGTCCGACCCTTTCCTTGTCAAGTCAGTAAGGGATTTCACAATTACTGAATAATTCTGGATCAATTTCCGGCAAAAATTAGTGAACCCATAAAACCATATAGATCCTTCAAATTCTCAAGATGGTCCCAATCAAGGACAGCGCAGATCTTTTCCGGATCCATCCGAAAACCTGAAGATGACAACAGGTACCACAAAAACTGCACCTCCTGGATGGCGAAAACACATTTTTCTAGTTTGCTATATATGATGTGTTAGTTCTTAATATTTGCAGCACCTGTTTAACATGCCCTTGATGTGTCTCCAAATCAGGAGAGTAAACCAAAATATCATCTAGATAGAACACCACAAACCTGTAAAGTGTAAAGTGCTGTGGAATATGTCAGCGCTATAGAAATAAAATTTATTATTATTATAACCTACCCACCAAATGATGGAAAAAATCATTGATGAAACCCTGAAATACCACAGATACACTGGTCAGACCAAAAGGCATGACCAGACTCTCGAAATGACCCTCAGGGGTATTTATTCTAACCAAGTTATAGGCCCCTCTTAAATCCAGCTTGGAGAACACCTTAGCTCCCACAACCTGGCTGAACAGATGAGGAATCAGAGAAAGAGGGTATGGATCTCGAACGGTAATTTGTTTAATTCCCGGAAATCTAAACAGGGACGTAGACCGCCATCTTTTTTCTTCACAAAGACGAAATCTGCCACTACGTGCGAAGATGATGGTCTGATGTGTCCGTTCTCCAGACTTTCCGCTATGAAATCCTTCATGGTTTGTCTCTCAGGACCAGAAAGAATATACAGTCTGGACTTAGGTAGTTTAGCTCTGGGGGACAGATTAATAGGACAGTCGTATTCACGATGAGGAGGCAAATCCTGACACCCCCTCTCAAAGATAACATCCTCAAACCCTGACGAAAATGCAGGTAAGGTTTCTGTAGAGATTGTAGAAAGGGAAATATTTAAACAGTTCTCATAGCAGTAATCCCCCCTCTCAATGATCTCCCAGTCTTGCCAATCCACCAACGGATTATGTTTAACCAACAAGGGAAGGCCCAATACAATTAGTGTGGAAGACCAACCAGGATATAGCAAGGAATTGTTTCAGAATGAACCGACCCAACCCTCGGTCTTACATTCTGTACAATCTGAGTCAGCACTTTCTGTGCAAGTGGTGCTGAGTCGATGGCGAAGATGGGAATGGGCTTATATAAAGTACAGCAAACCAGCCCGTGAGCTCTGGCAAACTCAGCACCAACCACGCTGACTCCAGCTACACTGTCAACAAACACAGAAATCTCCTCGTTTTTGCTCTCCAGCACCACCTCTGCTGTCAGGACATACTAGGAACTGCAGGTTTATGATAGATGCACCCCTTGCTTATTCCACTCTAGACTACCAATTGTTAAACAAATCTCCTTTTGTTTAGGCATCAAAGAATGGGCCCCAGTAAAATGTCCCTTTTTTCCACATAGAAAAACATACACCTTTTTTGCGAACCCTCCGGGAAGTGTACGATGTAGAGGCACCCCCTAACTGCATGCGTTCCTCCACCCTCCCCCGTACTGCTTCACCGCTTGACTGCTCCTCAGGCAAAGGAGCAATATCCCAAAAAAGAGACTCCAGAGAAGGTGGTCTTACCCACCTATCCCAAAAGCGTCTGTCAACACATATAGCAAACTACATGGCGGCCTCCAAAGACTCAGGGGTTTCATATACCACCAAAGCATCTTTCAACCTTTCAGTGAGACTCTGAAGAAATTAGCTTCTGAGAGCCGGGCCTTTCCACTTAGTATCAGTTGTCCACCTGCAAACTTGAAGTTTTAGGGTATGTTTCCACGGTCAGTAAATGCTGCGGATTGGACACTGCGTACAGCCGCAGGGTCCAATCCATAGTAGCTAGCGTTACTGCATAGTGGAGGGGATTTCATGAAATCCCATCTCCACTATGCGTGCAGTTGTAAGGTTCAGCCAGGACCGTAGTCATGGCCGAGGACACCCGGGTATTAGTGTCCTGGCCTCCCCTCATAGAAAAACAATGTCCGCATCCCTGTGTCTTCAGGTCCGGCTCCTTCAGGATCTTCCCTATGCCACAGGAGACCCTTTCCGGATGAATTTGCATTAACTGAGACACAGTCCATTTCAACTTTAACAAGAACATCTTTACTGGCTTCTCTACACAGCAAATCCATAGTCTTCACAACATTAACAACAGGCTTCACACTGTATTGTTCCTTCTCTTTCCCTGCACTTCTCTCACGGTTGCACAGCACGTACCCGGGTCGGACCATCCCAGACGAGCCCTCAGCGTCCTCCCTGTTCAGCTCTGCTATGGGTAGACATTCACCTGTCTGTTTCGCCCCAGACATAAGATCATCAGCTCTCGAAGTCAGTTGCCCCATGGTGAGCGACCTGCCCTTCTCCTATACTATAATTAAGTACACTAGAATGCCCCCCCATATAGTGACCAAAAATGAACACTACACTTACCCTGTACATTATACATAGAAGCGTTACAAAAGCATAACATTATACATATATACATTCATTAGGGCACGGTAATACACATAACAGTGTAGCAGTACCATTGTATAAGAGTGGTAATACACTAAATCGCGTAGCAGTACCATCATATATTACAAATTTATATACATTAATAACATACGGCACTGGGATGAAAGAGAAAGGTAGAGGCATAAATAAACGTAATATACCATACCCTCTACACAGGGACGCCTCCGTCTTTTCAGACCGCAGCATGTCTATTTATCTTGCGGAGACACTCCGTCTCCGCAAGATAAAGTTACCCATACAATGTACAGGATGCGGTGATTCCGCATGGTTCAATGAACACATGCAGAATCACCACGCATACAAAAGCCAGCAGCGCTTTGGACGGAGTGGACATGTAATAATGACGGTGGAAACATACTCTTACGTCTCCACTGACCGATTTCCCTGCTGAAGGCGATGCAACCTGGACTCAGCCAAGAAGACTTGGCCAGGTTCATCATAATTAAGGTTTAGAGCCCCCAAAAAATCCCTCCACAGACTGGAGACAAACCGAATCCTGCGGCAAAGAGAAAGCCCAGGATTGAGGATCTCCTTGCATCAAAGAGATAACAATACCAACTCGTTGCTCCTCATTTCCGGAGGCATGAGGACGAAGTTTAAAATAAAGTTTGCAAGCTCCCTTGAATACAAAAAAGTTGTCTTTTCCTCTGGGAAACCTGTCTGGGAGGGCATCTTTGGGTTTAGATTGGACCGGCCGATCTGCAGAGACCCCAACATCACCGACCTGCAGTCGCTATCGCTGCTGAACCTCATAGTGGAGGTCATTCACCTGCAGAGACAGACAGCTTAGCTGTTCTGTCAGCCCTGCAACTGGATCCATACCAAGGAAGAAAAGGAAAAAAATAACACACCTGAAAAAAAAACACACAAAACCATGTGTCAGTTTTTTTACTTTTTTTTCCTTAAATATGCACGGCTGGTGATAATGTCACGCACAGTGTAGGAAAGACTAAGTGCAACATGAAAGGATGAGGGGAAGGGAGCCCAACTCTAGGGAAAGGGGAAGTGGGATCCCCAAGGAAGATCTAAAGTTACCCTGTCTGCCCTAAATGTCCCTATATAGGTTCTGCACCTATTGCCAAGCAGATACCTAATCCCTGCCTGACACTGACAAGGGCAATAAGCCCTGCTTAGGGTCAGATGAGGTTAGCACTAGTCAATCCACACTACAACTAAAGACAGCTGGGATAGACAAACAAGGAGAACACTTATCTTGAGAAAACTCAGAGATATAACACAGACGTCCTCCAGCAGCACCAAAGTGGAAGATAGCTGACTGCTATAGCTCCAAGCCTCAACGGGGAAATGGGAATATCACCGGAGATTCCAAGACATACACAGGAAGTCTATCAACACTCCAGTCCAGGTATGTCAGTTAGAGCTGGGGGGAGGTAGCCACTGGGTCCAAGAGTCACAAAGACTAGGAAGGCGTCTGCCAAGCCAACCGCAGAGACCTTCTGCAGCCAGATGCTGTGCGCCTGTCTGCAGTCTCTGACACACTCGTGACTGTTGTATCCTGTATTATACCCCAGAGCTGCACTCATTATTCTGCTGGTGCCTTCACTGTGTACATATGTAGGGAAGGTGACCTGACGGATGGACGGACTTGTCAGAATAGAGAAAGGAAGGTTTGCACAGTTTAGACAGGTGTCAGTTATTACAGTGGGGAAACAGCTAGGAAAGTCTAGAGGACGTGCAATACCTTGGGTTGACCATTAGAGGGCAGGGAGGAGTGTGAGCATAGGACTTGACATCAGCTTAGGGCTTAAGAAACTGTTGGTCATGGGGGGCGGAGTCAAAGGGAATCGGGAAAGTTATAAATTTGACAGGAGGGTTCCAGAAAGTTCCAGTCCCCAGGGGGAGCTCAAGTGACAGGAAGACTACGACAGTTTGTGCACTGTGAGAGAACCAAACCAGGGGGACTGAGGAGAGAGAAAGTCAGGGGGGTGGTCCTGACACAAAAGTACCGCAGTATAGACGAGGCACAGAGGAAAAGCATACCGTATTGAGAGAGACGACTGATCTGTAAAAGTACTGTTGGTTTACGGGCCTAAGGAGGCCACAGTGATGGATCTGACAGGAGCGTCGAAGAGTGAAGAGGGGACGGTGTGTACATGTACGTCCCCGGTGTAAAGTACAGTGTGCTTGAAGCGGCCCTGGAAATGGATGGCCATGAAGGAGATATTGTGGTGTACTGTGAGGGCCGTCAGTCGGACGGTGAGAGAATAAACTTGGACCTGTTGAAACCGAAACCTGCCTCATCTTGTGTATATACGTTGCTGCGCGGTACCCAGAGGGACCACCCCCCAGCCCGGCCCATCGACCCTACATTTGGCGTAGTCGGCAGGATCGCCACTGCTAATACGTCATCTTCTGTGGCAGGCCTGCCCCAGGGGATGGAAAAAGACTCAGACTGCTCTGTGTGGATTATAAGCACCTGTGGAATACAAATCACCCACCTGGGGACTACAAATCGGGAACGCTGCGGGTGTCGAGGCATCAGGCGCCTGGAGTGGCGATGGCGGCGGGAAGTCGAGCTTCGCCAGAAAACGTCCCCCTAAGAGCCACGGGCAGGCAGCTGGATGTTGATTGGAGAAGCGGAGCCTGTACGGAATCAGCGAGAGCGACCACCGAAGTTACCAGCAGAGAGCCTCCCAGCGGAGCCCCTGAGCCTGGAGGCTAGCCCTGCCCGATGGCAGGGTGAAGAGTGAAGACTGCGGGAAGAGCCGCGTGATGATGTGACGGAGGCCATGGTGCCGGGGAAGGTGAGAGTTCCCCCGGCCCCGACAGTGGCTCCGCAAGTGGCCCCTACCATTCAGCCGCAGCACGCGGCATCCTGTGTTTCCGGGAGCCCGGCCAAGGAGGGCCCTACCATCTATGCAGAATTGAGCAGGGCCTCCGCTTCTGGTCCTGGTGGCGCCACGCCTGGTGTCGCCGGTGCGGAGTCTGACCATAGAAGACGGCGTTGCGTCCCCTCTGTCACTAGCGACCTCAACTTCAAAGTCGACTGCTACCCCGGTTCCGGCTGAAACTTCAGATGCGGCCTACCCTGCAGCCGCGGTTATGCCGGCGCTGGAACCGGCTGCGGCCTGTTTGACAGACCCTGTGGCCCAATCCTCTGAGAACACGGCTGCTCCCACCCGCCACCAGAGGCTGCTAAGCTGCTGACATCATCGGCCGACTCTGCCCCGCTCCCTTCTTCGGCGGAGCCCCGCCCACCGGACTCCAGAGCCTGCATTGTACCCTCTGTCTGGGTCGTGGAGGTTATAAAGAAAAAGAAAGCCAGGGAGCAGGAAGTGTGGAACTTGCTTCATACAAAGGGGGACTTAGTATCCTATTATGAGGAGTATTGCCCCCGCGGCTACTATGCAGTAGCCGTGCTCGCGGAGCCTGATGAACACGAGCCCCCATAGGAAGAACTGTAGGACACTCTCTGTATCCCAGGAGCTCCACGGCTGTGGGGATTCCTTGCTACCAGTCACTGGAAAGTGAATTGGACTGTCGGGAGTTTGTTGCACCGTAGTGCAGGTTATGAAGGACAGTTCGCGAAAGAAAATTGTTTATCTGTTGACTTTCTTTTATTATATTCCTCTTATAGAATGGTTTACGTTTATTTACTAACCCGACAAAGCGGGGGTACGGAGAAGAGAGGGAGTGTCCTTGTCAAAGGAAGGGGGAGTAAAAAAATAAACATCTGTTATGTTTTATTGTTTTCTGTGTAATGGTTTTAACCCCTTAGCGACAGAGCCAGTTTGCAGCTTAATGACCAGGCCAATATTTACAATTCTGACCACTGTCCCTTTATGAGGTTATAACTCTGGAACACTTTAATGGATCCCGCTGATTCTAAGATTGTTTTTTTGTGACATATTGTACTTCATGTTAGTGGTAAAATTTCTTCGATAAGTCTTGTGTTTATTTATGAAAAAAAGGAAATATGGCGAAAATTTAGAAAATTTAGCAATTTTAAAACTTTAAATTTTTATGCCCTTAAATCAAAGAGATATGTCACACAAATTTCTTAATAAATAACATTTCGCACATGTCTACTTTACATCAGCACAATTTTGGAAGCAAAATGTTTTTTTGTTAGGAAGTTATAAGGGTTAAAAGTTGACCAGCGATTTCTCATTTTTACAACAAAATTTACAAAACCATTTTTTTAGGGACCACATCATATTTAAAGTCATTTTGAGGGGTGTACATAACAGAAAATACCCAAAAAGGGCACAATTCTAAACACTAGACCCCTCAAGGTGCTCAAAACCACATTCAAGAAGTTTATTAACCCTTTAAGTGCTTCACAGGAACTAAAGCAATGTGGAAGGAAAAAATTAACATTTAACTTTTTTTTGCAAAAAATTTACTTCAGAACCAATTTTTTTTATTTTCACAAGTGTTAAAGGAGAATATCAACCACAACATTTGTTGTACAATTTCTCCTGAATACGCCGATACCCCATATGTGGGGGTAAACCACTTTTTCAGCATACGGCAGAGCTCGCAAGGGATGGAGCGCCGTTTGACTTTTTCAACGCAGAATTGGCTGGAATTGAGATCGGATGCCATGTTGCTTTCGGAGAGTCCTTAATGTGCCTAAACAGTGGAAAACTCCAACAAGTGACCCCATTTTGGAAGCTAGACCCATTAAGGAACTTATCTAGATGTGTGGTGAGCACTTTGAACCTTCAAGTGCTTCACAGACGTTTATAACGTAGAGCCGTGAAAATAAGAAATCTATTTTTTTCCACAAAAATGATCTTTTCGCCCCCAAATTTTTATTTTTACAAGGGTAACAGGAGAAATCATACCCGCACAGTTGTTGTGCGATTTGTCCTGAGTACGCTGATACCCCACATGTGGGGGGGAACCACTGTTCGGGCGCATGGGAGAGCTCGGAAGGGAAGGAGTGCCATTTTGGAATGCAGACTTTGATGGAATGGTCTGTGGGCATTATGTTGCATTTGCAGAGCCCCTGATGGGCCTAAACAGTGGAAACCCCCAACAAGTGACCCCACTTTGGAAACTTGACCCATCAAGGAACTTATCTAGATGTGTGGTGAGCACTTTGAACCTTCAAGTGCTTCACAGAAGTTTATAACGTATAGCCGTGAAAATAAAAAATCCATTTTTTTTCCACAAAAATGATCTTTTCGCCCCCAAATTTTTATTTTTACAAGGATAACAGGAGAAATCATACCCGCACAGTTGTTGTGCGATTTGTCCTGAGAACGCCGATACCCCATATGTGGGGGGGAACCACTGTTTGGGCGCATGGGAGAGCTCGGAAGGGAAGGAGTGCCATTTTGGAATGCAGACTTTGATGGAATGGTCTGCGGGCATTATGTTGCGTTTGCAGAGCCCCTGATGGGCCTAAACAGTGGAAACCCCCCACAAGTGACCCCATTTTGGAAATTAGACCCCCAAGGAACTTATCTAGATGTGTGGTGAGCACTTTAAACCCCCAAGCGCTTCACAAAAGTTTATAAACGCAGAGCCGTGAAAATAAAAAGTCTTTTTTATTTCCACAAAAGTGATTTTTTAGACCCCAATTTTTAGACCCCCAAAGTTGGTAAATAGTGGAAACCCCTCAATTCTTGCTCCAACCCTAACCTCAACACACCCCTAACCCTAATCCCAACCCTAACCCTAATCCCAACCCTAATCCCTAATCCTAATTCTAACCCTAATCCTAGTTCGCCCTAACCCTAATTCTAACCCTAGCCGTGACCCTAACCCTAGCCTAACCCTAACTCTAGCCCTAACCCTAGCCCAACTCTAACCCTAACCCTAGCCCAACCCTAACCCTAGCCCAACCCTAACCCTAACCCTAGCCCAACCCTAACCCTAGCCCAACCCTAACCCTAGCCCCAACCCTAACCCTAACCCTAATGGAAAACTGAAAAAAAAATATTTTCTTTATTTCATTATATTTGCCTATATAAGGGGGTGATAAACGGGGGGGGGTTATGTACTATTTTTTTTATTTTGATCACTATGATCATTTATCATAGTGATCAAAATAATGAATGGAATCATGCGCCCGCCATTTTCAAGATGGCAGCGCCCATCGGAGGATGCCGGCGGGACGTGGGGCCACCGGTAGGGGACGGAGGGCCACAGAGAGGTACCGGGGGGGGGGGATCGGGGACCCTATTTCTCTCTCCTCTGATGTGCGATCACATCAGAGGAGAGAGAAATTAAATGTAAAATCGCGGCTTTTTTTTTTGCGGTCGCCGTTATAGGGTTAATAACGGCGATCGCAAAAGCGGGGTCGGTAAAAAACGACAGATTCATGTTCTCTGGGGTCTCAGCTACCCCTGGCAGCCGAGACCCCGGAGAAAATCCGACACTGGGGGGCGATATTCACTTAAATCACAGCGCCATGAATTAACGGCGCTGTGGTTTTAGTACCCTTAACTACCGCCGTTAAAAGGCGTATCGGCGGTCGTTAAGGGGTTAAGCAATCGTAAAAGAGAAAAAATGTAAGAAAATGTGTACTTATGATATTATAGAGTTGTTCAGATGTATGATATGCACAAGAAAATGCAACAGGTCTGGGTAAGAGAGGGTCTGAGCGACCTAAGGGAAGTGTGAGATCCAAAGGGGTCTATGTGTTGAGAAGGTCTGGGAGACCGAAACGCCGACCATGACGTGTAACCAAAAGAAAGGCAAAGAGATGGAAGACGTGAGAAAGACAGTCGTCCTAGGTCAGGTCCCTGACAACACGGACACCCCTGAAGGAAGAAGGCGGACGCCGACAATGATCTGGTAGGTGTAAGGCCTCGATCATGGCGTACCGGATAGTGGAAGGTGACAGAAGGGGAGAGTAGGGGACGGTACATGCCAGAAAGAGAATCCAGGTGTACCTAGCCCAATTTGAAAGACGTTGTCATGTGGCGTGCGCGCTGGCGAGTAGCAGTAGGCTGCTCGGAGCATGGTGCTCCTGGTTTGGTTCGGCCCCCGAGGGTAGTGGGTTTGGCCCAACAGCTGGTCCGACAACAGAAGGTAGGGTAAGCTTCAGAACGACGAAGGCAGGGATTATGATTGTCAAGGACGACAATAGACAAAGGAAGGGGGAGTGAAGGGAAGGTGACCTGATGGACGGACGGACTTGTCAGAGTAGAGAAAGGAAGGTTTGCACAGTTTAGACAGGTGTCAGATATTACAGTGGGGAAACAGCTAGGAAAGTGTAGTGGACGTGCAGTACCTTGGGTTGACCATTAGAGGGCAGGGAGGAGTGTGAGCATAGGACTTGACATCAGCTTAGGGCTTAAGAAACCATTGGTCATGGGGGGCGGAGTCAGAGGGAACCGGGAAAGTTATAAATTTGACAGGAGGGTTCCAGAAAGTTCCAGTCCCCAGGGGGAGCTCAAGTGACAGGAAGACTACGACAGTTTGTGCACTGTGAGAGAACCAAACCAGGGGGACTGAGGAGAGAGAAAGTCAGGGAGGTGGTCCTGACACAAAAGTACCGCAGTATAGACGAGGCACAGAGGAAAAGCATACCGTATTGAGAGAGACGACTGATCTGTAAAAGTACTGTTGGTTTACGGGCCTAAAGCAGCCACAGTGATGGATGTGACAGGAGCGTCGAAGAGTGAAGAGGGGACGGTGTGTACATGTACGTCCCCAGTGTAAAGTACGGTGTGCATGAAGCGGCCCTGGAAATGGATGGCCGTGAAGGAGATATTGTGGTGTACTGTAAGGGCCGTCAGTCGGACGGTGAGAGAATAAACTTGGACCTGTTGAACCCGAAACCTGCCTCATCTTGTGTCTATACGTTGTAGCACGGTACCCAGAGGGACCACCCCCCAGCCCGGCCCACCGACCCTACCCATACATTACATTACTGATCTTGTACTGATCCTGACTTACATCCTGTATTATACAGTGCCTTGCAAAAGTATTCGGCCCCCTGGAACATGATCCTGATCTCCCACACTCCCAGACCCCACCAACGGATCACCTTCAGAACCGGGGTAACATAAGCCGGAAGATGCACATGAGGTGTACGAAGGTCCTTCACCTGCCGTCCTGTCTCCCATTCCTGGAAGAAAGGCTGAAACCACCCCCTACAGGAGAATACCCACGGAGGAGCCATCTCTAACCAAAGGTTGGCGATGTTTGCCTTAAGAAAGGTGTTTAGTAGAAACATCACTGGGTTCACCATACCCAACCCTCCTAGTCTCCTTGTGCGGTACGTGACCTCCCTCTTGATTAGGTTCAGCCTATTTCCCCATAATAATTGGAAAAACAGGCTGTAGACCCGTGTCCAAAGAGGCTGTGGCAAGATGCAGATGCTGCCCAGATATATTAGCAAAGGAAGCAAATAGCCCTTGGCAAGACTAACCCTTTCTCTTAGGGTCAAAGACCAACCCTTCCACTGATCCACCTTCTGGGCGGCAATCTTAAGTCTGCCCTCCCAGTTTTGCTGGGGATAGTTCCCCGGGCCGAAACTGATGCCTAATATTTTAGCTGTGGCTTGAGGCCCTGGAAGGGTGTCCGAGAGATCAAAACTTGGACCTCCCCCTCCCAACCAGAGACTCTCACACTTGTCCCAGTTGATCATGGACCCGGATGCCACTGAGTAGCGTTCAACCTCAGACATCACCCAATCTGCCTCCTCTCTCGAGGACACAAAAAGGGAAACGTCGTCAACGTACGCCACTACCCTCAAGGCGCCCTCTGGCTCTGCCTGGTCCATCCCACCTCCCACCAACGGTCGCGCTGCACCCTCCTTAAAAGGGGGTCGATCGCAAACACGTATAACAGTGGGCTCAGAGTACAGCCCTGGCAGACACCAGACCTCACCTCAAAAAGGTGTCCGACACAACCGTTCACGAGCGGAAAAGTCTCTACCCCATTGTATAAAACTCTCAATCAACAAACCTCCCAGGCAGACCATACCTCAGAAGGATGGACCAGAGGTACTCATGGTTAACCCGGTCAAAGGCCTTTGCCTGGCCTAAGGACAGCAAGTACCCCTTCCAGTGACCTGCCCTGCCCTGCCCTGCTCCACTGCCTCTCGGACACCGAGCACAGCACTAAATGTACTGCGGCCTGGAACAGAGCAGTGCTGGGCCCCCGAAAGGAGCCGGGGCGCAAACTTCACCAACTAATTAAAAAGCACCTTTGCCAGAACCTTTCGTTCCGTATTGAGAAGCACTATGGGATGCTAATTCTCAATATGGACCGACAGGATGATCAGGGCTGACTTCCTCATTGAACTGGGCAGAATGTCCGAGGAGAGGCACTCATTAAACACCTCAGTCAAGACGGGGACCAAAGAGTCCCTAAAAGTCTTATAGAACTCGGATGTTAAGCCATCCGGACCGGGTGACTTTTTGGGCCAGAGCCCATCAATCACCCGTGTCAGTTCCTCTTCTCTGATTGCTTCTGCCAAAACATGAAGAGAGGGGTCATCTCCAGGCTCAGGGATGGTTTCAGCCAGGAAAGCCGACATCTCATCCCGATCAAGATCCCTCCTCCCCAAAAGGTGCGAGTAGAAGGATCTGACCACCTCCAGGATCCCTGATTTGGATCTGTTCAGGGACCCTGTACTGTCGATCAGTCCTGTCACCATCTTACAAGTCACTGACAACCTGCAGTTTCTGTAAGGGTCAGGCGAGCGGTACCTCCCGAAATCCCTCTCAAAAACCAAGGATGTGTGCCCATCATACTGGCACCTCTCGAGCAAGGTCTTCACCCTGGAGATTTCCTCTCGGGCCCCTCCAGTCGAGACGAGCTGCTCAAGTTTCCACCCCAGCTGCCGATACAGGCGGTACCTGTTCAGGCCCCTGAGGCTCGTGAGCTGAAGGAAGAACCTTGTGACCCTTCTTTTGAAGATCTCCCACCACTCAGACTTACTGCTACAAAGACCCAAGGGAAGTACCTGGCTCTGAAGAAATTCCTCAAAGGACTGTCTTACTTCCGCTTCTTCCAGAAGGGACGAATTCTACTTCCATAGGCCTCTCCCCATGCGGGGAGTCTATGTAACATTCAAAGTAAAGAAAATTAAACAGTGATCGGAGAATTCCACCTCAACAGCGAACACTGCAGAAGAGACCGCTTCCTCCTTTAAAAAACCTATCTATCCTAGACCTACTGCTTCCCCTATAAAAGGTGAAACCCCCGTGACCTGGGGTGTGCCGGATGTGGACATCCGCCAGGTGAGCTTCGCTTACTTTGCTATTCAAAGCTACGCTATCATAAGCCAGCCGGACTCCGGGGCCTCCCCTATCACGGAGTCTGGTTATAGTATTAAATTCCCCACCGAAGACCACCTGCCTGCTCATAAAAAGATACGGCTTGATCCACAGGAAGAGACATTTACGATCCCACTTAGATTGAGGGCCATAGATATTGATGAGCTGAAGCTCCTGTCCCCTCATGAAGACGTCAAGGACCAAACATCTCCCCATTTCTACCTCCATCACCCATCTGCATTCCACCTCCGCGGTCTTAAAAAGGACCGCTACCTTGCTATACGGCTCGGCCGCAAGAGACCAGTATGAGGGCCCACTCCTTCACTCCCTCTTTGCTCTGTGGATGGACCCAGGTCCGTTAGTCTGGTCTCCTGCAAAAATAAAATATCAGCCTCAACCCGGGTGAAAAAATCAATCCGACTTTATGCTGGCGACATTAATCGACGCCACAGTCAATGGGGTAGGTTCCGCCATCATGGGTGATTGAGTTAGATGGCCTGTTTTTTAACCGTACCCCCCTATTTTTTCTCCCCCTCTGAGGAGGATCCTGACTCACCTCTCCTCTTTAAAGACACCGAGGTGTCCATATCCTCCTTTACAGCACTGGACACCTCCTTCCCAGAACTAGTTTCCTTGCCCCTGGACCCCGAGGTAGTCCCCCCCTGCAGAGGAGTGTGAATCCCCCGGAGGATGGACCTCGCCACTCCCTGAAGGCACCCCAGATGTTGCGTCTGGTCCCTCACCCCCGACCTCCGACACAGCAGAGTCATCGAGGGCTTGGAACCGATTGGAGAGGGGGATCAGAGGGGAGCCGGTGAGCCCTTCCGTAGGCACCCTAGCGGTCAGGGGGGCCTTAGATTTTTTTGCCTTGCTCCTCCTCTTCTTCCGACTCTTACCGGTATTATTGTCACCCACTTTTTTAGGCTGCTCCACCACCTCTTCATCCAGACTTTCATACTGGGAAGAGTTATCAGAAGCAGCCAACTACTCCCTCTCCATCCTCCGGATCTCCTCGCTCACCGCCTTCTCCCCCAGGGCCTCACAGGCTTCGGCTGCCGCCTCCAGGGTGGGGGCAGTCATCACCCCAGTTGCCTGAGGCTTAACCTGCCCCCTGTCCTTACGGCGCCTCACCTGGTGCCACTGGTGGGCAGATGTACTAGCCTCGCCTTTCCTCACTGACTCCTCAGTTCCCCTCACGCCTCCACCCTCAGCCCCAGCAGAAGTTGCACCACCGGGGACCCCCACTTGGCTACCCCCTGCTGGGCCACAGATGGTGCTGGAAAAGGAACAGGGGCAGCGGCTATATGGGTGACATAGGTCACCACACAGGTGACACCTAATGTCACCACAGTCCGAGGCAAGATGGCCTACCCCACCACACAAGGTACACTTCTGCACCCTGCGCTGAAGTGGCAGGGATCCCCGCACCTGTGGCAGACCTTCGGTTGCCCCGGTAGAAGATTTGGATTCTGTCCCTCCCCAGAAATGCTGAGGAGGGGATGTGAGTGACCGTATCTCCTGAAACCTTCAACTTTACCATGAAGGTCCAGCCTCCTGACCAATTGCCAAACTCGTCCCTATTTTTCTTAGGGACGTCCGTGACTTCCCCATAACGGGAAAGCCACATCATGTTGTCGACCCCAGAGAGTGACTCGCTACTTATCAGAATGGTCACCCTCTTTACGATATTTTGACGAGACACCGCCTGTATGGCAAAGTCTCGCCAGCCGGGCTCCCCCTTTGCCAGTTCAAAATTTGACCAGAAAAGATCTAAGCCCTCTGGCCGATCAAAACTGACATCGAAGAAGGAGGTGCCAAATGGATGAATCAGGGCAAAGATGTCGGTCGCCCTGAAGACCAACTTCAGAAGGAGGTCCACAACCCTCGCCCTTGGCGGGCACGCTTCACTGCTCCTCCACCGAAGACGGACCACATTCTGCCTGGCCACCCCCTACCCGGCTGTCAGGAGGGACCAAACTGTTTCCCCCTCCCTTTTATCTTGGAAGGCAGCCAGGCAGTATCTATACAGCTAAAAGGCCAAGTCCACCTCTCAACCCTCTACTTTGATCGTCCGTTCTCCCTTTTTGAGGGCCTCCAGGAAACGGCGCCGCAAGATGCTATCCCTGAGGTCCAGAGGCGAGGAAACCCCCTGACTAGACCCCGAGGCTCTAGCCACCACCCCCGAATAACTCTGAGGACCGGTGGCCGGGGGGGGGCAAATGGACCAGCCCCCTCCCCCCTCCTCTCGCTACCATCAGACACCGCACTCACACTTACCACCCCATTCACACTTGCCACCTTAGACACACTGCCACTCGCATCCTCAGCCACAGACACTTCCATACCCGCACCCTCCTCATCCACTCCATTAGTCACCCCACGCACCCCACTCTCACTCACATGCACACTGGGGTCACTATCATTTTGCCTCACTTTTTGGGTGTTTCCAGGTTTTGCTGTCTCTCCGCTGCTACCGCCACCTACTGGTGGCATCTTCCCTGCCGGGGGGGTTCTGCACACACAGTGCTGCTGTCCCTTTAAGAATTGTGCTGCCATATGGTTTTAGCAGCACTGCACCCACAGCTTGCACAGAGCTTCCTCCATCACTGCCAGGGAGGAAGCCAGGAGCAGTCCTGCCTCCAGCTCCATCCTGCGTAGTGGACGGCACCCCTACCTCAGGTAAGGCCCCAGACTCAGGGGACCCCGCCTGGCAAGCGCCCTTGCTGCTGTCTGCTGCAGTCTCTGCTCCATTGCTGACCAAAACCATTTTTTTTCCTTTGGTTGGGAAGCCACGCCCACAGCCTTCAGCTGCACAGCACAGCCATCCAAAGCCGCACCCACATGGGCAGCGGGTGCCGACGAGGCCATGCTCACTGAGACTGGCCCCACCGGGACCCTCGGAGCCAACCCGAAGCCATGTTCCACCCCCAGGGGCTCCCTCGGCGGTACCAGTCTCCCGGGGCACAGCACCCCCAACCATCACACCCTGGGCTACAAACAGCCTGGCCACAGCAACTCCGGCAGCCAGCCCCAGGCTAGGCCACTCCGCCTCAGCATCCACCGGCGGCGGTCCCCCAGCCCCGACCTCACCACAGACCTCGCCAGGGGAGCAGACTCTTTTTCTGAGTCGGCTCTGCCGGAGCCACAGGCCCCTTCACTTTACTAGGTGCCTGGGTCCCCAGAAGTGATCCAGCTTTAACGGATCCGTAAGTGGGGGATGCAGTCACCCCAGCGCTCACCGCCGGGGGTGAGGTCCCGGCTGTAACACCATCATTCTTGCCCGCTGCCGGGCCACCCTCCACATCGTGCTCCATATCAGACACATCCGCCGCACTACCCCCTCCGTTACCACAAACAGAGGCAGCGCCCTGCGTGTCATGGCCCACAACAGAGCCCGAGCCGGGGTGGGTAGCGGGTGCCACACAGTGGGACCGGGGGGCCCCAGAGAGGGAGACATACACAAATTTTTGCACAACCGATGTTTTCTTCTTTTTTCTTTTCTTAGCCTTTCTCTTCCTCCCCGTCCTGGTTGACTCGTCATCGCAGATCTCATCCTAAAACCTCAGCTGGTTAAAACGGATCGGGGACTCGATCTGCCGGATCTGCTGCATGATGAGGCAGCCCCCCTCACTGCTACTACTACCACCATCCTCACCCTCCCCCTTACTCCCGCTGCCCTCTGAAGGGCCAGAATCTGACGGGAGAGCCACTTGCTCGGGGGCCATCCCACTATACGACGAGATCTCCTACCAGGCCACCAGGCAGTGGGCAGGGCGCAACCTCCTCCTCACATTCCTGCTCCTCATCTTCCTTCACTGCCTGGCTGGGGCTCTGTGGCCCCTCCGGAGCCCCACCGGTCATGACTCTGAACCGGTCGTCATTTTTAAGCTTCTTGCGGAAGGGCCCGCTGCCGGCCAAGATCTCACACCTCCGGCTTTCCAGGTCTTGAATGGATTTTTTTATCTTCCTGACCGCGGCAGATAGCTCGGCCTTCTTATTGCCGGAGGCCCTGTCCGACCTCTCCTTAGCTACCCTCAACTCCCCCCAGAGGGATCTTAGCTTCCTTGAGGTGTCCTCAAACTCGCAGAGGTGCGCATGGATGTGGGAACCATAGACCACGGTGGATTCTTTTGCCACCTTGGTGCCTCAATTAAGTGGCACCACTGCAGCACCTCTGCTCGTACTCGGCCTACCTCCGGGGTAAGGAACCACCGCGGCCTTGGCCTCGGGGGTCCTGCGGGTCTTCATGCTGGATCCCTTGCCTGATCCTTGGCCAGATCTTGTGACCCTAGCTGGATTGGGAGTACTCCCACTCCCGAGCGGCTTGGACTGGGAGGTGGGAGCCGGGGGCCCAGCCCCAAAGGCCAGTCCCAAAATGAGCCTTCTTTCCTGGGAAGGGGGCAGACAAAAAGTCCTGGATGGAAAACTTTACCTCCCTTCCCAGGAGCTCTCTCTACGCAGCACACACACAGAGCACACGGCAAGTTTCGCCCCTTCCTGTGTGGTACTCCAGAGCTGAACTCACTATTCTGCTGGAGCGGTCACTGTGTACATACATTATATTACTGATCCTGAATTACACTCCAGAGCTACACTCATTATTCTGCAAGTGCTGTCATTTTGTACATGCCCTACATTTTTTTTTTATCATTGAGAACATACAAATAATTACATGCAAGATTCCAGAAAAGTAATTTTGGGCGCAGCTACACCACATGAGTGTACTGAAGGTCACTGTTGTTTCAGGTCTGTCACCATGTATCTATTACACATTCATTTGCATTCATGGCCAAATTTCTCCTTTTGACCGAATTCTTCCCATCCCTCTCTCTGAAGGGAAAAATCGAGCTCTGCACATTCTCCATTAATGCTAGTTCTGCGCCAAGCTATTTCCTAATGTGATCAGTGCAGAGGAAGCTGAGAGCCAGATTTGAGCTCACAGTTTCCAGCCCAGAAAGGGACGTCATTGTCCTGGAGAGAGGCAGCGTGCCCGGATTTACTGTACGAGTGTCAGTTCTGGGGAGCGGTTGTGGCACACTGGCCTGCAGTATTCCTGGTGCGATTTCCCCAGGGTTACACTAGATTCTCAGTGTGGGTGATGCCAAATGATGAAGCCTTTTTACAGATGGCATCTGTCAGCTTCACACCTCATTATCACTCCATGAAATATATGGGCAACATGATGATTTTCTTGGATGGCCCAGTGACCCCATAGTGAGCATTAACATTCATTTAACCCTATGGTCACATATGCTATTCTCTATTACTAATTATAAGATTAGGGGGGAGTGGAGAGCCACTCAGACACGACCACAGATCCGTTGTAAAAATATATAATACATATCTTTATTGGGACATACAAACAGATCCTAGACAAACAATGCTAAAGTGTACAGAATGAATCCACGCGATATGGAAAACACAGCGGATCTCCCTAGATCATACAGATAATGTAGTCCAAATAGGACATAAAATTCTCCTCACCAAGATAACGTAAAGACACTCCCTATCACTGGTCCTAGTCACATAGTATACACATACTAATACAAAGTTGATGAATAAATGTAAACAGATATACATGTGCATAAACACTGGAGCAGGACAATGATACTACATAGACATAGTATGGCATCCTCATTGTAACCATTACATATGTTATATATTACAAACAGGCCTTGTAAGGGAGATGAAAAATATTGGAGGGAAAATCCCTCTAACCCTCACCCTCCATGACCGACAGGAGTGAAATTGCTGCCTTGCACACAATGACAGGCAGCAAAAAAACGGTAATAATTACCAAAATGTACGGTGGTGGGTGGGGAGTCACAGGGGAGACCGCACGTGTGCCCCGACGCGCGTTTCGGAGGCTCGTCCTTCGTCAGGGGGCGTCACACACAGCAGAGCCAAACAGCTAAAAAAGGCCGTGACCGGAAATGAGGAGGTGTCGACCGGAAGTGACGCATCCGCCGCTATGGCAACCAGGGACGCGGGGCGGCGCTGACGTCACCAGTACGCAGCCTGCGTCAAAGACGCCATGGCAACACACCGGAGGAGACACCAGAAGCCGCGCCGCGGCCCCGGGCCACAACGCGCATGCGTGCAGGTCAAACAACCTCCCCATCTGGCCTCAATGGGTTGAGTGCAAACAAAAAGAATTGAAATATTCGCATACCATGGCCACATTTGATCGCATCAAACATGGAGAGCACCTATTAATAGTCGACATGAAATAAAGAGCACATTAACCCATACCATCGTGGAAAATCATAGTGTATAGATTTGGGCACAGATACCTCACATATTATACCATAAGTGTGATCATCCACATTATAAAAGATAGAATAAAGCTGGTAATCACACAACCCATACATAATACCATATAATATATATACCTCAAAACTCATTAATGCATAACACATATACATGGCATATAAAGCAAATTATTCCATGGATTGTAGATAATACACAGTAAACAATGCAGAATAAATAGCCGTGTCCCACAGATAGACAACTTGAAATCCAATTGTTCACCGATATGACTCCACGATGTACAGTCCTAATATGATGGTATGCAGTATCCCTTGACTGTATTGGACCAATGCCCCAAATTTCAAATACAACTAAAGATGCTCTCCAGTAATTGACCCAATGCTGTGGTAGATACTAAATACGTGGCCTAAAGTGAAAATATATAAGAAAAATTAATAAATAAAACACAATAAAAACAAATAAAAACAACCACGTACACGTGAAGAAATTCAATGCACATAACAGTACAGCCAGGAGGTGATCATAGAAACGATGCAAAATTTAAAGATTCATTAAGCCCATTAGGCTGGACCGTATTTAGGGTCCATATCCATCTAGTCTCAATTTGAGCCAAACGTTGTGATACTCTACCTCCCCTAATACCAGGATCTAATAGATCAATCCCTCTAACTCTGAGGGTCCTGCCATCACATTGGTGATATAATTTAAAGTGCTTAGGTATAGTCTTGAGCACTGATGTATCATTTTCACTTGCCGCAGCCTGTATACCTAAAACGTGCTCCCTGACCCTAACCTTTAACTGACGTGTAGTCAATCCTACATAGATCAGGGAGCACGGACAGGTGGCATAATATATCACACATTTTGATTGGCAGGTGATCCTCTTTTGAATTTTATACACTTTGGAGCCAGATGAGTCCGTAAAGCTCTCACTTCGATCAATGTTCACACAAGCCACACATTGGCCGCAAGAGAAGCACCCATTACGTTGGGCACCACCCCGTAAAAATGTCAATGGTGGATTAGTCTCATAATGACTCTTGATTAAGTGCCCTCGTAAGTTCTTTGCCCTTCGGTACGCTATTCTGGGTTTATTTGATAATATCTTGGCTATTATGGGATCGGTTAGCAGAATCGGCCATGACTTCTCCAAAATCTTACTTACCCTATCAGATTGAGAATGAAAAGTTGTTACAAATCTCACTTGGTCTAATTTAGATACAGTGTCCTCATTCTTATACAATAAGGCATTAAGCGTACTATGTTTAGCGCGGTTATACGCTTTTTTAATAGATCTGTGGCTATAACCCCTTTCTCTAAACCGCTGTATTAAATCATCAGCCTGTTGTTCATAGTCAGCATCAGTCGAACAAATACGCCTTAGACGAAGGAATTGTCCTATCGGCACTGCATTAATCATATGATTGGGGTGAGAGGAGGAGGCATGCAACAAAGAGTTCGTGGAAGTGGGCTTTCTAAATATGTTAGTCTGGATCATATCTCGGCCATCCCTCTTCAGGATAACATCCAAAAATTCAATTTTGTTCACATCGTGAACAGTAGTCAACCTGATGTTCAATGTATTGTCATTTAACTGCTGAAAAAAATCCTCTAATGAACATTCAGAACCCTGCCAGATCAAAAACACATCATCTATGTACCGCGTCCACAAAAGGACGCGGTCCACAGATGCGTGCAGATCTGACTGGAAGAGGTCCCTTTCCCACAGACCCAGGAACAGATTAGCATAAGAAGGCGCATAGGCCGCTCCCATGGCTGTCCCCTGGGTCTGTAGGAAAAAGGACCCCTTAAACGTAAAAAAATTATGCGTTAATGCAAATTCCAAAATCTCTAATACAAACCGTTTAAGACCCATCGGCAAGCTAGAAGTACCTAGAAAAAATTCGACTGCTCTCAAACCATCGGCGTGCCGAATACTAGTATACAGTGACTCTACGTCAGCCGTCACCAGTATCGCATCTCTATCAAGAGAGAGCCCATCTACCTTCCTCAATAACTGATTAGTGTCTTTAAGAAAAGATGGCAAAACCTCCACTAACGGTTGTAGTATTGAGTCAATCCACCGGCCTACATGTTCAAGATAGTTGCCCCGACCTGAAACTATCGGCCTTCCTGGTGGACATTGTATATCCTTATGGATTTTGGGGAGCAGATAGAAAGTCGCTACTGTAGGCTCATTCACCACTAGGGCCGATCCCAGTTCCTTCGTGATAATCTCTGCCTCAATAGCTCTAGATATGATCCCTCTGAGTTGGGTATCAAAGGCGGACAAGGGGTTAAACGTAAGTTTTTTGTAACAGATGTTATTTAATAACTGTCGAAACGCCTCCTTCTCATACATTGAATTCGGCCATATCACCATGTTACCCCCCTTGTCCGCCGGTTTGATTACCACATCCGAGAGATCACGTAATTGCTTAAGTCTGATACGCTCTTCTCTATTCAAATTATCATTGCGGATAAATCGTGGCATTGTCGATAGTTCATTAGATACAACTTTGACAAATAGGTCTATTGGACCGCAATTGGACAGTGGAGGAAACCGTCTAGACCGCGGTTTAATCGAAGGAGGTATCTTACCTCCTTCAATTGTGGTATGCTCTTCAGACAAATCCTCCAAAATTCTTAGCGCGGTCTGTTCATCTTCTGTGGGAAAAAGTTTATGTGTATCATTATTAAAGAAAAAACGTTTAAACAAAAGGGAACGTGCAAAGACATGTAAATCCTTCACTATCGAAAAAACGTCCGGACCAGAGGATGGAGAAAACGATAAACCCTTATACAATAACGAACAATCAAGATCCGATAGTGTATGTTGGCTTAAGTTAATTACCTTATTAGTATCATCATCCTTCTCACGGAATCGAGTCCTGTACCGTTTATAGGGATGATAGTCGTGATTCCTAGCCCGGTCACGGCCTTTTTTAGCTGTTTGGCTCTGCTGTGTGTGACGCCCCCTGACGAAGGACGAGCCTCCGAAACGCGCGTCGGGGCACACGTGCGGTCTCCCCTGTGACTCCCCACCCACCACCGTACATTTTGGTAATTATTACCGTTTTTTTGCTGCCTGTCATTGTGTGCAAGGCAGCAATTTCACTCCTGTCGGTCATGGAGGGTGAGGGTTAGAGGGATTTTCCCTCCAATATTTTTCATCTCCCTTACAAGGCCTGTTTGTAATATATAACATATGTAATGGTTACAATGAGGATGCCATACTATGTCTATGTAGTATCATTGTCCTGCTCCAGTGTTTATGCACATGTATATCTGTTTACATTTATTCATCGACTTTGTATTAGTATGTGTATACTATGTGACTAGGACCAGTGATAGGGAGTGTCTTTACGTTATCTTGGTGAGGAGAATTTTATGTCCTATTTGGACTACATTATCTGTATGATCTAGGGAGATCCGCTGTGTTTTCCATATCGCGTGGATTCATTCTGTACACTTTAGCATTGTTTGTCTAGGATCTGTTTGTATGTCCCAATAAAGATATGTATTATATATTTTTACAACGGATCTGTGGTCGTGTCTGAGTGGCTCTCCACTCCCCCCTAATCTTATAATTGCTGTTTGCGACTGATCTATATTTAGGTCCGAACATTTCAGTGGAGGCATCTAGGTGTAATTCATTATGCCAGGAATATGCCCTCCTGTCTGAGAGTGTTTATGAGTATTTTGCTTCATGTATATTTTTCTGTGTTTTGCACAGGTGTTACTCATATAAGGATGGACTACAAGGCCAGAGAAATAGCCTGGCTGGGACAGGTAGACCAGGTCTTTGGCAATAATGGTGCTTGCAGTCAGCCGGTTGGTGATCTTGGATTCGAAAGTCTCTGTGATTCAGTACAGACTCTACTGTTGCGACGTACCAGGATCTGGTGGAGCCGTGCATTTTTACAGAAATATATTGCACGTAAAATGATCCCTAGAGGGCTGAGGATAAGAGTCACACCCACATTTGTGGTTGAGGATCAGTCTTTTATAAATGAGTGGGAGGAGGCATGCAACATTTGTTCTGGGAGTCTGATGCAATTATTAATTGGGCTGAATACAAAGTTGATTAATGAGCTGGATAATAAAATCGATTCCATCCTATCCGAGTTACGTGGAAATGGGTCAGAGGAGTGTATCAAGGTATTTGAGAACGAATTGGAGAAGACGATAGATAATGCAGTCAAAAAAATCAGTGATTCACAGACTTCTAAAATCAATCGAGATACAAAGGACTATCAGTCCAATGGCGTTTACCATTGGAGAAAAGTGCCCACGAATGGGCGCCAGTTAATACGGGCTGTTTCGAATCAATCTGTATCCTCACTGGGCAGTCAATCGGATACATCAACTTCCTCAATGACAACTCGATCAGGAAATATTAATAAACGGGCTAGGAATCACGACTATCATCCCTATAAACGGTACAGGACTCGATTCCGTGAGAAGGATGATGATACTAATAAGGTAATTAACTTAAGCCAACATACACTATCGGATCTTGATTGTTCGTTATTGTATAAGGGTTTATCGTTTTCTCCATCCTCTGGTCCGGACGTTTTTTCGATTGTGAAGGATTTACATGTCTTTGCACGTTCCCTTTTGTTTAAACGTTTTTTCTTTAATAATGATACACATAAACTTTTTCCCACAGAAGATGAACAGACCGCGCTAAGAATTTTGGAGGATTTGTCTGAAGAGCATACCACAATTGAAGGAGGTAAGATACCTCCTTCGATTAAACCGCGGTCTAGACGGTTTCCTCCACTGTCCAATTGCGGTCCAATAGACCTATTTGTCAAAGTTGTATCTAATGAACTATCGACAATGCCACGATTTATCCGCAATGATAATTTGAATAGAGAAGAGCGTATCAGACTTAAGCAATTACGTGATCTCTCGGATGTGGTAATCAAACCGGCGGACAAGGGGGGTAACATGGTGATATGGCCGAATTCAATGTATGAGAAGGAGGCGTTTCGACAGTTATTAAATAACATCTGTTACAAAAAACTTACGTTTAACCCCTTGTCCGCCTTTGATACCCAACTCAGAGGGATCATATCTAGAGCTATTGAGGCAGAGATTATCACGAAGGAACTGGGATCGGCCCTAGTGGTGAATGAGCCTACAGTAGCGACTTTCTATCTGCTCCCCAAAATCCATAAGGATATACAATGTCCACCAGGAAGGCCGATAGTTTCAGGTCGGGGCAACTATCTTGAACATGTAGGCCGGTGGATTGACTCAATACTACAACCGTTAGTGGAGGTTTTGCCATCTTTTCTTAAAGACACTAATCAGTTATTGAGGAAGGTTGATGGGCTCTCTCTTGATAGAGATGCGATACTGGTGACGGCTGACGTAGAGTCACTGTATACTAGTATTCGGCACGCCGATGGTTTGAGAGCAGTGGAATTTTTTCTAGGTACTTCTAGCTTGCCGATGGGTCTTAAACGGTTTGTATTAGAGATTTTGGAATTTGCATTAACGCATAATTTTTTTACGTTTAAGGGGTCCTTTTTCCTACAGACCCAGGGGACAGCCATGGGAGCGGCCTATGCGCCTTCTTATGCTAATCTGTTCCTGGGTCTGTGGGAAAGGGACCTCTTCCAGTCAGATCTGCACGCATCTGTGGACCGCGTCCTTTTGTGGACGCGGTACATAGATGATGTGTTTTTGATCTGGCAGGGTTCTGAATGTTCATTAGAGGATTTTTTTCAGCAGTTAAATGACAATACATTGAACATCAGGTTGACTACTGTTCACGATGTGAACAAAATTGAATTTTTGGATGTTATCCTGAAGAGGGATGGCCGAGATATGATCCAGACTAACATATTTAGAAAGCCCACTTCCACGAACTCTTTGTTGCATGCCTCCTCCTCTCACCCCAATCATATGATTAATGCAGTGCCGATAGGACAATTCCTTCGTCTAAGGCGTATTTGTTCGACTGATGCTGACTATGAACAACAGGCTGATGATTTAATACAGCGGTTTAGAGAAAGGGGTTATAGCCACAGATCTATTAAAAAAGCGTATAACCGCGCTAAACATAGTACGCGTAATGCCTTATTGTATAAGAATGAGGACACTGTATCTAAATTAGACCAAGTGAGATTTGTAACAACTTTTCATTCTCAATCTGATAGGGTAAGTAAGATTTTGGAGAAGTCATGGCCGATTCTGCTAACCGATCCCATAATAGCCAAGATATTATCAAATAAACCCAGAATAGCGTACCGAAGGGCAAAGAACTTACGAGGGCACTTAATCAAGAGTCATTATGAGACTAATCCACCATAGACATTTTTACGGGGTGGTGCCCAACGTAATGGGTGCTTCTCTTGCGGCCAATGTGTGGCTTGTGTGAACATTGATCGAAGTGAGAGCTTTACGGACTCATCTGGCTCCAAAGTGTATAAAATTCAAAAGAGGATCACCTGCCAATCAAAATGTGTGATATATTATGCCACCTGTCCGTGCTCCCTGATCTATGTAGGATTGACTACACGTCAGTTAAAGGTTAGGGTCAGGGAGCACGTTTTAGGTATACAGGCTGCGGCAAGTGAAAATGATACATCAGTGCTCAAGACTATACCTAAGCACTTTAAATTATATCACCAATGTGATGGCAGGACCCTCAGAGTTAGAGGGATTGATCTATTAGATCCTGGTATTAGGGGAGGTAGAGTATCACAACGTTTGGCTCAAATTGAGACTAGATGGATATGGACCCTAAATACGGTCCAGCCTAATGGGCTTAATGAATCTTTAAATTTTGCATCGTTTCTATGATCACCTCCTGGCTGTACTGTTATGTGCATTGAATTTCTTCACGTGTACGTGGTTGTTTTTATTTGTTTTTATTGTGTTTTATTTATTAATTTTTCTTATATATTTTCACTTTAGGCCACGTATTTAGTATCTACCACAGCATTGGGTCAATTACTGGAGAGCATCTTTAGTTGTATTTGAAATTTGGGGCATTGGTCCAATACAGTCAAGGGATACTGCATACCATCATATTAGGACTGTACATCGTGGAGTCATATCGGTGAACAATTGGATTTCAAGTTGTCTATCTGTGGGACACGGCTATTTATTCTGCATTGTTTACTGTGTATTATCTACAATCCATGGAATAATTTGCTTTATATGCCATGTATATGTGTTATGCATTAATGAGTTTTGAGGTATATATATTATATGGTATTATGTATGGGTTGTGTGATTACCAGCTTTATTCTATCTTTTATAATGTGGATGATCACACTTATGGTATAATATGTGAGGTATCTGTGCCCAAATCTATACACTATGATTTTCCACGATGGTATGGGTTAATGTGCTCTTTATTTCATGTCGACTATTAATAGGTGCTCTCCATGTTTGATGCGATCAAATGTGGCCATGGTATGCGAATATTTCAATTCTTTTTGTTTGCACTCAACCCATTGAGGCCAGATGGGGAGGTTGTTTGACCTGCACGCATGCGCGTTGTGGCCCGGGGCCGCGGCGCGGCTTCTGGTGTCTCCTCCGGTGTGTTGCCATGGCGTCTTTGACGCAGGCTGCGTACTGGTGACGTCAGCGCCGCCCCGCGTCCCTGGTTGCCATAGCGGCGGATGCGTCACTTCCGGTCGACACCTCCTCATTTCCGGTCACGGCCTTTTTTAGCTGTTTGGCTCTGCTGTGTGTGACGCCCCCTGACGAAGGACGAGCCTCCGAAACGCGCGTCGGGGCACACGTGCGGTCTCCCCTGTGACTCCCCACCCACCACCGTACATTTTGGTAATTATTACCGTTTTTTTGCTGCCTGTCATTGTGTGCAAGGCAGCAATTTCACTCCTGTCGGTCATGGAGGGTGAGGGTTAGAGGGATTTTCCCTCCAATATTTTTCATCTCCCTTACAAGGCCTGTTTGTAATATATAACATATGTAATGGTTACAATGAGGATGCCATACTATGTCTATGTAGTATCATTGTCCTGCTCCAGTGTTTATGCACATGTATATCTGTTTACATTTATTCATCAACTTTGTATTAGTATGTGTATACTATGTGACTAGGACCAGTGATAGGGAGTGTCTTTACGTTATCTTGGTGAGGAGAATTTTATGTCCTATTTGGACTACATTATCTGTATGATCTAGGGAGATCCGCTGTGTTTTCCATATCGCGTGGATTCATTCTGTACACTTTAGCATTGTTTGTCTAGGATCTGTTTGTATGTCCCAATAAAGATATGTATTATATATTTTTACAACGGATCTGTGGTCGTGTCTGAGTGGCTCTCCACTCCCCCCTAATCTTATAATTGCTGTTTGCGACTGATCTATATTTAGGTCCGAACATTTCAGTGGAGGCATCTAGGTGTAATTCATTATGCCAGGAATATGCCCTCCTGTCTGAGAGTGTTTATGAGTATTTTGCTTCATCTATTACTAATTAGTAGCCACATTAATATTAAAAAGAGCGCGACGTTCGTGTGTGATTCATCCTCTAATTTTATCTACATATCATGGAATCCTCTGTATCACTGACGTTTGGCTCATGCACTAGCCCTTCTTCCTTAGGCGCCTGACTCCTGCACCCATGCGCTTTTACACAGCACTATTGGAAGAACCTTCTCTTTTCATCCCTGCAATTCATGTCTGATTAAAGGGAACCTGTCAGCAGGATTGTGTACAGTAACCTACAGACTGCACCGTTATACTGATTACAATAATACCTGGTGAAGAAATCCGTCTTGTGGTTGTTGTGTAATCTTTTTATTTTCATAATGATATGCGTGTGTCCCGGGTCGGGCTGTGTGGGGTCTTCATGTGGTGCTCTTATTAGGTATTCACCAGTATGGCTTCTGGCAGGTCACTGATCCCTCACTGACCTGCCCCCTAGTGTACATAATGAATATTATATATACATCTATAAAAAAAAATCCCCTTCTGCAGGCAGGCACCTGCAGTGCAGCATGATCGCATATATAGTGTGTATGTAATCCTTTTCTTTTATGCTATCCATAAATTCCTTAAAAAGAAATAGATATGATATAAACACTACCGTTCAAAAGTTTGGGGTCACAGACAATTTTGTGTTTTCCATGAGAACTCATACTTTTATTAATCAAATTAGTTGCCAAATGAATTTAAAATCTATTCCAGACATTGGCAAGGTTCGAAAAAAAGATTTTTATTTGAAATAATAATTTTCTCCTTCAAACTTTGCTTTCGTGAAAGAATGCTCCCTTTGCAGCAATTACAGCATTGCAGATGTTTGGCATTCTAACAGTTAATTTGCTGAGGAAATCTGGAGAAATTTCACCCCATGCTTCCAGAAGCCCCTCCCACAAGTTGGTTTGGCTTGATGGGCACTTTTTGCGTACCATACAGTCAAGCTGCTCCTACTACAGCTCAATGGGGTTGAGATCTGGTGACTGTGCTGGCCACTCCATTACATATAGAATCCCAACTGCCTGCTTCTTCCCTAAATAGTTCTTGCATAATTTGGAGGTGTGCTTTGGGTCATTGTCCTGTTATAGGATGAAATTGGCTCCAATCAAGCGCTGTCCACAGGGTATGGCATGGCATTGCAAAATGGAGTGATAGCCTTCCTTATTCAAAATCCCTTTTACCTTGTACAAATCTCCCACTTTACCAGCACCAAAGCTACCCCCAGACCATCACATTACCTCCACCATGCTTGACAGATGGCATCAGGCACTCTTCCAGCATCCCCATTAGGATGTGCTCCACTATTGCCAATGCCATCCAGTGCACGTCTTGCCGCATGTATGAAATCCTTGAAATCCTTGAACAGCCGGTCGAGGGTGCATACTGCTGTGCAAGATGTGAGCACGTTGTGCATTTGGAAGCCCAGATACTGGATCTAAATGTGCAGCTGGCAACACTGAGATCCATAGACAATATGGAAAGGAGTCTTCTGCTCACTGAGCAGACGCTCAATTGGATAGATGAGGGGGGGGATGCTAGGTTGGAGCTGCAGGACAATGAAGCAGCTAGCTGGGTGACAGTTAGAAGGCGGGGTAGAGGGAAGAGCACCAGGGAGGCTAGTCCTGATCTGGCACACCCCAATAAGTTTGCTAAGTTGGCAGATGAGGGGAGTGTTAGTGCAGGAGTAGCACTGCTGCAGCAAGGCATGTCCTCTGAAAGCCGGAGGAGTGTCTGCTCCAGTAAGGGGGGAAATAGGAGAGCAGGGCAGGCCAGACAGGTTCTGGTAGTGGGAGACTCAATTATTAGGGGAACAGATAGGGCAATCTGTCACAAAGACAGGGATCGTCGAACGGTGTGCTGCCTACCTGGCGCTCGAGTCCGACACATCGCTGATCGGGTTGACAGATTACTGGGAGGGGCTGGAGAGGATCCAGCGGTCATGGTGCATATTGGCACAAATGACAAAGTTAGAGGTAGGTGGAAGGTCCTTAAAGATGATTTCAGGGAATTAGGCTGTAAGCTTAAAGCAAGGACCTCCAAGGTGGTATTTTCGGAAATACTTCCTGTACCACGTGCCACGCCAGAGAGGCAACGGGAGATTAGGGAGGTTAATAAGTGGCTCAGGAATTGGTGTAGGAAGGAGGGGTTCGGGTTCCTGCAGAACTGGGCCGACTTCTCAGTTGGCTACAGGTTCTACGCTAGGGACGGGCTGCACCTCAATGGGGAGGGTGCAGCTGTGCTGGGGGAGAAAATGGCTAGAAGGTTGGAGGAGTGTTTAAACTAGGGACGGGGGGGAGGGTATTCCTTTTATAGGAGGGGAAGACAGTGCAGATAGAGACCTGGGCACAAATAATGACATTGGGGGTGGGGGTGGCATGGGGGGTGGAGTTAGAACAGTTAATAATTTAAGAAAGAATAGAGGTACAGAGAGATACAGAAAGTGCATGTATACTAATGCCAGAAGTCTCGCCAACAAAATGGAGGAATTGGAGTTAATGTTGTTGGAACATAATTATGACATGGTGGGGATATCTGAGACATGGCTGGATGAGAGCCATGACTGGGCGGTTAATTTACAGGGCTATAGTCTGTTCAGAAATGACCGTACAAATAAGCGAGGGGGAGGCGTGTGTTTATATGTAAAATCATCCTTAAAACCCATCCTTCGTGATAATATATATGAATCTAATGAAAATGTAGAGTCCCTGTGGGTAGAGATAAGGGGAGGGGGGAAAAATAATAAATTACTGATAGGGGTTTGTTATAAATCTCCAAAAATAATGGAAGCTACAGAGAATATCCTCATAAAGCAAATAGATGAAGCAGCGACTAAGGGAGAAGTCATTATTATGGGGGACTTCAACTACCCAGAAATACATTGGGGAACAGAAACCTGCAGTTCCAGCAAAGGTGATAGGTTTCTGACAACGATGAGAGACAATTACCTTTCACAACTGGTTCAGGACCCAACAAGAGGGGGGGCACTGCTAGACCTAATATTAACCAACAGGCCAGACCGCATATCAAATGTAAGGGTTGGGGGTCACTTGGGTAACAGTGATCACAAATTAATAAGTTTTCATGTATCCTTTAATAAGATGTGTAGTAGAGGGGTTACAAGGACACTAAACTTCAGGAAGGCAAATTTCCAACGGATGAGAGATGATCTTGGTGCAATTAACTGGGACGATATCCTGAGACATAAAAATACACAAAGAAAATGGGAGACGTTTATTAGCATCCTGAATAGGACCTGTGCACAATATATACCGTATGGGAATAAACATGCGAGAAATAGGAGGAAACCACTATGGCTAAATAGAGCTGTAAGGGGCGCAATAAGAGATAAAAATAAAGCATTTAGAGAATTAAAGCAAGTAGGTAGTGATGAGGCATTAAATAAATACAGAAGATTAAATAAATTCTGTAAAAAGCAAATCAAGACAGCAAAGATTGAGACAGAGAGACTCATTGCCAGAGAAAGTAAAAATAATCCCAAAATATTCTTTAACTACATAAATAGTAAGAAACTAAAAAATGATAGTGTTGGTCCCCTTAAAAATAGTCTGGGTGAAATGGTGGATGAGGATGAGGAAAAAGCCAATATGCTAAATGACTTTTTTTCAACAGTATTTACACAAGAAAATCCCATGACAGATAACATGATCAGGGATAAAAATTCTCCATTAAATGTCACCTGCTTAACCCAGCAGGAAGTACGGCGGCATCTACAAATCACTAAAATTGACAAATCCCCGGGCCCGGATGGGATACACCCACGAGTACTGCAGGAATTAAGCACAGTCATAGATAGACCACTATTTTTAATCTTTAAAGATTCCATAATAACAGGGTCTGTACCACAGGACTGGCGTATAGCAAATGTGGTGCCAATATTCAAAAAGGGGACAAAAACTGAACTTGGAAATTATAGGCCAGTAAGTTTAACCTCAACTGTGGGTAAAATCCTGGAGGGTTTTCTAAGAGATACTATACTGGAGTATCTGGAGAAGAATAACCTTATGACCCAATATCAACATGGGTTTACAAGAGACCGTTCCTGTCAGACTAATCTGATAAGCTTTTATGAAGAGGTAAGTTCCGGACTGGACCAAGGGAATGCAGTGGACGTGGTGTACATGGACTTTTCAAAAGCTTTTGATACGGTGCCACACAAAAGGTTGATACATAAAATGAGAACAATGGGGATAGGGGAAAATATGTGTAGGTGGGTTAAGAGCTGGCTCAGGGATAGGAAACAAAGGGTGGTTATTAATGGAGCACACTCGGACTGGGTCACGGTTAGCAGTGGGGTACCACAGGGGTCAGTTTTGGGCCCGCTTCTTTTTAACATATTTATTAATGACCTTGTAGGGGGCATAGAGAGTAGAATTTCAATATTTGCAGATGACACTAAACTCTGCAGGGTAATTAACACAGAGGAGGACAATTTTATATTACAGGAGGATTTATGTAAACTAGAAGCTTGGGCTGATAAATGGCAAATGAGCTTTAATGGGGATAAATGTAAGGTCATGCACTTGGGTAGAACGAACAAGTTGTATAATTATGTGCTTAATTGTAAAACACTGGGCAAAACAGTCACTGAAAAAGACCTGGGTGTATGGGTGGATGACAAACTCACATTTAGTGGCCAGAGTCAAGTAGCTGCTGCAAAGGCAAATAAAATAATGGGATGCATTAAAAGAGGCATAGATGCTCATGAGGAGAACATAATTTTACCTCTATATAAGTCACTAGTGCGACCACACTTAGAATACTGTGTACAGTTCTGGTCTCCGGTGTATAAGAAAGACATAGCTGAACTGGAGCGGGTGCAGAGAAGAGCGACCAAGGTTATTAGGGAACTAGGGGGTCTGCAATACCAAGACAGGTTATTACACTTGGGGTTATTTAGTTTGGAGAATCGAAGGCTTAGGGGTGATCTTATTACAATGTATAAATATATGTGGGGACAATACAAAGACCTTTCTAATGATCTTTTTACTCTTAGACCTGTGACGGGGACAAGGGGGCATCCTCTACGTCTGGAGGAAAGAAGGTTTAAGCATACTCACAGACGCGGATTCTTTACTGTAAGAGCAGTGAGACTTTGGAGCTCTCTGCCATATGATGTTGTAATGAGTGATTCACTACAAAAATTTAAGAAGGGACTGGATGCCTTTCTTGAAAAGTATAATATTACAGGGTATATACACTAGTCTCCTTAATATTGCGTTGATCCAGGGAGCTAGTCTGATTGCCGTATGTGGAGTCGGGAAGGAATTTTTTTCCCCAATGTGAAGCTTACTGTTGCCACATGGGTTTTTTTTGCCTTCCTCTGGATCAACATGTTAGGGCAAGTTAGGATAGGATATGGGTTGAACTAGATGGACTCAAAGTCTCCCTTCAACCTTAATAACTATGTTACTATGTTACTATGTATTCAGTTGTTCTACGTCTCACAAATGTTCTTCTGTGTGATCCAAACACCTCAAACTTGGATTTGTCTGTCCATAACACTTTTTTCCAATCTTCCTGTGTCCAATGTCTGTGTTCTTTTCCCATATTAATCTTTTCCTTTTATTAGCCAGTCTCAGATATGGCTTTTTCTTTTCCACTCTGCCCTGAAGGCCAGCATCCCGGAGTCGTCTCTTCACTGTAGACGTTAATGTAACAACCCTGCTGGCATCACTGCATGGCCTCCCATCCCCCGCACACCAACTTACTTTCTGCTTCAAGCCATGCTGTGAATACTGTCTGTTGCCAGCCCTGTGCTCCATGTGTTATGCCTCGTGTTTTCCTGCTTGCTCTCCATGTTTCCTGACTGTGTATAGGGGGGTGGCGCCTGTACTCTCTAGTTCTTATGCAGTCAGGGTGCACCTGTGTAATCTGTCCCTGACCAATCACCTGGAGCCCTTAACTATTTAGTTTCACCACTTCCACTGAAACATGGCCTGTGCAATGTCTAATCTCAGTTAGTATCTTGCTGCTGAGGAAGCCAGGCCCTGTTCTGTGTATCTCCTTCTCTGGAGGTTTACTCCTAGTCTTGCTTTGTACCTTGTCTGCCTGCCAGGAGGCTGAATATCCTGGCCCTTGAGTCTTGTTCCCAGATGTCTCTCTCTGAACTCAGTCTTACCTCTGTCAGTCTCCTTGTTTGTGGTTCCTTCTCTGCCGTGTCTTTCATTGTGTCCCCCATATCTGTGCATCTGCACCCTCGCAGCTTTATCTGTGCATCTGCACCCTCGCAGCTTTATCTGTGCATCGGCTCCCTAGCGGCTCTGCCTGCTCCGCATTCCTGCGGCTCTGCCTGCTCCGCACTCCTGCGGCTCTGCCTGCTCCGCACTCCTGCGGCTCTGCCTATCTGCACCTCCTGTGTGAACAGGTCTAAACCTGTTCCTTCATATTCCACTCCTTCCTGCCTATATCCATACCTGCAACTCTTGTGTGAACAGGTCCAAACCTGTTCTATCATACACCACTCCCTCCTGCCTACACCTGCTGTGTGAACAGGTCCAAACCTGTTCTCTCATACACCACTCCCTCCTGCCTACACCTGCTGTGAGAAGAGGTCCAAACCTGCTCTCTCATACACCACTCCCTCCTGCCTACACCTGCTGTGTGAACAGGTCCCTACCTGCCCCTTCTCTTACCACGCCCGCCTGTCCTGTGTCTCCAAGCCGTGCCCGCCTGTCTTGTGTCTCCAAGCCGTGCCCGCCTGTCCTGTGTCTCCAAGCCGTGCCCGCCTGTCCTGTGTCTCCAAGCCGTGCCCGCCTGTCCTGTGTCTCCAAGCCGTGCCCGCCTGTCCTGTGTCTCCAAGCCGTGCCCGCCTGTCCTGTGTCTCCAAGCCGTGCCCGCCTGTCCTGTGTCTCCAAGCCGTGCCCTCTTGCCCAGTGTCTCAGCCTGCCTGTTAGTCACACCTGTCCGAGTGACTTGTCCCCGAGTGGGATCAGCAGCCACAGCCAGACACCACCCTGGAGTGGCATCCGACAGCTATCTGCCGCACAAGCCTGACCTCACCATCAGAGGCTACAGTGAAGACCGAGGCAGCTGTCGTAGTCACGCCCCTTCCAGGGTAGTCTGGTTTGTGGCACAGTGGGGCCACAAACCCCCGGCTCGCGCCATTCAGCCAAGGCGCGAGCGTGACAGTTTGCACTGGCCCTGGTCCCCGCTGAGTCCCATGTCCTTCCGCTCGCAGAGCATAATGAACTCTCTCTCTGCCAGTGTGAGCCACCGGAAGAGTTTGTTCCGCCTTGCGTGGTTCCAATTGTTGAGACTTCTGAACCACTCATAGTCTCCAAGGCCATCTATGAGCAGCTCCTGGCCTATGAAGAGCACGACCCAGCAGATCCGCCTAGGTTCTATGGGGACCCCAAAGAGTGCCAAGGGTTCCTGAAAAAGTGCCTACACTACATCCTGCAGAATGCAGCTTGTTTCCCCTCTGACCGGGTCAAGGTGGGATACATCATGTCCTACCTAGCTGGTGATGCCTTGATATGGATCAGTCCCCTTTGGGAAGCAGGGGACCCTGTCGTCATGAGTCTGGGGGCCTTCCTGGTGGCCTTCCGTAAAGTGTTGATGTGCCTCGTCCAGCTGCTCCTGAAAAGTCTTCCCCTCCAAGCTTCCAGAGACAGACCAGACAAGAGGAACCTGTGGGTGAAACGTCTCAACTACCTATGACCATCCAGCCATCACCTGTTCCACAGTCTGCCGGTGCAGCCTCCCGTGCAAGATCCAAGAGGTCTAAAAAGAAGCGGGCCAAGTTGCAACCGGAATCTGGCCTCTGCCCTGTGAAGCCTGTACTCCAGAACCCTGGGCCAGTAGAAGAGGCTGCCCCTGGCGAGAGTACTCCCTCTCCATTAAACTCTTTGACTGTTTCTCTGCCTTCAGGGAGCTTTGGTGTGTTTAAATCGCCAGTCAGACTGAGTCAGTGTGTGGTCTCTGTCATACAGCTCCCGAAGCCAGCATGGGCATTGTCTCGAGGTGGCCAAGCCCTATTGGAGAACAGTCTAGTCCTGCAAGGACAACTACAGCTCCAGGTCGGAGCTTTATACATGAAGAAGTTCATCTTCCATCTGCTGACTGGTATGCCCATGGGTCATTCTGATCCAGAGATTCTAGTACCCGTCTATGTCTGGAAACCTAGTAGGGCACCGCGCTTGAAATAATCAAGTGACAAGAGGTGTCTGGTTCCCTTGCGTCAGAGTCGGTCAGCAATGTCACCTTCTTCATCTGGTCTGCTAGTCGTCGAGTCAAGTGGTGATGACGTCTCCGAAGAAGGGGAAGCGGTGTCAGTCTCCTCACACGTCTCCAGCGACTATACCAGTGATCTGCTCCCAGGAGCATCCCTGTCTCTTGATTGTCCTCCCCTGGATTACGGGCTGAAGATGGGTCCTAAATATATGCCTTCAATCCCCATGTGGCCAGTGAGTGAAGATACTGAGACAGAGATTTTCTCACCCTCTAACCTGGTAGAGGAGGCCCAGTTTTTTCAGGGTAACAGGCTAAAGTGGCTCCCTGTATGTATGCCTCCAGATTCCATTTGGCAGGTGGGTGAAGAGGTTGGAACAGTGACCCACGTATCTCCGTTTCTCACCAACCGGGAGGAGGAGGTCCAATTTTTCTGGCATGTCGGGCTGAAGTCGGACTCGGTGAAGGTGTCTGCTGTTTCTAGCTGGCCGGTAGAGGTAGGGACAAAGTCTGAAGCTGCCTGGTTCCCGCCTTTTGCCAATTTGGAGGAAGAAGTCTTTGTACCCTCTATGTTGGAAACTGATTCCCTTGGGCACCAAGAAACCGGGCAATTTGGGATTCCTGATGACACCCATACTCCACCCTACCTGAAGGATGTCGTGTCAACCTGGACTGTGTGCGGTCCCATACTCCTTCTTCTGGTCATTTTGGCAGGCTTGAGGAAGAGGGGCCGTAAAGGGGGGGACTGTAACAACCCTGCTGGCATCACTGCATGGCCTCCCATCCCCCGCACACCAACTTACTTTCTGCTTCAAGCCATGCTGTGAATACTGTCTGTTGCCAGCCCTGTGCTCCATGTGCTATGTCTCGTGTTTTCCTGCTTGCTCTCCATGTTTCCTGACTGTGTATAGGGGGGTGGCGCCTGAACTCTCTGGTTCTAATGCAGTCAGGGTGCACCTGTGTAATCTGTCCCTGACGAATCACCTGGAGCCCTTGACTATTTAGTTTCACCACTCCTACTGAAACATGGCCTGTGCAATGTCTAATCTCAGTTAGTATCTTGCTGCTGAGGAAGCCAGGCCCTGTTCTGTGTATCTCCTTCTCTGGAGGTTTACTCCTAGTCTTGCTTTGTACCTTGTCTGCCTGCCAGGAGGCTGAATATCCTGGCCCTTGAGTCTTGTTCCCAGTGCCTTGTCTGTTCTCTGTCTGCTTGCCAGGATGCAGAATATCCTGGTCCTTGTATCTTTTTCCCGGTGTCTCTGTCTGAACTCAGTCTTACCTCTGTCAGTCTCCTTGTTTGTGGTTCCTTCTCTGCCGTGTCTTTCCTTGTGTCCCCCCAATCTGTGCATCTGCACCCTCGCAGCTTTATCTGTGCATCTGCACCTTCGCAGCTTTATCTGTGCATCTGCACCTTCGCAGCTTTATCTGTGCATCTGTACCCTCGCAGCTTTATCTGTGCATCTGCACCCTCGCAGCTTTATCTGTGCATCTGCACCCTCGCAGCTTTATCTGTGCTCCGTACTCCTGCGGCTGTGCCTGCTCCGCACTCCTGCGGCTCTGCCTATCTGCACCTCCTGTGTGAACAGGTCTAAACCTGTTCCTTCATATTCCACTCCTTCCTGCCTATATCCATACCTGCACCTCTTGTGTGAACAGGTCCAAACCTGTTCTCTCATACACCACTCCCTCCTGCCTACCACCTGCTGTGTGAACAGGTCCCTACCTGCCCCTTCTCTTACCACGCCCGCCTGTCCTGTGTCTCCAAGCCGTGCCCGCCTGTCCTGTGTCTCCAAGCCGTGCCCGCCTGTCCTGTGTCTCCAAGCCGTGCCCGCCTGTCCTGTGTCTCCAAGCCGTGCCCGCCTGTCCTGTGTCTCCAAGCCCTGCCCGCCTGTCCTGTGTCTCCAAGCCATGCCCGCCTGTCCTGTGTCTCCAAGCCGTGCCCTCTTGCCCAGTGTCTCAGCCTGCCTGTTAGTCACACCTGTCCGAGTGACTTGTCCCCGAGTGGGATCAGCAGCCACAGCCAGACACCACCCTGGAGTGGCATCCGACAGCTATCTGCCGCACAAGCCTGACCTCACCATCAGAGGCTCCAGTGAAGACCGAGGCAGCTGTCATAGTCACGCCCCTTCCAGGGTAGTCTGGTTTGTGGCACAATGGGGCCACAAACCCCCGGCTCGCGCCATTCAGCCAAGGCGCGAGCATGACAGTTGACACTGGCGTTTTGCGTGTACTATTTAATGAAGCTGCCAATTGAGGACCTGTGAGGCGTCGATTTCTCAAACTACAGACTCTAGTGTACTTGTCTTGTTGCTCAGTTGTGCAGCGGGGCCTTCTCTTTCTACTCTGGTTAGAGCCTGTTTGTGCTCTCCTCCGAAGGGAGTAGTACACACCGTTGAAGGAAATCTTCAATTTTTTGGCAATATCTCGCATGGAAAGCCTTCATTTCTAAGAACAAAAATAGATAGTCAAGTTTCACATGAAAGTTCTTTTTTTTCCTGGCCATTTTGAGAGTCTAATGGAACCAACAAATGTAATGCTCCAGATTTTCAACTAGCTCAAAGGATGGTCAGGTTTATAGCTTCTCTAATCAGCCAAACTGTTTTCAGCTGTGCTAACCCACTTGCACGAGGGTTTTCAAGGGTATTCTAACCATCCTTTAGCCTTATTACACAGTTAGCAAACACAAAATACCATAAGAACACTGTAGTGATGGTTGTTGGAAATGGGCCTCTATACACCTATGAAGATATTGCATTACAAACCAGACGTTTGCAGCTAGAATAGTCATTTACCACATTAACAACATATAGAGTGTACTTCTGAATCATTTAATGTTAGCTCATTGGAAAAAACTGTGCTTTTCTTTAAAAAATAAGGACATTTCTAAGTGACCCTAAACTTTTGAACGGTAGTGTACATATGATTTACTGTATATAGTGTAATGATATATATATACAGTATATCATTGTGAAAACTAGGAGGCAGGTCAGTGAGGGATCAGTGACCTGTCAGAAGCCATACTGTTGAATATCTAATCAGAGCACCACATGAAGACCCCCACAGGCTGCCCCGGGCACGAGCATATCATTAGCTCAAAACTGAAAATAAAGATTAAACAACAACCACAAGACGGATTTCATCAACCAAATGTCTGTAGGTTACTGTGCACAATCCTGCTGACAGGTTCCCTTTAAGAACTATTACATGACTGGAGCGTCACTGTGATACAGCGGATTGCATGATATGTAAATAAATTCATCCTGTACTTGCATCACATATCAGAGTGCTAGATTCTTTTTAAGATTACTCTGTGAAATCCTACCTGAGAATCAACCATACGGAGTGTCACAAATTTTCTTATCTTTATAATTAGTAGACATAGTTCAGGAGAAACACTTTTAAAAGGACTTCCAAAAATTGCATGTCAAGCTGTGACTACGCCATAAATGTCTAAGATGGGGATATCCCTTTAAAAGAGTGGGCCTACCATAGACACTGATGGCATGGGTTTGGAGCCTAACCTCCCCTAAAAACATCAGTAGTGCTAGGAAAACATTGTGCCAAATTGCTTGATGAATTGGCCATTGACACTGAATTATACTGATGTCAGAGAGGGGCAGGGGGGTCCGTTTTGAAGTATATACAGATGGAAATTTTGCACCACAGCAATGCCTCTCTTAGTGGTCACTCTCCCACTTCATGTCTATCTTCCGCATCCTCTATGTCTCGATCGTGCCCTCCCTGAAGTTCTGGGACACAAAAAAACTCTGGGAATTAATATTTCTTTTGGGAGGTTCTGGGTGAGGGAGTGAGATTTTCCTACTTTTCCGGGTGCACCTTGGGAGAGGAGTGGTCAAGTATGCACTGAATTTAGGAAATGCAAACAGCTTCTTCACAGAGGAACAAAACAGGGTCTTTAGCACCAGCTATTGAAAATAGCTAGAGATTAATGAAGGGGTTTGAGGTGAATAGATATTTTTGAATTTGGATTCACTTTGTTTGAAATTTTAAAAGGCCAAGGAAGGGGCTCACCCCCACAGCCCCCTAAGCTTTCCTCTGCAAAGTTCTCTCAATCCTCTTCTTTTTCCTTCAGAGGGCAAGATCCTCTTCGGACATCTTAACTCTTTGCTGGGGCTTAAGGTACTGTCACACTAAGCGATATCGCTAGCAATATCGCTATAACTTGTGACGTTACAGTGATATTGCTAGCGATATCGCTGTGTGTGATACTTACCTCCGACCGGCTCCCCCGCTGGTTATCGCTGATCGCGCGAGAACGTCCTGGACCGTTTCTCGTCGTCAGCTTCCTGCGGCGCTTCCTGTGGAGAGACGAGCGACGCGTGGAGCCGGGCGGGAGGACGCGGGATCGCTTAGTGTGACAGGTAAGTAGCGACCCCCGTCCCCAGCGATGTCACTGGTGAGATCTGCCTGTGTGGCAGCTCACTAGCGACCACTTAGCGATGTACCAGCGATCCTGACCGCGTCATATCGCTGGTCGGGATCGCTGGTACATCGCTAAGTGTGACAGTACCTTTACATAGCTGAGAAAACCTCTGATGTCACAAGGAAAACAAAGAGGCCAGAGGGAGCTTCATGGAGGATTGGACAAGGGGTTCTGGCATTGAGACAGGTGAGAGGCATGGTAATATTTTTTTCCAGCCTAGGATTACTTTCTCTAGAGGATAGTGATGGGTGGTCTACGACCAATCCAGCAAAAAAAGCCAGATCACTTTTCTATACAATGGGAATGGCACTCCAGTAGGAGCCTATTTGCAGTTTTTGAATACCTTTCACTGTGGTTAAAATGAGTTTTTTTTCAGCAGCCAATTTCGACCACATCAGATTGTGTTCACATATTAAAAAGGAATCTACTCGGGCTCATTTTGGTGATCAGGGCCAAATGATCTACAGCATAAAAAAAAGTCAGACTGAAAAGACCCCAGGGCAGAATAAGGAACATTTGATTAATATTGAATAACTATGGTGCAAGTCAAATTTACTGGACAAATTTGTGGAAAAGTGGCAAATTCATGACTTTCCTGATTCTCTTATCACTGGAAGTACCAATCCTATAAGTCAATATCAACTCTATATTATGTAGAGAATCTATAAAGCCAAAAAATCAGAATTCCCACTTGCATACAGCTTTTTCAAGGTCCTTACCACTCATCAGTGCACTGTGGGAGACTGGTGAGAGGCCTTTGATGGGGATCTAAAGGGTAAAGTTTCTTGATAAGAAACTGCCAAGCTGGAGATAGATAACCAATAGTCCCTGTGAAATAAAATGTGCAAAAAGACTCTTAGGCCAGAGTCACACTGGCGAGGAATACGGGGGCGTGAGAGGCGCAAAAAACACGCATTACACATGGACAAATGATTTTCAATGGGGTCACTCGCACCAGGCGTATATTTCTCATCCGTATCCTACGCTCCGTGCCAATCGCAGCATGCTGCGATTGTCAGCGTACTACGCCCGTAGTACGCCAATGCAAGTCAATGGGTGCGCAAAAAATACGGATTACACACGGAACACACGTGTGACCTGCGAGCAATACGCAGGTCTTTTGGCTGGTGACAGGAAATGGGCCAATCCATCATCAGGAAGCCTAGACATGCAAATGAGCTCAAAAACGCTCCAGACATCCAGGAAGTACGCCTCCACGGAGTACAGTAGCAGCATGGCGTCCACATATATTAATGTTGAGATGCTCATTGTGCTGGTGCAGGAGCGTCCCGAAATATGGGACCCACGCGATGCAAATTATGCGAACCGGACAAGAAAGGAGGCGTCATGGAGGCGCATCTGTCGCCAGATGTACCATGACTTGGGTGACAGACCACGTGATGAGCAGCATAAAATTCGTAAGTGCAACCATAAAAACATCATTAACCTTAGCGCGCGCTTAAAAATGATTCTACAATCAGCACCCCCCTTTCTGGGCATGTAATTTTATTTGCCTCATGAGGCCGTTACATTTGGATGTGACACGTGGCTTCACACAGCCATAATTAGGGGTTAGGCCACAAGCTCCTCATCATCCTAGCCAATAAAATTAGTTTCAGTGTAGCTAATGAGACCCTGTGTATCGGCCCAATTACATATGCCACCATGGGTAGAAAGCACACCCCAGAAGGCCCCATGCCTAGACTACTGTTAGAAAATGTGACCTCTCAAATATGTGATTTTGACAATCTTTCCTGTCACATTGCAGTGGAAGATGTGATGAAACGCTGGCGAAGCATCCGGGACCAGTTCCGCCGGGAACGCCAGCAGCGGTCCAGGAGTGGGGATGCTGGGCATGTGAAGAGAAAATATATCTACTATGACCGGCTGAACTTCCTCACCCCAATTCTGGATCTGAGACCGTAAGTACATAGCTCACACCACATTACACAAATACATTACACAAATACTTTACAGGGACAAAAATATTGATGTATTTTTGCCTCTGTTCTATTTCATAACAGAACTCAATCCAACCTTAGGGATCGAAGAACGGCCTCAGAGGCAGAGCCCATTATAGATCCTGTAGGGGATGAGGTGGCTGGCCACACAATGGCTGCCCTACACACCACACCACCAGGACGGTCTGCTGCTGCCACCTCACCCATCCTGGAAGAGCCGGGCAACTTGAGCAGCAGCCCAACTGCCCAGATCAGGTCCTCCCCACAGGCTGCTGTAGCATCACGGCGAACAAGAAGAAGGCGCCAGGTCACTCTTCAAGAGAGCAGGACCAATGTGGACACAGGGGTGCTAAATTATTTGTCCAGAGTAACAACAGATGATGGTGAGGAGGCCTATGCACGTAGCCTCACCCTTTATCTCCGTGCCCTTACCCGTGAGGTCAGGCTCCGTATTAGGGGATGTATTCAGATCCTGCTTGATGCAAGCACCCCCCCAATACCCCATATGAGGTTTTTGAATTTCTGGAGAGGTGGCAGCTCTCACCACGAAATTTAATGCGCATGAGACCATCTACACAGATGCTTGCTCAAGCAGGGTCTGAACAGCCCCTAATACGTGGGCCAACACCTCAACCCCTTCCTCCCCCTACCCAACCGTCTATACCGCAGCACCAAATGTCTTCCTCAAGCCAACCCCACCAATATTGCCACTTGTACCCACCCAGTGTTGGAGGCTGATCCCAACCTGGTTGGGGACGATCTGGCTATCTTGGTGGATATGAGCCACGGGCCTACCAGAGCCAACAAGAAGCCACTCACCATCATCAGTACTCTGGCCAGTATCCCCAACAGTCCCAGGAGGCTGGACAATTCCAGCATCATGGGCAACAGTATGGCCCCACACAGGGCGATGTTGGCCACAATGTCCAGCAGCACCCACAGGCTGTTGTTCCACATTCCCCTTCCCCAACATATGAGGATTTATGATTCTGATGGTTGGAGATGTCCAGTCAGATGTAACTGGTGCTCCTAATCTAACTAAATGTAAAAACAGGTGTTCTCCTTCACCAACATTTATAACATAATTTAACATTCACATTTTTAAACAGTGTTTGCCAAACATATGAAACAATCCATCATGACAGGCAACGCTACCTCACGCCTTTCAGACAGATATTACATGTGTGTAGAAAAGAGATTCTTTAAATGCGCTATGCTGTAAACTGAAAGGATGAAAATACACTACTCACTTGGTAACGCATAGGAAAGGCGTGCTCGCCTTAGTTAAGTAGTCACCTTTTTTGCTAGCAATCTCTAGTACAAAATTTCTAGGCGACAAGCATTCAGAATAACCCGCTTTCTCTATGTCTTAACAATTGAGTTTTGTATTTTCATCCTTTCCGGTATAGCATGCTTAAATATTGTCTGGTGTACAGACAGGTAATATCTGTGTGAAAGCTGTGAGGTAGCCTTGCCTGTCATGGTGGAATCTTTCTATGTTTGGCTAACATTATGTGGAAATGTGAGTGTTATCTCGTTGCCTTTATTTTGGTGATGGAGCTCACCTTTTGTTGGCAAATCTAGGTTAATCTAGTGATGCAGCAATGTTTTTTTGGCCTAATGTTTGTGGCTATTTTGTTCTGTAATGTTCATTTTACAACAAGTTAAAGAAGGCACAAAGGGTCATTTTGGCCATTGCCAAATTTGTCTTATGGCAAAATTATGTTTGCCTTTAAGGGAAAAAAAAAAAAAGGCAAAACTAAATATTTGTCTACTCTACTTAACGTCTCTGTGTGATTTTTCACAGTCCCTCAAAACATACTAAAGGGGGTTTTACACTAAGCGATATCGCTAGCAATATCACATATCGCTAAAACGTCACCGGTTTTGTGACTTTATAGCGATATTGCTAGCGATATCGCTATGTGTGATACTTACCAACGACCGGCTCCCCCGCTGTCCATCGCTGATCGCGCGAGAATGTCCGGCTCCATTTCTCGTCGTCAGCTTCCTGCTGGGGCTTCCTGCTGTGACGCTGAGCGACGCTGGACGCGGGCGGGAGGACGCCAGGATCGCTGTGTGTGAAAGGGGAGTATCGTGCGCTGCGTCGCTGCTGCATCGCTGTGAGATCTTTCTGTGTGAAAGCTCACTAGCGATCATTTAGCGATGCACCAGTGATCCTAACCGGGTCGGATCGCTCGTCGGATCGCTGGTGCATCGCTAAATGTAAAAGGGCCTTTACAGACACCAACCAATGCACTGAAACACTCATAGAATCATAAAGGCTTGAGTAATATATATTTTGACACACTTAAAGCAAAAAATTATAACATAGACACAGCATGCTCTTGCCAAGAAGTTGCTCCCTCAGGTGAGATAAAGTAATTAGTGAAAATATCACGCACTTTGAGGCCAGAGAGCGGTCTACGTTGAGGGTTCATAGGTGGTCTCACCCTGCGCACATTGTCCGGCCTACGCACAACACCATCAGAGGAGGAGCAATCATGTATCCTGCTGAAGTTATGCAGAACAACACAGGCTTTCACAACTTCATTCACATTTTGCTCACTCAACTGAATGGCAGACTGGAGTACTCGCCATTTGGCAGAAAGAATCCCAAAGGAACACTCCACCAGTCGCCTAGCATGTGATAGGCGCAAGTTAAAAATTCTGCGCCTGTGGTCAAGGTTGCGCCGCGGATATGGCCTCATGACATTGCGCGATAACTGAAAGGCCTCATCTGCCACAAGGACATAAGGGACTGATTGTTCGGGGGAGCCTGGTAGCTGGCGTGGTGGTGGTAGATCCAACTGGTTGGTGCGTAGCCGCCGAGCCATTATGGAAGTATTGAAGACTCTAGAGTTTCCTGTCCTTCCATAGGCCCCAATGTCAACAATTATAAACTTGTACTGAGGGTCTACCAGAGCCAATAATACAACAGAAAAGTATTGTTTATAATTGAAGAATTGGGAGCCTGAGTTCGGTGGCTTACGCACCCTGATATGTTTGCCATCCAGGGCCCCAATACAATTTGGAAACTGGCAGTCCTCCTAAAACTCCCTTGATATCCTTAACCAGTCTTCCATCCTGGGCTCGGGCATGACCACTTGATGGAGTCTTGTCCAGATTTGTGCACATGTAGACCTCACTATGCCTGAAATGGTTGATTTTCCTATGAGAAACTCATGGTGGAGGGCGGCATAAGACAGGCCAGTGGACAGGAAGCTGTAGAACAGCAGAAATAGTAAAGTTTAGAATGGCTAAAGTAAAAAAAAATCAGTTACATGCCGACCAAACTTGTTAGGAAATGATAGAGAAGAACACACATATTTGGTGGCACAATGACTAAGTGATATGCTGGACATATTAGATGTAACATTCTGCTGTGTCAGGTGATTCATATTTGGAGTAAGATGATGGCATTCAACTTTGTCCAAGAAGGCCAAAAAACATAATTTAGCACACACATTAGGAATATAGAGAATGTGGTTTGGTAGTACATACCGTATTGTGAGTAGAAGTCGCTCCTCTGCAGATATGGCTTTGCGCATCCTTGTGTCCTGAAAGGTTATCCCAGGGCGCACTGTCTCCAAGAGTCGATCAACTGTGGCAATGCTCATGCGACAGTACTGGTAAAATTTATCCGGATGCTCCCGCAGAGAAGAATAGAGGCGGTGAAAATGCCCTCTTGTGAGTTGTTGCCTCAAAAGTGGATGGACCCACAGGCGTCTCCTCCTCCGCGGATCCACTATCACAGGGTATGGTTGCCCAAAGCGCCGTGACAAAAGCCAGGTAAAGAGAACCTGCTCGGTTGTATTGAATCGCAGACCCTCTGCCATGCTGCACAAAGAATACCAACACACCTCGTGAAAGCAAGGTGACAAATGTACAAAATGTAGGCATCCACCTGTTTCTGAGTGTCTAAATAGGGTGCAGGCTAATGATTTAAATTGTTAGCAGGCCTGAAAACCGTTAAATGTCCATTTTGCAAGGCTGTGAGAAAATCTCGCCATACGGATTGCATACGGATGCCACACGGATTACATACGGATGCACACATGCGCAAAATACGCGACCTCACCTTGCTTACAGATTGCCTACGGAGCACTATTTAGTGGTCATTCATCCGTATTACGCAAGTAAACTACGGACCGTATTTTGCGCAGGTTAGTGTGACTCCGGCCTTAAAAGGAGGAAAGACCAGTTTTTTTAATAGTATTGCAGACCACACCAAAACAAACTTTCGGCAAGCAATATATAATAATATGGAATATGCATATGATAACATTTGAGTTTGCTAGCCGGTTCAAGTGGTCATCACTTGAAAATAGCCTCACCAAACCTTGTCTAATGACTAATGCACTAGCAGGATGCAGGGGGCTCCCAAAGATAGAGGCTGGAGCAGCGCAGGTGCCCACCACTGATGAGAGCAGCCACCCTATCACTATAGCAGTGATGATGAAGGTGTTAGCTGCCTAGAGGAAAAAAGCACACAGATGAAGCTTGCATAAGTCACACCGGAAAGTGCAATGCATAGTGTCTGAATGACAGCCTATCCTAAGTCATATTACAAGACTCGTTAAAGGGTTGATTGTGACTTGTAGGATCGCTACTACCAACAGGTGGCGCTGTAGAGTAAAAGTCCTCTTTCTTTCTGAAGAGGCAATTTGCATATTATTTTCCCAGAGGAGCATTGCACGGCGAATAAGCCTCCTTACCTTGACAAGCCAGAGCTGGCATGTCACTCTCCGCAAGGAGAAACCTTACCTCTTAGACCTTAGCCTATTTAAAAATGCCTAAAATGGAAAGCGGGCTGTACAGCACTATATATGCACCACACAGAAAAACCAGCCATCAAAAGGAGCCCTTCTGCATCCTGCAAAAAATGATAAAAAGTGCAATAAAAACATACAAAAAGATGCATATAATAAATGCATTCAATGAAAAAAGGACTTAAAATTTTAGCAATTTACAGGATTTTTAAGTCCTTTTTTCTCTGTCTGTGAGCTTTGAATTGATGTTTAGTTAGGTACTCGCAAAAAAATGAGGACCCTTGACGGTGGATTGCGAGCTTATCTGTTTTGGCCAAAATAGTAACCAATACCTCATTGAATGCATTTATTATATGCATTTTTTTGTATGTTTTTATTGCACTTTTTATCATTTTTTGCAGGATGCAGCTGGGCTCCTTTTGATGGCTGTTTTTTCTGTGTGGTGCATATATAGTGCTGTACAGCCCGATTTCCATTTTAGGCGTTTTTAAATAGGCTGTCATTCAGACACCATGCATTGCACTTTCCGGTGTGACTTATGCAAGCTTCATCTGTGTGCTTTTTTCCACTAGGCAGCTAACACCTTCATCATCACTGCTATAGTGCTAGGGTGGCTGCTCTCATCAGTGGTGGGCACCTGCGCTGCTCCAGCCTTTTTCTTTGGGAGCCCCCTGCATCCTACTAGTGCATTAGTCATTAGACAAGGTTTGGTGAGGCTATTTTCTGTGATGTGTTTTTGCTAAAATTTACAGGATTTTTAAGTCCTTTTTTCTCTGTCTGTGAGCTTTGGTCATCACTAGACCTCAAGTGTGGGATTTGTTTGCTTGAGGTCACATGCCGACTAGATTCTCATCCGCTTTTCTTAATGTTCTGCGGAAAGTTTGCCTTGGGATGGAAAACATCTTTAGTCGAAAATTATATATTACACATATTAAGCAGCAAATGAAAGATCAGTTTTTAAAGTGGATGTACAGGATGCAGAAAAATGGGCAAGCATAAGAATCTGGGTGATGACTGAGAGCTTGATGAAAGTGCCAGAACAACTCCAAAACGGACGGTTTTTTGTGATGTCCCCAATATGTAGGGGTTAGTATCTACCATAAATGGTCCAAGGATGGACAACCAGTGAACTAACAATAGTGGATTATGGAGGCTGAAGGCTCATTGATGAAGGGACCATAGACTATTCCAATTCCACAGGGGACCTTCCAGCGTTAATAGCTGTATAGTCAACACTGGTCAAGGAGCCCAAGCTGTCTCTTGTCCACCACCAAAAGTGGCTAAAATTGGCATATAATTACTATAACAGGACCATGAAGCAATGGAAGAAGGAGGAGGTTTGGCCTGATGAATCACACTTTCCATCATTTGGATGACCAAGTGCTTGTATATCACTTATCCAGGTAAGTGATAGTACTAGGATGCACCATAGGAAGACGATAAGGTGGCACAGCTAGATTGATTAGGTTTTCTTATTCCAGGAAATATTGGGTTTGGCATCATATGGATGTGACATCTGCCTAACCTTTGTATCAAACAAGTAACCCATGTCACGGGAGTGGGGTTTCCTTATGGCGGTTCCTCTTTCAACATGATAACGCTCCAGCTATGCTCCAAAAAAGAGGTACATAAGAAGATCAAGGTGATTACCTGTCCCCAAATCCACCAGATCTTAATCTGATCGAACGTGCTGGAATAAGTAGTCCAATGCATAGATAAAATTTATTTTTCACAGCCAAACATGAGTGCATTTTGCATATGACCTAAACTAGACGTTTTAGACCCTGGAGCTGAAGAAAACCTTTCCACCATCTGCAGAACAACGCACAAGGCTAACAGCCAAGGAAAGGATAAACAATATACATACCAGACAATGTAAAACCTGTCCAGCAATGTTACAGCATAAAGGAGCGATATGAAATTTACTCGAAAGAAAGTGCGGCAGTGTGTCTGGCCAAAACACATAACAATGAACGTGAAGATCAACCATCACAATCTGCTACGAAAGTATGGGGATGATTGCTTCAATATGTCATTACCTTAAGGCTGTGTGCCCACGTAAGCGTTTTTGAAGCGTTTGTCCCAGTCAAAATGCTTCAAAAATGCATACAAGAAGCATCCCATTCATTTTAAATGAATTCCGCACTTTTTGTGCACATTGATGCATTTTTTTACGCGCAAAAAACGCTTAGCGGTAAAAAACACAGTATGCTCATTAATTTTGCTGAAAAGTCCACGTTTTTAGCTATTTTCAGTCAGAAGACGCACGAAAAAAAACGCATCAAAAACGCACGTTTTGTCCGCAAAAACGCGCGGAAATAAAACGCGCGTTTTCTGGGAAGGAGTCCGGTTTTGAAGCAGAAATTTTCTGCATACATGGGCACATAGCCAATAGTTAATCCAGCGTAGATACTGAATATTCAGTCTGTAATTTATTTTTGCTTCCAATAATTTTATCTTCATACAGAGGGCTTCAATCATCCTTGTTTATATTCTTTACCATTATGGGTTCACTTGGCAAGGTGGATTTACTAAGCTATAGGTCAGGGTGAGCAACACGGACCAAAAGAGTTTATGTAGTGGAGTTGGACTTTTCTAGATGGCACGTTGGACTATGAGAATCAGTGGGGCTAGGTATTCAGGACAGCAGATGAAGCAGTGGAACTATAAGTTGTAGCAGTACCAAATGTGTGAATAGCATAGGAACAGCAGAATTGAGTAAGCAATTAGGTACCTTGTTGCAGGAGTACAGTAGCAAACAAGAAGAGCGGAGATGAGTAGGTGATCAGATATAATAGAGCTGTTGGTGCGAAGAACACCAGGAATAACAGAAAAGTTGGTAACCAAGTATCTTGATAGAAGAGTTGATAGTGTTGAAAGCAACAGGAATAACAGAGATTAGTTACCTTAATAGCAAAGTAGATGGTTCAGATAGACCCAGGAATTGTACAGAGTGAGACAAGTTGGTTATCAGGTACATTGATAGTAGACCTGACAAGAATGGCAGCACCAGAAATAGTAGAGAAGAGTTGGTTATAGTGTTGAGCGATACCATCCAATATCCAGAAATATCGGATCGGATTGGATCGGCCCGATACACAAAAAGTATCAGGTATCGCCGATTCCGATACCGGAAGTCCCATTCAAGTCAATGGTACAGAAATATCGGATTTAAAAAAAAAACCTTTCTTTCCTTGTACATCAAGTTCGGGAGGGAGAAAGTGTGGGCGGTGCGTGGGTGGACACTGTGCGTGTCTGTGTGTGTGGGCGGGCTCTGTGCGGGCCTCTCGGGGGTCTGTATAGGCCTGCTGGGGGTCTATGTTGGCTGCCGGGGGGTCTGTGCCGGCGGTCTGTACGGGCCTGCCGGGGGTCTGTTCCGGCTGCCGGGGGGGTCTGTGCCGGCTGCCCGCGGTCTGTACGGGCCTGCCGGGGGTCTGTGCCGGCCGCCGGGGGTCTGTATGGGCCTGCCGGGGGTCTGTATGTGTGTGCAGGCATCGTCTGATGGGACTACAAGTCCCATCGAGCGATGCCTGCTACAATGACGTGATTGACACATTAGCCAATGATGGGACAGTAGTAGTCCCATCATCCGGCTAATGTGGTGAATGTAAAAAAAAAAATAAAAAAACCATACATACTACATACATACTACATACTACATACATACTTCATATATACTACATTCATATAACATACATACATACTACATATATACTACATTCATACAACGTTCATACAACATGCATACATACTGCATACATACTACATACATACTACATACATACTACATATATACAACATCATACAACATACATGCTGTACATACTACATACATACTTCAGATATACTACATTCATACAGCATACATACATACTACATATATACTACATTCATACAGCATACATACATGCTACATATATACTACATATATATTACATTCATACAGTACAGAATACAGAATGTATTGTATGTAGTATGTAGTATGTATGTAGTATATCTGTAGCATGTCTTATGTATGTATGCTGTATGAATGTAGTATATATGTAGTATGTATGTAGTATGTATGAATGTAGTATATATGTAGTATGTATGTAGTATATCTGTAGCATGTTTTATGTATGTTGTATGTAGTATGTATGTATGCTGTATGAATGTAGTATGTATGTAGTATGTATGTTGTATGAATGTTGTATGAATGTAGTATATATGTAGTATGTATGTATGCTGTATGAATGTAGTATATATGTAGTATGTATGTATGTATGAATGTTGTATATATGTAGTATGTATGTATGTATGTATGAATGTGGTATATATGTAGTATGTATGTAGTATGTATGTATGCTGTATGAATGTAGTATACAGTATATGTAGTATGTATGTATGTTGTATATATGTAGTATGTATGTATGAATGTTGTATATATGTAGTATGTATGTAGTATGTATGTATGTTGTATGAATGTAGTATATATGTAGTATGTATGTAGTATATATGTAGTATGTATGTAGTATATCTGTAGCATGTTTTATGTATGTTGTATGTATGTATGTAGTATGTATGTAGTATGTATGTTGTAAGAATGTAGTATATATGTAGTATGTATGTATGAATGTTGTATATATGTAGTATGTATGTATGTTGTATGAATGTAGTATCTATGTAGTATGCATGTATGTTGTATGAATGTTCTATATATGTAGTATGTATGTATGCTGTATGAATGTAGTATATACTGTATGTGGTATGTATGTATGTATGAATGTTGTATATATGAAGTATGTATGTAGTATGTATGCATGTTGTATGAATATAGTATGTATGTAGTATGTATGTTGTATGAATGTTGTATATATGTAGTATGTATGTATGCTGTATGAATGTAGTATATATGTAGTATGTATGCTGTATGAATGTAGTATATATGTAGTATGTATGTAGTATGTACTGTACTTGTATGTTGTATGAATGTAGTATATATGAAGTATGTATGTAGTATGTAGTATGTATGTTGTATGTATGTAGTATGTATGTAGTATGTATGTTTTTTTTTTTTTTTACATTCAACACATTAGCCGGATGATGGGACTACTACTGTCCCATCATTGGCTAATGTGTCAATCACTGTCATTGTAGAAGGCATCACCCGATGGGGCTTGTAGTCCCATCGGACGATGCCTGCACACACACTCAGACCCCCTGCAGGCCCGTACAGACTGCCGGCAGCCGGCACAGACCCCCGGCAGCTGGCACAGACCCCCGGCAGGCCTGTACAGACCGCCGGCAGCCGGCACAGACCTCCCGGCAGCCGGCACAGACCCCCGGCAGGCCCGTACAGACCGCCGGCGGCCAGCACAGACCCCCGGCAGCCGGCACAGACCCCCGGCAGGCCCGTACAGACCGCCGGCAGCCCGCACAGACCCTCGGCAGGCCCGCACAGACCCCCGGCAAGCCCGCACAGACCGCGCATCATGGTGCGCACAGACCGCGCATCATGATGACATCATTTCAGCAGCCAATCACAGCCACAACAGTGGCTCATTGCATTATGGGAACTTCCGATTCCGGTATCCGATATTGAAAAAACATCGGTACTCGGTATCGGAATTCCGATACAGCGAATATCGTCCGATACCCGATATTTGCAGTATCGGAATGCTCAACACTAGTTGGTTATCATCTACCTTGATAGCTGAGTTAAGTGTGCAAATAACAATAGGAATAGCAGGACTGAACAGGCTGTAGAAGATGGCTCACTGTCTCCTGTGCCGGCCTTAAAAAAGCCTTGGACGATATAATCATAGATGAAAGCAGAGGCCAACGTTGGAGCTCGGTATGTTTAATAATATTTACCATATTGTACACAAAGACCACCCAGCTTCTATTGGCCCAGCCCGTGCCCCTAACACTAGGAGGAAAGCAGGATAGGTTGTACCACTCCCTACATGTGGATGACCTCGGAGGAACTGTAAAGAAGAGTCTGTTAGCTCAAACAACCTTTCTAGGGCTTTTCTCTGGAGAGGCACTCCAAGCCTGATGGTTACACTCCTAAGAAATGCACAAACGTAGAGGTTTCACTTCAAAGAGGCACATAAGAATACAGTAGTGGTAGTCATTGGGGGGCCCAACACTTAGTAGGAACAGTATGACAGGTGAGCTGCTTATTGGCAACTTTCCCTCCTTCCTGATAGAGGACGCACGCCAATACATGTGCGATTAGGGAGATTTTTGTGAACCTGGGCTGGTAAAGTGATGAGGGCTGATGTGTGTCTTTTATATGAAGCTGCTGGTCACACTATACTAATTTATTTACCACCTATAAACATGAGACCTGCTGCCCTATAAAGTTTTACAGCCCATATAAACTTAGGCGGCAAGGAGGCTGCCCGGCACAGCTCTGCCAGTCCCTCTCATTAACCTGACACTGTTGCTTTAAGAGCAGCTGCCTAGAAGGGCGAATAGGTGACCTCAGGGGTCATAGTGCATGACCTCCGCTCAGGATTATTATTGACGGAGTGTCACCTTCAGGTCTTTTTGCCTTCACTTAAAGACATGTTTTCACTTTACCTCACAAATACTCTAAAAAAAACCCTTACCCTAATGAGGCAGTGGCCACTTAGGCATCTAATGCATCTAAGGCCAGAACCATGCAGGATTTTTACTATAAAACACTCAAGCTAACACTTCCAGGTCTGGGCAACCCTGGCCAATTACGCAGGTATAGCAGTGGGTCATGGGCTACAAGTTGACAGGAAGACGTCACCATTGCAAGGGTTGTGCTGCCATGTTTTGATCAGAGGTAGTTTTACCACAACTATAGGGTTTTCTCAGCATTAAACTTTATGGGATATTAATAGGACATGCACTAACTCTTCAGTAGGTGCAGATCCCAGTTGTCTATAAACCACCCCCCTTCCCCGTTTATGTAGGTGTGGCGCCCCTGAGGCTCAGTTGCCACAGAGGTACTGCACCTTCTCCTAAGGTGTAGTGCCCCACCATCCAGGTAGGGTGGGAGCTGTTTTCCACACTCCAACACTCGCACCTCACACAACAGGGTAGTTCTGCACAACCACATTGCGGCTCCTTGCTTAGAGAGTAGCAGAGCACCTTTGGTGGTTCCCTGCTTGGAACACTGGACGTGCTGGGAGGTGGGTGGAGTTAAGATACATAAAAGAGTGGGAAAGTGTAGGATGGGAGGTTCAGACTGACAGAAGGTCAGTCGGGTAGGAAGTCACTCAGACAGGAGTGAGGATCCCTGGAAGAAGGGATGGAGGAAGGAGTGCTGCAGCTGCCTCAGTGATCTGAGCCAGCTGGCACGGGAAAGGAAAAGAAGGAGAAAGACATAGAACTGAAACCTAAGCTTCCATAAGAAAGAAAGACAAGTACGGAACGAAGGAGTAGAGAGAACAGAGAGGACGTGGGTTAGAAGAGGAACCCTGCCTATAGGTTCTCAGCGCAAGGCCGGGGCCCGGTCTCCGAGGTTGTATGGACAGTTATGGTTCTGCAGCAGACGCCAGTGGAGTAGTTGGCTGTAAATGCACTACTCCCATCTAAGACTTGGGGCACAACAGCACTTGGATAGAGAGCCGGGACTCAGGAGAAGGGAGTCCCCGAAGCAGGCTACAGCTGTCTGCCGTGCAAGTAGAGTCATTGGGAACATCTGTCAGGAGGAACTCCAGCGTACCACGGTACTGGAGATCTTCACACTTAAAGGCGGTATAGAGGAGACGTTCAGGAAAGGCACATAAGTTGGCGGAGTGTTGGAGGGGAGCTTTCCATCTTGCCTGGAGGTTGACTGAGTCCCTGACCTGGAGGACACGGCACAGAAGCGGGCACTACTGACTGTGAGTAAAGCTTTGGAACTACATGCCCTGGTGTCCTCCATTCCTTCCTGCGTCCGTCTGCCTGACACTGCTACATCCCCTGCGCTGGACACTACACCACCTAGGAGTCCCCGCATCTACACTGCCCTGGGACAACGGCCCTGCCTGTGGAGGGCTATACCATCATTGCTGCACCACACCATCTGTCCCGGAGGACCTGTTTGCAGCGTCAGCTTAACACCTCCCTTGCTGAACACCACAGGTGGCGTCACGAACTATTCCATTTTATTAACTACATCCTCCCCATTGCTTGGGCGCCCAGGGCCACGGACCGGTCACCGCTGCTATGACACATTTCCCCTGACACCGGCCCAGTACTGAGTACCCCACGGCCCTGGGAGGGCGACCCAACTTGGCATCACAAACAGGATGACGAGACCCGATGCCATCGGGTTTTGTGTGCCTGAGATCTGATGGACTTTGAACTTTTGAAAATGTGAAGAAGACCCAATTTAATAGACTGTGACATGAATATTAAAAATGGCCACTGGCGCGGAGAAGAAGGGCGTGAAGAGATGGGAGGTCCTAGGAAAAGACCGCAAAGAGTCTTGGGCCTCCCCTGCCTGAATTACTATGTGACAGCAACATGGCCCACCCCCCGAGGGGTCTGTATACTGGCTTGGTATGGAGGCGCTGGAAGAAGACGCCGCCCCCGGAAGGAGGGGCAGAAGAAGCCAGTGGCGGGAAAGAGGCCGAGGAGGGGAGAAGAACACCAGAACACCATTTTGGAGAGAGAGGGAAGGAGGCCTGTAGAGCGCGCGGAGGTTAAGTCGGATCTCCCCGGCGCCATGGCTGAAGGCTCCGACCCCGTCTCTGAGATGGACCGGGTCACCGCTGCTGTGACACATTTCCCCTGACACCGGCCCGGTACCGAGTACCCCACGGCCCTGGGAGGGCGACCCATAGGGAACCTCACTACCCTGAGGATTTACATGAGAAGCAGAGCAAATTCTCCCCTTCTATACTACAGACCTCAGGCAAAACCCCCTACAAATTTAGAAATTAAGCCATGCCCTGTAAATAAGTACAAATTCCAGAATAGAACCTATAAACAAATTCAGACCCTACACAAGGGTAATCTGTAATCTAGAACCCCTAACTAAACACAGGCCTCTGGGCCACCCACCCCTAAAGAAATGCAGATCCCAGATCAGCCCCCCTAAACAAATACAGAACATACATCAGACCCCTGAATAAGCACAGATCCCAGTGCAGCCCCTAAACAAATATAGACTATAAACCAGACCCATAAACAGATACTGACTTCAGATCAGGTCTCTAAAAATTTCAGACCCTAGTCCCCCAATATAGATACAAACCTCAGGCCATTTTCTGTAAACATATACAGATCTTAAACAAGATGCCAGACAACCCATCACTAATTAGAGAAAGACTCCAGGGTTAACAAACACTGTCAACAGATCGGGTCTCTAAAAAAAAAATCAGACTCAAAGCCACCCCTTAAGCAAATACAGTTCCCAGATCAAACCCTTAAACAAAGACAGACCCCCAAACCACTCACCTCAGGCCCCCACTCCTAAATAAAAACCCCTCTACTCATCTGGCCTGCCCCCAAAACAAATATAGACCCCCCTGGCCTGCCCCCTAACACAGTTCCCCCATCCTGCCCCCATAAACAAATACAGACCTCCTGGCCTGTCCCCCAAACCAATACAGTCCCCTGGCCTACCCCCCAAACAAATCCAGACCCCACTGGCCTTCCCCTAAACACAGATCCCCCATCCTGCTCTCATAAACAAAAACTGATCCCCCCGGCCTGCCCCCCAAACAAATACAAACCTCTATGGCCTGCCCTCCTAAACACAGACCCCCCATCCTGTCCCCCAAACAAATACAGACATTTCCCTGTCCTACCCTTTGAACAAATATAGACCTCCTGGCCTTTCCTCCTCTAAACAGATACAGACCTCCCTGAACATTTAGAGTGCAGCCTAGGCCCCAGGCCAACCTCATACAAATCCCAGCCCAGCCCCCCCTAAGCAAATAGAGATCCCTGCCCACAAACACGCACAGACCTCAGGCCAGACTCATTCCTTGCAATAATCCTTACTCTCTGGACACCCAAGGAGCTATTAGGGCATATGGAAGGTAAAAAGAAAAACCCTTAAAGGCATATAGACATCAAAAATGGGCAGAGATTTTCCAGCAGTATGGTGAACTAAAGAGAACCCAACCTTATGGGTCGCCCCCGTCCCGGGGCTGTGGGGTACTCGGTACCGGGCCAGTGTCAGTGGGATGTGTCACAGCAGCGGTGACCCGGTCCGTGGCCCTGGGCGCCCAAATCAATGGTGGTTTGTAGTTAATGAAGTGGAATAGTTCGTGACGCCACCTGTGGTGTTTGGCAAGCAAGATGTTAAGCCAACGCTGCGTGCAGATCCTCTGGGGCTGATGGTGTGTTGCAGCATAGATGGTGTAGCTCCCCACAGGTGAAGCTGTAACCCCAGGGCAGTGTGTAGGCGCAGGTGGTGTGAGGAATGTTGGTACCCAGATGTAGCAGTGCTGACGGCGTTGGCGCACAAGTGAATGGAAGACACCAGGGCTTGTAGTTCCAAAGCTTTACTCACAGTTTGTGGTACACACTGGTGCCTGCCTCCGTGCCGTGTCCTCCGGGGCAGAGACTCAATCAACCTCCCGGGCAAGTCAGGCTTCTCCTCTCCAACACTCCGACAACATGTACCTTTCCTGAACGACTCCTCTATTGCGCCTTTAGTGTGAAGAGCTCCAGTACCGTGGTACTCTGAAGTTCCTCCTGTCAGATGTTCCTAACAAATCTACTTTTATGGCAGACAGCTGTAGCATCTATTGGGGACTCCTTTCTCCAGAGTCCTGGCTCTCTATTCAGTTGCTGTTGTGTCCCAAGTCTTGGATCGGAGTAGTGCATTTACAGCCAACTACTCCACTGGTGTCTGCTGCAGAACCATAAGTGTCCATACAACCTCGGGGACCGGGCCCCGGCCTTGCACTGAGAACCTATAGGCAGGGTTCCTCTTCCAACCCACAACTCCTCTCTGTTCTCCTACTCCTTCGTTCCGTGCTATTCCTTCTCTCTTATGGAAGCTTAGGTTGCAGTTCTACGTCCTTCTCCTTCTGTTCCTTTCCTAGGGAGCTTGTTCCACTAAGACCAGTACTCAGCCTCGCCTGACTGACTGTCTTCCTCCGCCTTGAGCTCCCCTCAGGCTGACCTCCTGTCAGCCTGCTCTCAGCCTCCCCTCAGACTGATCTCAACTCAACTGAACTGTAATTCTAAACTTTCCCACTCTTTTATATCTCAACTCCACCCACCTCCCAGCACATCTCGTGTTACGAAGCAAGGACCCACGAAAGGTGCTCTGCTACCCTCTAAGCATGGAGCCGCAATCTGGTCCATTGCTGAACTATCCTGTGTGTGGGTGCAGGTGTTGGAGTGTGGAAAGGAGTTCCCAACTTACCTAGTTGGTCGGGCACTACAACTTAGGAAAAGGTGCAGTACCTCTGTGGCGACTGAGCCTCAGGGGCACCACACTTATATTACCTTTTCCGATGCAAGAACATTTTCATTTTTTCTTCCCCTTCCTCCCGTAGCCATACATTTTTTTGCCAATGTCGCTGTACGAGGGATTTATATTTATGTTGTTGTAGTTCAATTTTTAAAAAAATCTAAAATTTTTAATATTGATCATGCAGTGGAGCTGCAATAGAAGGGCAAATAGGCATGCTACTGGTATGGCCGTGACTTAAAGGAGTTTTCCTACAAAGAAAGTCATCTTGGAATAATAATAACTTTCACAACTGGATGTGTTTAAAAAGACTGTCCATGTGCCAAGATCTCAAATGTGTCCCTGCTGTGTACTGTGTAATGGCCATGTCTCACCGTGCAGGAATATGGTCTGTGTTGAGTTTTTTCCTCCAACAGTAAAATTCCCCGTTGTTGCTAGGCAGAATTAGACAATGTGACGATTGTCCCTATTTCCCTCCAGTAGTTGAGCTCTGTATTAGGTTGCTCCTCCCTTCTTCTTCAGTTTAGTCTAAAGCAGCCATTACTCAAGACGCATGTGTACTCCCCTGTGCAGATTACTCCTTTTTACCTAATGTTGCATTGTAACAAATACAAGATTTTGGAAGAAAATAGCATCGTTTCTCCTGGTCTTTCTACAGCTGCAGTGTCGGTCGAGTTAAACTACCTGTGGATGCCTGGTGGTGTGAGTACGAGTTACACAATTATCTAAAAGGTTGATAATTAGAAAGCTTGGGATTTGCAGCCATTAGGAAGAGGCAGAATAGTAATGATGGCCATCAGTGGTTGTCACCTGAGGGACTAAAATATGGTGCAAAGCGCAAAAACCTCCCACAAAACCCCCAAACACCAGGGACCCTAAGACTGGTCAGAGTGACCCCATCTCCCCACATGATCCTTCATCCAGCTGATGGTATTGGTGCATCTGTCAGGAAGTTCCCTCTAATGAATCAACTTTGGTTCCTAGCAACGAACACAGATGGTTCCCGAGGACAGGTCCACAATGGCGACTGACTCACCTCTAAAATGTGGGGTGATGGCCATATTAGTGCGATGTCAGGCCGCCGAATGCCACCATTCGTTATCTACAGGGAATTTTTCTCAAGCGACTTTTTTTTTTTTTTTTCATCTTGTGTCATTCACTTTTTCATCGAAGTCTTCAAAATAGTGCAGGGGGTGCATAAATCATCTGCGAAACCAAAAGCGCTCTTTATTTTTTTCTTGGAATGATTTTACTGCATACCCTGCCAGCTCAATGGCACTAAAAATGCACTAAAAAGGGTTAATGACAGAAATAAAGAGCACTACTAATTTTGCAGGTAATTCATAAACCCTCTGCACTGTTCTGAAGAATTTGGTGCAAAAAATACCTACAGTGCATATATATCACACACACAGTATATGTATACTCTGACCTACATGCACAATATATATATATATATATATATACTAGCTGAAGATTGTAACAAATTATAATGATTATCCTCCATCCCATTGTCTAGTGCCCATATACCCATCATAATATCCTCCATCCCATAGTCCCATGCCCATATACCCATCATACATATCCGCCATCCCATAGTCCTGTGCCCATATTCCCATCATACATATTCTCCATCCCATAGTCCGGTGCCCATATACCCATTACACATTCTCCATCCCATAGTTCCATGCCCATATACCCATTATGATATCTTCGCCATAGCAACCATTCTGACATCATCATCACCATTGCTACCTATTATGACATCATTGTTGCCATGGCAACCATTATGACATCATTATGATATCATCGTCAATATACACACACACATACACGCACTCAGCTTTATATATATAGATATATACAGTCTATATATATATACACAAACATACTATATATATATATATATTTATATATACACAATATATATACGCACACACACAGATACATATACAGAAAATATACAGTACACACACATATATACTTGCTGAAGAGCCCAGCGTTGCCCGGGCATAGTAACTAACTGCAGTCCCGCTCTCTCCCTCCGCTGCTCTGCTCTCCACTCGCCATCCAGCTCTCTCCCTCCAAAGCCCCGCTCTCCATCCACCGTCTTACTCTCTCCCTCAGCAGCCCTGCTTTTGCTCCGCAGCCTCGCTGTCTCTCTCCGCAGTGCAGCTCTCCATCCACCATCACGCTCTCTCCTTCCGCAGCCCCACTCTCCAATCGCCGTCCAACATTCTCCCTCCACAGCCCCGCTCCTTCCTCAGCAGCCCCTGTCTCCACTGGCCATCCTGCTCTCTCCCTCCACAGCCCCGCTCTCTACTCGCCGTCCCACTCTCTCCCTCCGCAGACCCTGTCTACACTGGCCATCCCTCGCTCTCCCTCAGCAGCCCAGCTCCCCACCCGCATCCCTCTCTCTCCCTTAACAGCCCTGCTCTCCACCCACCATCACGCTCTCCTTCCGCAGCCCTACTCTCCATCCGCCATTCTGCTCTCTCCCTCTGCAGCCCCACTCTCCATGTGCTGTCCAGTTCTATCCCTCTGCAGCCCCGACTCGCCGTCCCACTCTCCAGTTGCTGTTCCGTTCTCTCCCTCCGCAGATCCTTTCTCCATTGGCCATCCCGCTCTCTCCCTTAGCAGCCCAACTCTTCACCTGCGTTCCTCTCTCCCCTTAACAGCCCCACTCTCCACCCGCCATCATGCTCTCTCCTTACGCAGCCCTGCTCTCCACCCGCCGTCCCACTCTGTCCCTCTGCAGCCCCACTCTCCATGCGCCATCCAGTTCTATCCCTCCTCAGCCCCGTTCCATGTCCTGCTCTCTCCCTCTACAACCCTACTCTCCATCTGCCAGAGGGTGGGGCTACTTGGAGTGGGCGTGGCTTGATACATAAACATATACATACAATCAGCTTTATATACATATATACTGTATATATATATTGTGATGCAGTAACCTTTGTTACAGCTAGGGGGCGCTGTGTATACACTTCAGGATGCGCTTGGAGGCATAATTATAATGGTAAATTGGGGACTGGCATTATGGTAAATGGCCGGTATGTGTCGCAGAGGTTCTCTGCAGGGTAAGTCCAAAATGATATGGTTATGCTGAGACTTATAGTTCCACAAGTATTTGTATATTACTTACAGTTGTGGCCAAAAGTATTGACACCCCTGCAATTTTGTAAGATAATACTCAGTTTCTTCCTGAAAATTATTGCAAACACAAATTCTTTGGCATTATTATCTTCATTTAATTTGTCTTAAATGAAAAAACACAAAAAGAATTGTCCTAAAGCCAAATTGGATATAATTCCACACCAAGCATAAAAAAGAGGTTGGACAAAAGTATTGGCACTGTTCGAAAAATCATGTGATGCTTCTCTAATTTGTGTAATTAACAGCACCTGTAACTTACCTGTGGCACCTAACAGGTGTTGGCAATATCTAAATCACACTTGCAGCCAGTTGACATGGATTAAAGTTGACTCAACCTCTGTCCTGTGTCCTTGTGTGTACCACATTGAGCATGGAGAAAAGAAAGAAGACCAAAGAACTGTCTGAGGACTTGAGAAACCAAATTGTGAGGAAGCATGAGCAATCTCAAGGTTACAAGTCCAACTCCAAAAACCTGAATGTTCCTGTGTCTACCGTGCGCAGGGTCATCAAGAAGTTTAAAGCCCATGGCACTGTGGCTAACCTCCCTAGATGTGGACGGAAAAGAAAAATTGACAAAAGATTTCAACGCAAGATTGTGCGGATGTTGGATAAAGAATCTCGACTAACATCCAAACAAGTTCAAGCTGCCCTGCAGTCCGAGGGTACAACAGTGTCAACCCGTACTATCCATCTGCGTCTGAATGAAAAGGGACTGTATGGTAGGAGACCCAGGAAGACCCCACTTCTTACCCCGAGACATAAAAAAGCCAGACTGGAGTTTGCCAAAACTTACCTGAAAAAGCCTAAAACGTTTTGGAAGAATGTTCTCTGGTCAGATGAGACAAAAGTAGAGCTTTTTGGGCAAAGGCATCAACATAGAGTTTACAGGAGAAAAAAAGAGGCATTCAAAGAAAAAAACACGGTCCCTACAGTCAAACATGGCAGAGGTTCCCTGATGTTTTGGGGTTGCTTTGCTGCCTATGGCACTGGACTGCTTGACCGTGTGCATGGCATTATGAAGTCTGAAGACTACCAACAAATTTTGCAGCATAAAATAGGGCCCAGTGTGAGAAAGCTGGGTCTCCCTCAGAGGTCATGGGTCTTCCAGCAGGACAATGACCCAAATCACACTTCAAAAAGCACTAGAAAATGGTTTGAGAGAAAGCACTGGAGACTTCTAAGATGGCCAGCAATGAGTCCAGACCTGAATCCCATAGAACACCTGTGGAGAGATCTAAAAATGGCAGTTTGCAGAAGGCACCCTTCTAATATCAGGGACCTGGAGCAGTTTGCCAAAGAAGAATGGTCTAAAATTCCAGCAGAGCATTGTAAGAAACTCATTGATGGTTACCGGAAGCGGTTGGTGGCAGTTATTTTGGCTAAAGGTTGTGCAACCAAGTATTAGGCTGAGAGTGCCAATACTTTTGTCTGGCCTATTTTTGGAGTTTTGTGTGAAATGATCAATGTTTTGCTTTTTGCTTCATTCTCTTTTGTTTTTTTAATTTAAGACAAATTAAATGAAGATAATAATACCAAAGAATTTGTGATTGCAGTCATTTTCAGGAAGAAACTGAGTATTATCTGACAAAATAGCAGGGGTGTCAATACTTTTGGCCGCAACTGTATAAGGGTGGCTTATAGGGTTAGTCAAAGAGCTGGGCAGGAATTGACTAACCAGACATGCACCGCCCATCCATGGGGGTGGTTACAACCATATAAGGTCTGGTCACATGGTCAGAGTGTGTGTAGCTGAATGGTTCAGGGTGCAAGGTCCTGGAAGAGCTGTGTTGGAAGATCCTGGGAGTAGGATCGAATTCCTGGAGCACATGGTGAGACCTTGGACCTGGTGGCCTGGGTGTTGGACAAATGTCCTGAATAGCATCCGGACAGGCCACATGTGTGTGCAGAGTCTGGAACAGCCCCACACTGAGAAAGACGCTGTCCTGTTGAGGACCTTGGACTGACGAGGCATCAGCCTGTGGAGCAGGAGCTCCTGAGAGGTGACCCCGGGTATGGGGAAAGAACTTTGTGCATTGACAATGGTCTGTTACTGAACTGTAAACAAACCAAGTATGACCTGGACACATGGTATAAATTATTACTCAGTATCCCATATTTTCCATGTGTTCATTAGGATTACCACACCTATCATCACTATGCCATAGAACCATAAACCAGAAAAAGATGATCAAAAGGTTATGTTTTTTTATCAAAAACACCATACAGATAGAAAATTACTGTCTTAGGCTAGTTTCACACTTGCTTTTTTTTGCAGCGCGTTTTTCCCACAAAAAAACGCATTGAAAAAACGCATACAAAAGCATACAACTGCTGCGTTTTTTTCAAGCATTTTTATGAGCATGCATGAAAAAAACGCAGCGTTTTTATGCGTTTGTATGCGTTTTTAGTGCGTTTTTACCGCGTTTGTGTTTTTTTCCAACATTAGGTGGCCCCTCACACTAACCCAAACCATGACTTTACTAACCCTAACCCTGACCCTAACCCTAACCCTAACCCTGACCCTAACCCTAACCCTGACCCTAACCCTTAACCAAACCATACTTAACCCTAACCCAAACCCTAAACCCTAACTAACCCTAACCCTAATCCTAACCCTAGCCCTGACCCTAAACCTAACCCTAACCTTAACCCTAACCCTAACCCTGACCCTAACCCTAACCCTAACCCTAACCCTGACCCTAACCCTTAAACAAACCATACTTAACCCTAACCCTGACCCTAACCCCAACCCTAACCCTGACCCTGACCCTTAACCAAACCATACTTAACCCTAACCCTGACCCTAACCCCAACCCTAACCCTGACCCTGACCCTAACCCTAACCCTAAACCCCCTTAACTAACCCTAACTCTAACCCAAACCCCTAAATTCCATGGTTAACAAAAAAAAACGCATGTGCAAAAAAACGCATACATGAGCATGCCAGTGCGCATGTATGCGCATCCATAGGCTATAATGGCCATTTTTAGCGCAAAACGTGCGCATATGTGCGAATGCGCTTTTTTGCAGGGCCAAAAAATGCAACATGCTGCGTCTGGAAAATACAAACGCACACCCCAAAAAAACGCAGCGCATGAAAATCGCATACATGCGCTTACCAGCGCGCAGGTATGCGCACCCATGTTAAATATAAGGGAAAAACGCATGCGCACGTATGCGTTTTTTTCCAGCGCAAAAAAACGCAAATGTGAAACCAGCCTTATAAAATTACATAATATTAATAGGGGAAATAGGAAGATAGAACAATACACCTGTAGAGTGCATATATCGACGCATTCATCCAGCTGCACAGCATGTATATACAATTACACAGAGGCATTTAAGAACACATTTCATCTGTATCCATACATATATCTGCATAAATAGCTAACATTTTAGCATATATGTATTATTATGCCGCTATCACCCATTCAAAATTCTACCCTTAATTCTAGAATAAAGCGGCCCTTGCATATAGGCCATATTTGCTATCAGCCACTCTATTTAGCTGTAATAGGCTTCACAATAATAAGGAAACATAACTCAAAAAAAAATCATACAATTTTTACCTATAGTGGCTGACACAGGGGAAAGCTGTACTGCTGCTTAGGGCAGAGTTCTGTGACCGCATTCTGTGCGTTCCATTGCCGAGCTCTGTGAGCTTAACAGGCTTAACAGGTTAACGTGGGTGACGTTAACCCACGTGTGTTCTTCCTTTATACCGCCATATAGCGTCCGCCATTACCGAGCAGCAGTTACCATCTCTGCACGGTGGACCCCGGGCTGCGAACGCACCTAATACCTTCTTTATTATTCGGTGCGTTCCGCCAGCCCGTAACATTATACTAGCGCCAGGGTCTGGCTAGTAATCGCGGATGAACAGCGACTCCTCCGGAACATCCAGCAGCTGGAGGGCAGGTTGACGGCTCTTGAGCGCTAAACCTCAGCTGTGGATCTTTCTGCGGTCGCTGTTCAGGCAGCCACAGAGGCTGTCTCCCGTGTTTCCACTGCCATCCCTGCCTCGACTTTATCCCACCTCCCGCTGCCCAAGAAGTTCTTGGGCGATAGTGCTTCTTGTAGGGGAATCATCAGCCAATGTACCATACAGCTAGAGCTGCTGGCTGCATGATTCCCCTCCGAGCTAAAGTGGGATTTGTTATTTCCCTCCTGTCGGGCAGGGCTCTGGAGTGGGCCACACCACTGTGGGAGCGTGGTGATCATGTGGTGCAGAGTGCCTCGCAGTTCTTGGGCACTCTGAAGCAGGTCTTCTTGGGACCACGAGTCACCCATGATACCGCTCTCCAGCTGCTGGCATTATCGCAGGGCTCGTCTCTGGTCAGCCATTATGCCGTCCAGTTCCGGACACTGGCCTCTGAACTAGAATGGTCAGATAAGACCCTCATTCCGGTGTTTTGGAGAGGTCTGGCTGGCCATGTAAAAGACGTTCTGGCGAGATTCCCGCCACACTGGCGGAACTTATCACCATCTCCACCCGCATAGACCTTCATTTTTCGTAGCGAAGGTTGGAGGGGTCCCAGTGTAGGCAAAAGTTTAGGTTGGCACCCAGTTTTGTTAAACCTCTGGAACCTTCTGATCCGGTGTCTGAGCTCCAAGAGGCCATGGGGCATACTCGCCCATACCCAGTCCGGGTGAGTATCCGTGGTCTGTCACGGTTGCCAGCAGTATGGTCACCCAGCCAACAGGTGCCCACAGCGGCCGGGGAAACGCTCGGGTCTAGTGGCCGCAAGAGGCGGCTCACTAGAATCTGCGGCGTTTTCCTCCAAGCTGTCCTTTAAGGGGACACTTGAGTTTGGTTCTTCCACTCTGGCAGTGGAGGTTTGCATGGATTACGGAGCGAAGGGCAATTTTATGTCATCTGCCTTCGCTCAACGGCACGCAATACCACTGGTTATGATATCTATGCCAGTCACTGTCAGAGTAGTGAACGGCGCAACTCTACCCTCACAGATTACCCACCAGACCCCTCCATGGATACTCTCGGTGTCTCCATCTCATTATGTGATGATATCCCTCCTCATCATGCCTGAGGGTATCGACCAGGTCCTTCTAGGGGTCCCCTGTTAGCGGTATCATTCTCCCCATATAGAGTGGTCCTCAGGGAAAATTCTTGGTTGGAGTAAATCATGTGAGGGTAGATGTCTGAGGGAGTGTGTTCAGGTTGCCTCCACTGAGGTCCCTGCAGATCTTTCCTCGCTCCCCAAACACTATCGACAGTATGCGGAAGTGTTCTCCAAAAAGGAGGCAGAAACCCTTCCACCGCATCGCCCCAATGACTGTCCTATTGACCTCTTGCCAGGTGCTGAGCCTCCCCGGGGTCGAGTCTACCCCTTATCTCTCCCGGAGACAGAGGCCATGTCTCAATACATCAGGGAGAATCTGGCAAGAGGATTCATTAGGAAGTCAGTGTTACCAGCAGGGGCGGGTTTCTTCGTCCAGAAGAAGAATGGAGAACTGCGTCCCTGCATCGATCACAGGGGTCTTAACGCTATCACCATTAAGAACAAGTATCCTCTGCCCCTGATATCGGAACAATGAGCGAGAGTTTGAACCAAATTAGATCTGCAGGGGGCCTATAACCTGATACGCATCTGTGAGGGGGACGAATGGAAGACAGCGTTTAACACCAGGGATGGCCATTACGAGTATCTGGTCATGCCTTTTGGTCTTTGTAATACGCCGGCTGTCTTCCAGGACTTTGTCAATGATATCTTTCGGGATATGCTCTCCACTTCGGTGGTTGTCTATCTGGATGACATCCTCATCTTCTCTCCAGATATGGACTCCCACCGGAGAGATGTTGGCAAAGTCTTCGCCCGCTTGCGAGCTAACTCCCTCTTCGCCAAGTTGAAGAAGTGCCTGTTTGAGCAGGAGTCCTTGCCTTTCCTGGGCTATATTATCTCTGCCCAGGATTTGGCTATGGCTCCTGCCAAACTGCAGGTGGTAATGGACTGGCAGGAACCCCACTCCCTCAAAGCGGTGAAGCGCTTTCTGGGGTTCGTGAACTACCACCTCCAGTTCATTCCCCACTTCTCCACCTTGGTAGCTCCCTTGGAGGCCCTCACCACGAAGGGAGAAAACCCCAAGTTATGGTCGGAACAGGTCTCCATGGCCTTTTCCTCCCTCAAGTCCCACTTTGCTAGCATTCCCATTCTACATCGTCTCGATGTAGATAGGCCGTTCATCTTGGAGGTGGATGCCTCTTCCGTCGGTGCTGGAGCAGTCTTCTTTCAGAAGGACGCTCAGGGTCGGAAGCACCCTTGCTTTTTCTATTTCAAGACCTTTTCACCTCTCCAGGTGTTCACCGACCATAAGATCTTAGTCTACCTACAGACAGCCCAGTGGCTGAATTCTCACCAGGCCAGATGGTCCCTTTTCTTCTCCCGGATCTACTTCACCCTTCATTTCCTTTCCGGTGAGAAGAACGTCCGGGCCGATACTCTCTCGCTCCGTGGTGTCAGCGGAGGAGGAGGAGGAGCTTCGGCTAATTGTCCGATCTGAGTGTCTGAGGACTGTGGCTCCGGTCGGTGCCTCTGGGCAAGACTTTTGTCCTTGCCCATTTGAGACCGGAGGTCCTCTCTTGGGCTCACGCATCCAGGGTGGGTGAACACTTTGGGACGAAGCGGACCTCTGAGCTACTGGCGACGACATATTGGTGGCCGCGTATGGCCTGGGACGTTGGAGACTACATTCGGGCATGCGTCTCCTGTGCCCAGAACAGGCCTTCTCGGCAAAGGCCCGCTGGGTTACTTTACCCTCTGTGGGTGGCAGACAGGCCCTGGGAAATGGTAAGCATGGACTTCATGATGGGCCTACCCAAGTCCAGTGGTAGCACGGTTATCTGGGTCGTCACCGACCATTTCTCCAAAATGGTGCACCTGGTGCCTCTCTCTCGGCTACCTTCTGCATGGGGCCTGGCAGCGCTGTTCATCAAACACGTCTTCCACCTACACAGTATGCCAGACAAGACCATGAGCGGGGTCCCCAGTTTGCGTCTCAGTTTTGGAGAGAGCTTTGTAATCTGCTCAGTATTGAGCTAAATCTCTCCACGGCCTATCATCCTGAGACGAACGGGTTGGTAGAGAGAGCCAACCAGACCCTGGTCACATACCTACGACATTTTGTCTCGGCCAGGCAGGATGACTGGGCATCCTTACTACCATGGGCAGAGTTTGCTTTGAACGCTGTGGCCGATTCCACCGGTCAGACCCCATTCCTCCTTAATTACAATCAGCATCCGCACGTCCCTGTTCCTATGCCCATGTTGTCCACCAATTCCAGGGTGGCAGACTGGGCGGTGGGGGCACGTGACATTTCGGATCGCACTCAGGATGCTATCCGGGCCTCCAAGGAGAGAATGAGGGTCTCCGCCAACACGCACCGGCGCCCTGCTCCGACCTTTGCTCCTGGCGACTTAGTGTGGCTCTCCGCCCGTAACGTCAGGCTGTGGGTCGAGTCCACTAAATTTGGACCTCGCTACATTGGCCCCTTCAAGGTCCTTGAGCAGATCAACCCTGTGGTCTACCGTCTGGTCCTTCCACTACACTTGGCTATCACTGACACCTTCCACGTGTCCCTCCTTAAGCCTGTCCACGTGTCCCGGTTCTCCAAGTCATATGCTGGGACATCAGACCTGTCTTTGGACGAGTTTCAGGTTAATGCCATCGTGGGATGCAGGGTGGTGCGTGGTAAAAAGTTTTATTTGGTGGACTGGAAGGGTCGGACCTGGGAGCTAGTGGAGAACATCCGCGCTCCACTTCTCATTGCGGCATTTGAGCGTAGTGAGGCTCAGAGAGGAGGGGGCCCTAGGGGGGGTAATATTAGGCATCGGGTTCCTGTCACTGCACAGCAGGAATCCCGAGCCTTCCCATCGGTGGTCTCCCATTCTTCTTTGGCCGCAGAGGAGGCTGCTCAGCACTCTGTTCAGACTAGCACTGTGAGTTTGGTTGCTGCTGCCACCTCTGGTCCAGCTACAGCAAAGAATGCTGGTCAGCAGTGAGCTACTCCAGGGACTAAGTCCTCCTTTCGGTCCACTGAGCATGCTCATGGGACGTTCTCCCATTGGAGATCGGAGGTCACATGCTTAGGTCCTTCTCCAGCTTGGATTGGACCATCAGGAGGGTCCAGGAAGGATGCTGCTATAAAAGGGTTGCATGGCCACTCGGCCATGCGCTAGTATAGACTGCATTATCAGACTATGTGGAGTGAGTGTTGTATGCATGTATGAATGTCTCTGGTGAAAGACTCATTAGGAAACCCCTACCCTTGGTACGCATATGTTGTGCAGCCTAGCCTGTTAAGTGCTTAGGTGTAGGTAGAGGCAGAGTCTGAGACTGGCATCAGTGTCCACCGGTGGCTCTGCACGCAACGGTGCACTTGCCCGACACTCCACCATAGTCAGCGTCTATAGTGTCGTCGGCAGGTGCGACGCCACACGCTCAGAGGGTCTAGAGGGACTCTGACTCCATGTCCTTAGGGCAGAGCTCTGTGACTGCATTCTGTGTGCTCCACTGTGATCTTAACAGGCTCCGGCATTTATGTTCTGCGATAGTGCGGCTCTGTGAGGTAACAGAGTTCACCCTGTACACACCGGGTGATGTTAACCCGCGTGTTCTTACTTTATACCGCCATATAGCGTCTGCCATTACTGAGCAGCAGTTACCATCTCTGCACGGTGGACCCTGGGCTACGAATGCACCTTATACCTTCTTTATTATTTGGTGCGTTCCGCCAGCCCGTAACATAGTGTGAGGTTTCCACAATCAGTGATGGTTTGGGGAGCCATGTCATCTGCTGGTGTAGGTCCTCCGTGTTTTATCAAGACCAAAGTCAGCGCAGCCATCCCAGGAAATTTTAGAGCGCTTCATGCAGCAGGACTTGGCACCTGTCCACACTGCCAAAATTACCAATATCTGGTTTAAAAACAACGGTATCATTGTGCTTGATTGGCCAGCAAACTGGTTTGGCCTTAAGGCCCCGTCACACTAAGCGATCTCGGTAGCGAGATCGCTGCTGAGCCACAACTTTTGTGACATAACAGCGATCTCACCAGCTAGATCGCTGTGTGTGACAGCGATCAGCGAGCGGCCCCCCTGCCGGTATCGCTGATCGCTGGAAGAAATCTCTGGACATTTCTTTGGTCGCTGGTCTCCCGCTGGCCAGCACGCATCGCTGTGTGTGACAGGCGGGAGACCAGTGAGCAGGTGTAAAAAATAATAAAAAAAAATAAAAAATATAGTTATTCTCACCTTCCGATGTCCCGCGCAGTCTTCCGGCCTCTCTCCACGCTCCGGTCCCAGTGATCCTTTGCACGAATGACCGCGAGACTTTGTTATCCCGCAAGACCGTGACATCTCGCGGTCATTCTCGCAAAGGATCACTGGGACAGGAGCGTGGAGAGAGGCCGGAAGACTGCGCGGGACATCGGAAGTTGAGAATAACTATATTTTTTATTTTGATTCTATTTTTTACAGCGATGGCCAGCGATGCCGGGCGCTCAGCATCGCTGTGCTGATCGCTGGTGAAGCTGTCTGTGTGACAGCTCACCAGCGATCACATAGCGACTTACCAGAGATCCTGACACCTTGATATCGGTGTCGGGATCGCTGGTAAGTCGCTTAGTGTGACGGGGCCTTTAACTCCATAGAGAAACCATGAGTATTGTCAAGAAGAAGATGAAAAACACCAGACCCAACAATGCAGACGAGCTGAAGGCTGCTATCAAAGCAATCTGGGCTTCCATAACACCTCAGCAGTGCCACAGGCTGATCGCCTCTATGCCACGCCACATTGATACAGTAATTGATGCAAAAGGAGCCCCGACCAAGTACTAAATGCATTTACTGAACATATATTATTTAAAATAATTTTTCAAGCTGGTGTTATAAATTATTCTAATTTACTGAGAGAATTACTTTTGGGTTTTCATTGGCTGTAAGCCATAATCATCAACATTAACAAAAATAAACACATTAATCACTATGATGCCCACTGTGTCCCTCCCACACACACAGCATGATCCCCTTGTGCCCCTCACAAACAGTATGTTGCTCCATGTGCCCCCCATAGGCACAGTATAATGCTCCCACAGTGCCCCACATAATTTGATGCCCGCTGTGTCCCTCCCACACTGTATGATGCCCCCTGTGCCCCCTCATAAACAATACAGTTAGGTCCATATATATTTGGACACAGACAAAATTTTTCTAATTTTGGTTCTAGACACTACCACAATGAATTTTAAACAAAACAATTCAGATGAAGTTGAAGTCCAGACTTTCAGCTTTCATTTGAGGGTATCCACATTAAAATTGGATGAAGGGTTTAGGAGTTTCAGCTCCTTAACATGTGCCACCCTGTTTTTAAAGGGACCAAAAGTAATTGGACAGATTAAATAATTGTAAATAAAATGTTCATTTCTAGTACTTGGTTTAAAACCCTTTGTTGGCAATGACTGCCTGAAGTCTTGAATTCATGGACCTCACCAGATGCTGTTTCCTCCTTTTTGATGCTCTGCCAGGCCTTCACTGCAGTGGTTTTCAGTTGCTGTTTGTTTGTGGGCCTTTCTGTCTGAAGTTTAGTCTTTAACAAGTGAAATGCATGCTCAATTGGGTTGAGATCAGGTGACTGACTTGGCCATTCAAGAATATTCCACTTATTTGCTTTAATAAACTCCTGGGTTGCTTTGGCTTTATGTTTTGGGCCATTGCCATCTGTAATATGAAACGACGACCAATCAGTTTGGCTGCATTTGGCTGGATCTGAGCACACAGTATGGCTCTGAATACCTCAGAATTCATTCGGCTGCTTCTGTCCTGTGTCACATCATCAGTAAACACTAGTGACCCAATGCCACTGGCAGCCATGCATGCCCAAGCCATCACACTGCCTCCACCATGTTTTACAGATGATGTGGTATGCTTTGGATCATGAGCTGTACCACGCCTTCGCCATACTTTTCTCTTTCCATCATTCTGGTAGAGGTTGATCTTGTTTTCATCTGTCCAAAGAATGTTCTTCCAGAACTGTGCTGGCTTTTTAAATGTTTTTTAGCAAAGTCCAGTGTAGCCTTTTGATTCTTGATGCTTATGAGTGGCTTGCACCGTGCAGTGAACCCTCTGTATTTACTTTCATGCAGTCTTCTCTTTATGGTAGATTTGGATATTGATATGCCTACCTCCTGGAGAGTGTTGTTCACTTGGTTGGCTGTTGTGAAGGGGTCTCTCTTCACCATGGAGATTATTCTGCGATCATCCACCACTGTTGTCTTCCGTGGGCGCCCAGGTCTTTTTGCATTGATGAGTTCACCAGTGCTTTCTTTCTTTCTCTGGATGTACCAAACTGTAGTTTTTGCCACTCCTAATGTTGTAGCAATTTCACGGATGGGTTTTTTCTGTTTTTGCAGCTTAAGGATGGCTTGTTTCACCTGCATGGAGAGCTCCTTTGACCGCTTGTTTCCTTCACTGCAAAACCTTCCAAATGCAAGCACCACACCTCAAATCAACTCCAGGCCTTTTATCTGCTTAATTGAGAATGACATAACGAATGGATTGCCCACACCTGACCATGAAATAGCCCTGGAGTCAATTGTCCAATTACTTTTGGTCCCTTAAAAACAGGGTGGCACATGTTAAAGAGCTGAAACTCCTAAACCCTTCATCCAATTTTAATGTGGATACCCTCAAATGAAAGCTGAAAGTCTGAACTTCAACTGCATCTGAATTGTTTTGTTTAAAATTCATTGTGGTAATGTCTAGAACCAAAATTAGAAAAATGTTGTGTCTGTCCAAATATATATGGACCTATCTGTATGTTTCACCATGTGCACCACATAGACACAGTATGATGTTCCCACAGTGCCCCACATAATTATGCTGCCCATTGTTGTGCTTCTCACACACACAGTATGCTGCCCCCTGTCCCTCACTTGCACATAGTATGATGTCCCCACAGTGTTCCACACAATTATGGTGCCCCCTGTGCGCCCCACACACAGTATGATGCCTCGATAGCACCACCGACCACTTGTGCTTGGTTTGAACAGTAATTTTGTGTGACAGACTCACTTTACAGGGGCGGCTGTGGTAAGCACTATTTTGTGTAAACCAGTGTATATATATATATATATATATATATACTGTATATATATGTATATAGGGAGGCTGTAGGGGAGTGAAGGTGTCCCCTTTAAGATCATCCCTTTAAGTAGTCCTATGTATATATGCTATTATTTGATGTGAACATCTTATTGGTACTGCCTCATTATTTATGTATTACCATGTTGTCGAGACTGTAATATATTGTAATATATTATGTTCTATAATGTTTTGCATATCGTGTATAGATTAGGGTAAGCTAGTGCATCCTTTGGGGTCATTAGAGGAGGGCACTATTAGTATAGAGTTCTTAGATATGGGTAAGTGTAGTTCTGTAGTGGGCCACTTGATGGGGGAATACTAGTGGGCCTTATTAGGTATAGCTGATAGGAAGTTCAAATAGGGTTAACTGTAGGAGGCGCTGCTATGGGTTAAGTAAATGTAGGAGATAGGAATAGGTTAGAAGTGTGAGGATGCCCGAAGTGTCCACAAGGGTTCTAGGCCAAGGACAACATAGCAACTACGAAACGTTCTGTTGGAAGAGAAGAGCATGGGCACAGTCAGACAGGTGCTGGATGAGACATAAGCACCCCGGGAGTTACGGTGTTTCACAGCAGCAAGAAAAGGAGAGAATAACGTGGTCCAAGAGTCATGCAGGGCGCAGAATATTCACAATGTGGCAGATCTTAAATAGGGCTGAAGCTTGTAAGCCCAGGGCGAAACGGATGAACGAGATCCCCTATGTATTGAGGTCCTACAGAAGTGACGCTGTGGTACCGCCTAGGGCGCTACTACCCCGTCATGTGCGTGAGGACAAAGAAAGCAAGAAAGGGAAAGTGCAGGAGGAATGCTGTGTGCACTATAATGTTACTGATGTGCTCGGGACCGTTAAAGAGAAAAGTAAAATCGTTGATTTGGCATCTGAACTGGTATCTGTGTCCGTTCTTTCAACCCTATACACTGAAACTGAGTGTACAAGAGCTGTGCAACATCGCTGTGGAATCCCTAATGGTGAACTAGGACCGCAAACAGGTACGCCGGTGAAGTAGGGGCCGGATTGGGGGGTGGTCCACTGCTTACCACGACCGGACGATGCAAAGACGAGACGGAGGCAGAATTCAGTTGTAACAGATCTGGGTTTATTGGCCATCCTCCTGACGACCTTAACCATGCACCGCAGTTCCTTTACAGCTCTCCGTTTCCAGGCCCGGGTACCTTTCACCTTTCCTTTAGTCGTGATGACGTCCCTCGCGGATCTTTCGCTGGGGCTGTCCTAGACCAATCTACCGCCAGCGCTTCACCTGCCCGAGGTCGTCGTCCAATCAGTACCCCCGGGACCTCGTCTCTCCTGTCAGTCCCCTGGTCGAGCTCTTCACCGTTCTCCGTCTTCTGTCCTGAGTCTTCCTCTGCTGAGCTCCTCCCGGGACTAACCTCTCTGGAACTCCAACCTGTCCTATTTATCCCCTCTCTCACTGGGAATTTCCCTCCTGGGTTCCCGTCTCCCCGCCCCCATGACTAAGCGGTTTCCTAAGCCCTAAGCTGATGTCAAGTCCTGAACTACACTCCCCCCTGCCATCTTGTGGTCAATTCTAGGTACTGCACTCCCTTTTCTGTCTTTCCCTGCTGTTACCTTTCTGTCATTGCCAATCCCTGTCTACAGTGCACACATCGTCCCCTCCTACTTCCAGTCAAGTCTGTCCGTCAAGTCACCTTCTCCACACCAGTAGAAGCTGATAATTTTCCTGTGGGAAAAGGCCAAAACACCAAGGCCCTGGTGTCCTCAGCCACGACTACCATCCTGGCCCCTTCTTACAAGGCCATCAGTTGGTGTCAGAGACCATCAGTTAGTGTCTGTGGGGGACGGTGGTGGCCTTTTTGATTGCACAGCACTCAGGGATATGTTCGGGGCTGCTACCACTTTTGCGTGACCACAATGATATCCTGTGGGAGGAAAAGATGCAAAGTAAATATCAGAATTTCTCCACGATCAGAACCCTGTCGCCCTTACATACACAATATATGTGTAGTTTGTGCTTGTGGTCTTGGATTTTGGAATTTGGAGAGACAGCCATATCACTATCACAATACAGTTATTTACACGTGTCCTTGTGATCACAATATGAGCAGTCCTCACATATGCACCATGGTGCCGGCCGGGTCTGGGCGTGCTGTGCTTATACGAAGCATCTTTTGCTAGGCAGCAAGAATCTCCTGTAGTTTGACCCAGCCCGGCCTCTGGACGACATCTGGACTCCCTGCTTGGCAAGTTTTTCCTCCTTGGCTGAGAATCCTTGGCAGTGTCTCTTCAGGACCATGTGTTAATCCACCCCTGTGAAAAAAACACACACCCACACATCATCGCTACATTCCAGCATAGTAACTGCACTTCAGAGCGCCGCTTCTGCTAGGTGTCCAGGAATATAGCCACACCATCTTATACTGAAGAGACCTGTGGAACGTCATAGGACCCTTACTGTACAAATAGTCCACCCATATAATGCAGAACATAATATCGCCAAATGACCAAATAATCCTGCCATATTTATTTATTGCTCTTGCTTATATAGCACTAGCACCATTAATTTTACAGGACTTTATAGACATCATCACTTTCCTCACTGGGGCTCACAATCTAAATTCCCAATCAGTCTGTTTTTGGTCTGTGAGAGGAAACCAGAGAACCAGGAAGAAACCAAGATGAGAACATACAGTACAAGCTCCATGAAGATATTGTCCTTGGTTGGGATTTGTCCATAGTGCCTAATTACTAATGCCATATAGTACCCTAATAATGATGCTCAGAAATGGGGATTCTAAGACAAATATAACACAGTGTGAGGCAATGACCGGTGTCACATGTAGGGGTCGATGTGTGTTCCCCCCAGGATGTGCACGAAGACGTATTGAGGCCATGGGAGTTCATTGCAGTCACAGGCATAGCTGTGGTTGCAATGCAGACTAAGGTAAGGATGTGTCTTGGACAAGCTGGTTGTATCGCTGAGTTCGGAGCCGACTAGCGATGTCGCAGAACTCATGGACGCAGGCGGAAGTCGTCAGAATCGCTGCGGTGTGACAGGTAATAGCGACCCACCGCCGGATCGCTGTATCGCTGCTGCATCGCTGGAGAGATCTGCCTGTTGGCAGCTCACTAGTGACCATTTAGCGATGCACCAGCGATCCTGACCGGGTCGTATCATTGTCGAGATCGCTGGTGCATCGCTAAATGTAAAGGGACCTTAAGACTCTTATTCCCGATCTCTAGTATGCCCCCTCTACTCTAATCCAACTATTGTCCTATGCTACCTTATATTCTATCCATAATCTTATCTTAACAGTACATGTCAAGTACATACATATAATAGCAATATTACAGGAACACATTAGCATTGGTAAACAACAAGCTACTGCACATAATTCATATGAACAGTGTCCAAAGAGGGGGAAGCATGTGACGGCCTTGGTCACCTCCTTACAGGAGCATTAAAGAGCCGTTTTGTTATGAACTTGGCTGGGATCCTGCCTCATCACTGCACAGGGTGCTATTGCTGCTCTACAACGGTTCTCCTGAGGGAGAGGTGAAGGTCCCTGGCCAAATATCACAACACTACATGGCAAGTTAATTCTTGGAATTATCCAAACACTTCATGACGTCTATTGAGCACTAAGTAGAATACCTCTGGCTGTTATAACCTGCTGCAAACAAAACTGAAAGTCAAACATCCGCTACTGGAAGCTTTCCTAAGGAATAGAGATGAATGAAGTAGCTTCTGATTAGCTCTGCTGGTGGGACCTCATCATTGCATTTCGGAGTAAGGCCGGGGTCACACTAGAGAGGAATACGGATGAGTGAGAGGCGTAAAAAGCACGCATTACACAGGACAAATGATTCTCTATGGGGCAGCTCCCAACAGCCGTATAATTCTCGCCCGTATTCTACGGTCCGTGCAAATCGCAGCATGCTGCGATTGTCAGCGTACAACGCCCGTAGTACGCCAATGCAAGTCTATGGGTGCGCAAAAAATACGGATTACACACGGACCACACGTGTGACTTGCGAGAAATATGCAGGTCTTTTGGCTGGTGGCAGGAAATGGGCCAATCCATCATCAGGAAGCTTAGACATGCAAATGAGCTCAAAAAGCGCTCCAGACATCCAGGAAGTACGCCTTCACGGAGTACATCAGTGTCATGGCGCCATATTTTCTCAATGTGAAGATGCTTATTGTCTTCGTGCAGGAGCGGCCAGAAATCTGGGATCAATGTGATGCCCATTATGCCAACCGGGCAAGAAAGGAGGCGTCATGGAGGCGCATATGTCGCCAGATGTTCCACTATATTGGTGATCGGCCACGTGAGGAGCAGCAACTGAGTAAGTACAACTCAAAAACTGTTTAAAATTACCTCACATCAAAAAATGCATATAGAATCAGCCCCCCCCTTCCTGTGCTTGTACTTTTTTCCTCATGAGGCGGTTAGATTTTGATGTGACCCATGGTTTTACACTGCCATAATTTGGCCCAGGCCACAAGCTCCTCATCCTCCTAGTCAACCAAGTTAGTAAGTGTAGTTACTTGATACATGAACTACTGTGACCCTGTGTATCTGGCCTGGATGCCCCAATTATATATGCCACCCTGGGTAGAAAGCACACCCCAGAAGGCCACATGCCTAGGCTACTGGTAGCAAACTTGACCTATCAAATATGTGAAATTGAGAATATTTCCTGTCACATTGCAGTGGAAGATGTGATGAGACGCTGGCGCAGCATCCCCGACCAATACAGGCGGGAACGTCAGCAGCGGTCCAGGAGTGGTGATGCGAGCCTCATAAAGAGGAAATACGTATATTATGACCGCCTCTCCTTCCTCGCCCCTATTCTGGATCTGAGACCGTAAGTAGATACCTCACACCACATTACACAGATACTTTACAGGGCCAAAAATATTGATTTATTTTTGGCTCTGTTCTATTTCATAACAGAACTCAGTCCAACCTTACGGAGAGAGGAACTGGCTCAGATACAGAGTCCATCATTGATCCTGTAGGGGATGAGGTGGCTGGCCCATCTTCTCCCCCTACAAGAAGCATGTGTGAAGAATCCTCTCAGGAAAACCCAGTGCCTGCACCACAAACCCCACCACCAGGACCACATCCACAACCAGGACCGTCTGCTGCTGCACCATCAGCCATACAGGAGGAGCAGGGCAACATGAGCAGCAGCCCAACTGCCCAGATCCGGGGCTGCCCACAGCCTGCTGGACCATCCCAGCGAGGAAGAAAAAGGCGGCATATCCCTGCTCAAGATACACGTACAAATGTGGACACTGGGATCCTCAACTATTTGGCTAGAGTCAATAATGATGATGGCGAAGAGGCATACTCGCGCAGCCTGGCCCTTTATCTTTGTGCCCTTTCCCGTGAGGTGAGGCTCCGTATTCGAGGATGTTTTCAGATCCTGCTTGATGCTTGCACACACCCCAATACCTCATATGAATTATTTGAATATCTGGAGAGGTGGCAGCTTTCACCCAGAAATCTAATGCGCCTTAGACACCCCATACACATGCTTGCTCAAGCAGGCTCTGAGGATCCTCAAATACGTGGGCCTACACCTCACCCCCTTCCTCCCCCTACCCAACCTTCCCAACAGCAGCCACATATGTCTGGCTCTAGCCAACCTCACCAATATGGCAACTTGTTCCCACCCAGTGTTGGAGGCTGGTCCCAACCTGGTTGGGGATGACATGGATATATTGGTGGGTAGGAGACACGGGCCTACCAGACCCAAAAAGATGCCCCTCTTATCACTCTGGCCAGTACCCACAACCATCCCAGGAGGCATCCCAGGAGGACCCACATCATGGGCAACAGTATGCCCCCACACAGGGCGATGTTGGGCAAAGTAGCAGCAACCACAGGCTGGTCTTCCGCCTATGCCTTCCCAAACTTAACAAAATTTATAATGTAGCCATTTTGGTATTGCATAATGTTGTTTTGTTTTTTCTCTATGTGTGAAAATTTTCTTTGGAAAAAATGTTCACATCTGCAAAAAGGCCAATTTGGCCCATTGCCACAGTTCTCATATGGCAATAATATGTTTTGCTTTAAAAAAACACAAAAAAAATGCAAAAGTAAACATTTGTCTACTACATTTTACGTCTCTGTCTCAATTCTAAAATACAGTGTCAGCATACTAACATACGCTTACCAATGCAATTAAGCAGTCATAGAATCAGAAGGGGTAGAAATATATATATTTAGACACACAGAAACCAAAATATTATAACATAGACACAGCATGCTCTTGCCAAGAAGTTTCCCCCTCAGGTGACATAAAGTAATTTGTGAAAATATCACACACTTTGAGGCCAGAGAGTGGTCTACGTTGAGGGTTGATAGGTGGTCTCGCCCTACGCACATTGTCCAACCCACACACAGCACCAGCAGAGGAGGAACAATCATGTATCCTGGTGAAGTTATGAAGAATCACACAGGCTTTAACTACTTCATTAACATTTTGTTCACTCAGCTGAATGGCAGACTGGAGTACCCACCATTTGGCACAAAGAATGCCAAAGGAACACTCCACCAGTCGCCGAGCATGTGATAGGCGCAAGTTAAAAATTCTGCGCCGGTGGTCAAGGTTGCACCAGGGATATGGCCTCATGACATTGCGCATTAACTGAAACGCCTCATCTGCCACAAGGACATAAGGGACAGATTCTTCAGTGGAGCCTGGTAGCTGGCGTGGTGGTGGTAGATCCAACTGATTGGTGCGTAGCCGCCGAGCCATAATGGAAGTATTGAAGACTCGAGAGTCTCCCGTCCTTCCATAGGCCCCAATGTCAACAATTATAAACTTGTATTGAGGGTCGACCAGAGCCAACAATACAACAGAAAAGTATTGTTTATAATTGAAGAATTGGGAGCCAGAGTTCGGCTGCTTACGCACCCGGATGTGTTTGCCATCAAGGGCCCCAATACAATTTGGAAACTGGCAGTCCTCCTCAAAGTCCCTTGATATCCTCAACCAGTCTTCCATCCTGGGCTCGGGCATGACGAGTTGATGGAGTCTTGTCCAGCAGATTTCTATACATAAGACACAAAAACAGAACACAGTATGACAAACGTGCATAAATACTCTGCTGTAAAACATATGTAACTGTAAATAGCAAGTGCTAGTAAAAGATGTTAACAAAACCAGGGTATTTTGTTGATACGTTTTTTTTGCAAAAAAATGTACGCTAAGCCACTCCGCCGCGTCAAGGCATACCCTTCTCGGAGCAGTCCTATCTAATATATTTAAAAACCTGAACATGTGAATAATACCTTCATGAGCAGGGTTCAGAAAGGTGCTGCCCAGTATGGGCTCGCTGGGCAAAATGGCTTTTTATGCATGTCCCAAAGGAGAGAGGCGGGGATCTCCCAAAGCTTGCATAAGCAAGAAATCAATAGATTCAGAACACATGACACATGCACAAAAACTGAACGGGTCATAAGACCCTGTTCACAACACCCAAGAACTAAGACACAAAAACAGAACACAGTATGACAAACGTGCATAAATACTCTGCTGTAAAACATATGTAACTGTAAATAGCAAGTGCTAGTAAAAGATGTTAACAAAACCAGGGTATTTTGTTGATACGTTTTTTTGCAAAAAAATGTACGCTAAGCCACTCCGCCGCGTCAAGGCATACCCTTCTCGGAGCAGTCCTATCTAATATATTTAAAAACCTGAACATGTGAATAATACCTTCATGAGCAGGGTTCAGAAAGGTGCTGCCCGGTATGGGCTCACTGGGCAAAATGGCTTTTTATGCATGTCCCAAAGGAGAGAGGCGGGGATCTCCCAAAGCTTGCATAAGCAAGAAATCAATAGATTCAGAACACATGACACATGCACAAAAACTGAACGGGTCATAAGACCCTGTTCACACCACCCAAGAACTAAGACACAAAAACAGAACACAGTATGACAAACGTGCATAAATACTCTGCTGTAAAACATATGTAACTGTAAATAGCAAGTGCTAGTAAAAGATGTTAACAAAACCAGGGTATTTTGTATTCTGCTCATGAAGGTATTATTCACATGTTCAGGTTTTTAAATATATTAGATAGGACTGCTCCGAGAAGGGTATGCCTTGACGCGGCGGAGTGGCTTAGCGTACATTTTTTTGCAAAAAAACGTATCAACAAAATACCCTGGTTTTGTTAACATCTTTTAGGAGGGTGGAGGGCGGCATAAGACAGGCCAGTGGACAGGAAGCTGAAGAACAACAGAAAAGGAACATTTTAGAATGCACAAATTAACCAAATAACAGGTACATACATACCAAACTTGTTAGGATTTCAGATCTACTAACACACACATATTTGGTCGCACAATGACTAAGTGATATTCAGTACATATTACACATAACATTCTGGTCTGTACGTTTCAACATATCTGGAATAAGATGAGGGTATTAAAATTAGTTCATGAAGCAATAAATACATACTTTGGGCAACACATCATGAACATAGAGAATGTGGTTGTGTAGTACATACCGTAATGTGAGTAGAAGTTGCTCCTCTGCAGATATAGCTTTGCGCATCCTTGTGTCCTGAAAGGTTATCCCAGCGCGCACTGTCTCCTAGATTCGATCAAATGTTGCAAGGCTCATGCGACAGTATTGGTAGAATTTTGCAGGATGTTCCCGCAGAGAAGAATAGAGGTGGTGAAAATGACCTCTTGTGAGTCGTTGCTTCAAAAGTGGATGTACCCATATGCATCTCCTCCTCCGCGGATCCACTATCACTGGGTATGGTTGACCAAAGCAGCGTGACAAAAGCCAGTTGAAGAGAACCTGCTCAGTTGTGTTGAAACTCAGACTGTCTGTCATGTTGCAAATACAACAGCAACACACCTAGTGAAGGCAAGGTGACAAATGGACAGAATGGAGGCTGCCACCTGTTCCTGATGCAATAAATAGGGTGCAGGCTAATGATTTAAATAGTTTGCAGGCCTCAAAACCGTTAAATGTCCATTTTGCAAGCCTGCGAGAAAATCTCGCAATACGGATTCCATACGGATTCCATACGGATGCTGACATGCGCAAAATACGCGACCACACCTTGCTTACGGATGACATACGGAGCACTATTTAGGGGTCATTCATCCGTATTACGCATGTAAACTACGGACCATATTTTGCGTCGGTTAGTGTGACCCCGGCCTTACACAAATGATGTTGTACCAGCCCAGATAATCAATAGCTGCACAGAGCATCCTGCAGGGTAAGAGATTCGCAAGCCTCCCAACCAGCTGGCAAGAGTCTACTCACCTGGCTGATGGATCGAAATCATACTAATCGATCCATCCATCTTAAATAAGGAATCTTAGCCCAATTGCCTCCAGGTCACCAATATTCTTGGGTATGCATGCTGGAACCACTGTCTTCTAATCCTACCACTGATTTTCACGTGACCATGACATCCTCTCCACAATCTTCCAGGACTTCTTCTGTAACTTTGGTGGACTTTCAGGTATACTTAGGATCATTGTTTGGAAGGTAAAATTGGGTATGCTCACCTTCACCCAATTCCAACATTTGATCTACTGGCATACCCACCTGTAGTCAGCTTGAACAGTTAGTGGATCGCTGGTTATCTGTGGAATTTTTTGTTTCTATTGGGATTCTAGAAGGTAAAAGTTGGGAAGACTCAAACCAGGCCAAAAGGGACTGGAGGGCAAACCCCACGAACATCACAACAGAGAAGACCTTAGTTCATAAACTATAACGTAACCGTTAAGCCTCCATGAATCGACAAAACATTCTTGTTACAGAACAAGTTTAGAATGGTTACACCCATCACATCTGTACGAAGATTGAAGCTCGGGAGATATGCTCAATAATGATCCTCAGTGAGTCATATATTATGGTACTAACACCAGTTCTTCATCTTAAACCCTCATTACTGTGGAATCAAAACTGTATTCCCAGCTGTTATTATTTGGCATAAGACTTAATTGAATTTTTGGTCACAAGTCAACTTTAGTTTTTTTTCCACATTCTGTTGTATGTACTTTTATATTTTATGGAGCTGGATTATGGGTTGAGGTACCAAACAGAACTTGTCATGAGCCAATCCAGAGACATTAATAGAAATAACTTTTTGTGCAAATAGTTATATCCTATGAAGATTACCAGCCAGCTCGTGACTAATGGTTAGAGATAAGGAATTTGATTCACGCTGCCTTAGTCCACCGTCTATTCCGGTCATTCACGGGAGCTGATCTTCACTTTTGAGATGGGTATCATTAGTCAGGCAGCCTCAGAGCTTCTGGTGCTTACTGGGCCATGCAATTCCATCATGTTGCAAGGCCTTATAAGTGTCAAGCCGAGGATATGTCATGGACGACTAGACTGGACACCATACCAGGGCAGCCTGAATCAAATTGCTCATGTCTACAACTAATGGACCCCTATTGGCCTCTGGACCAGTGGGAAAGTAAAACTTTGGGGATCTGGAGAAAATTTGAAAATGCAGGTTTCCCCTGGAGGGTCACTTTAAGCAATCAGCTAATATACAGAACTGTGGATAGCTCCAAAGATAAATGTTATTATGTACATATAGTGGCTTGCAAAAGTATTCACCCCCTTTGCGTTTTACCTATTTTTTTACATTACAACCTGTGTTTAAATATTTTTGTAGTCCAATTTGTGTATGATGCAGCAGCACTAAATAGTCTAAGTTGATGAAATGAAGTGAGAAAAATATAGGTGTAAGGAGGTGGCAGGTCCCCTCAGTTGCGCCCTCTTCTCCTTCCATGTGATCCCCCCATGTATAGTAATATAGTAACATAGTTTTGAAGGCTGAAGGAAGACCTTATGTCCATCAAGTTCAGCCTATTTTTAGTGCAGCAGTTCTGCATTGTTGATCCTGGGGAAGGCAAAAAACCCACAGAGTAGAAGCCAATTTTCTCCATAGGGAAAAAAATTCCTTCCCCTAAGCTGGGTCAACCATCTACCTATAATATTCTGTTATTCGCAACCTTCTATACTGTTACTCACAAGAAAAGCATCCATTCCTTTCTTACATTCATTCAGTGAGTTGGCCATCACCACTTCCTCAGGAAGAGAATTCCAGAGCCTCACTGCTCTTACCGTGAAGAACCCTCTTCTATGCTGGTGCAGAAATTGTCTTTCCTCCAAATGAAGAGAATGCCCCCTTGTTCTTGTCACAGTCCTTGGTACAAATAGTTCATTGGAGAGATCTCTGTATTGCCCTCTGATATACTTGTACATATATATTAGGTCTCCCCTAAGTCTTCTCTTTTCTAGAGTAAATAGACCTAATTTTGATGCACTTTATATAAATATGTTATGTGTTCATTATTGTAATATATGCGGTACCCGGACGGAGTACCTATGAGTTAATACCTTAATGTAAAATGTCCATGTGTTCTAATGGGCTATGTTTACATTGTTTGTATGTGTATTGATGTGTAATGAGTGTGATGTTCTCTGTGTTATGTCTTGTTATTCCTGTAATGTGGAGAGTTCCTGTTAGCGCGGATTAATCAGCGCAAAATCCAGAGTCAGCAACACAGAATGTAGATTTATTCATATCCAGGTTGAACAGCTTACAGCATGAAATGTGATCAGTCTGGTATCTGCTGTGGCTTGCAGCATGGGAGCATTACAACAACAAGAAGGGAAGAGAAGGAGGGGGCATCCTGTCTGTTTTTTTTTTGTCACTGAACTTTGTTAACAATCTCACAATATGCACAATATATAAAACAGCACAGTAGTAGTTGTTGCAATACATACAGATCAATATGCATTATTCCAGCAGTTCCCCTTTAACTACTATTGGTAATATGTAAACGCTAAGTCTATGCTTATGTCTTAGAGTTAAGGAAAGAGCTAGATAATTTGGTAGGCTGGGTCAGCAGCAGAGAGGGAACAGGAAGCTGCTGTCCTCAGACAGAAGCTGGGCACGCTAGCCCAGAGCAGACGTGTTTTTTAAATAGGGCACTGCCAGACTCCCAGATGGGAGAGATTTGTTGCCCCGGACTCCAAGGACTCAGAGGAGCTGGAAAGGACTCTAAGGACTCAAGAGGGGTCCCCAGGACTAAACAGGACTAAGGACTGCAACACAGGCCCCAGGACCCTGGAAGGGACCCCACTGAAGGGGTCTCAGGGGCCCAGATTCCGGCACGTGGACTACTGCAGATCATTCGGCTGCTGTGGGTGCAGCTGTAGAGAGTGCCGGGAGAGATCAGGAAATCCAGTGTTGTCCTCTTTTCATTCTATTCCATACCTGTTCATTAAACTTTATTCCCTGTCGGACAACAGTTGCCTTATTGGACTCTGTTTTGCCTGGACTACCGTGACCGACCGAAGAGGAGAGGTGTATCTAGGCTTTCTGGCACCAGGGGCAAGAATTTGGTTTGGCGCCCCCCCTCCCCTGCACACATGCAATTTGCACACTTAGTCATGTAGCGACGAGCTGCTCTTCCTAATGCTCTCAATGTTCAGTAAAAAACTGAGAGAAGCAGGATGAGAAGCTCGTTGTCACAGAACCATAACTATGAAAATCGCATATGAGTGAAGTGTCCGTGTGATGACTACTGGAACCTGCAGAGCTGAGTCCTGACATTGCAGGCTTCTGAATTCTCACAATGAATGCACTGCACACTTTTAGGATTCTCCCTTGCTGATGTACAGTCATGCCAGCACAAGCATGTGATTTGAATACTTCTGGCAACATTCCGACTAGACGTGCCCGGCCTCGCTCCGTTCATTTTCACTGAGTGAGGCCACACATGTCTAGTCAGCATGTGACCGCATGTATGTAAATTACCGGCATGAGCGAATCCTAACAGTGTTCAGTGAGCACTGTGGGAATTCAGAAGTCTGCAGTCACATAGAATGACTGCAGACTCAGCACAAATCTGGACAACCCCCTTAATGTTCCTAACATAAATAAAAACATGAGAATTAGTCAGTATCACAACTAATATTTACATCCAGGTACCTTATAGATGACGTTGTCTCCGCAGTCATTCTCCTTTTCTTCTTCTTTTCCAGACCCCAAGATGAGTTTTCTCATCCACAGCCGTCTCTGCAGACTTCCATCTTCTCCGATCTTCTGCACCAACGCTCCACACGATGCCCTTAAAGATAGAAGTGTCATTATAATGCTCCTAAATAAAAATATCTGCTATATACTGTCGCCTCACACTATTTCCCTCTCTCCTCATACTGTCTCCTCTCACATCCCCCCTGTTTACCATATTGTCTCCTCATATATTTACCCCCTCACTCTCTATACTCTCTGCTCACACATATCCCTGACTCCCCATACTGTCTGCACACATCTCATCACCCTCACTCCCCATAGTGTGTCCACATACATTTTTCCCATCACTACTCATACTGTGTCCACATACATTTACCCGTTCACTGCCCATACTGTCTGCACCCATCCCCATTCACCATACTGTGTCTGCACCCATCCCCCATACTGTTTCCTCATACAATCCCTCATACATACATACTCTTCATTTTGTGTCCTCAAATCTCCCCATACCCACTCCAAATCCCCCACACATTAAATCCCCCTATTCCCACTCCAAATCCCTCACACACATTAAATAACCCCCCATCCCCATGCCAAATCCTCCCACACATTAAGTATCCCCCATCCCCACTCAATGACCCCCGTCCCTACTCCAAATCTCCCCACTCATTATGTACCCCCCACTCCAAATCCCCCCCACACATTAACCCCCATCCCCACTCCAAATCCCCAACACATTAACCCCATCCCCACTCATTAACCTCCATCCCCACTCCAAATCCCCCCACACATTAACCCACATCCCCACTCATTGTTCTGTCCCCACATGAGGCGAATGGACGTGTAGTTGATTGGGGCTGGGAGAGATTCCTACCTTCGGTTTCCTCAATGCAGAACAGACAGGACCATTGTTGCTGTTTTGCTGTCCATGCGTCCAGAGAGATGATACACACCAAGGATTGTGAAGTCCAGACTTGTTTATTTTGAAATCTGGACATACAGCATGTGATTGGTAATGCAGTAGGTTCTCCAGACATGCAGATGTAACAACCAAGGTAGAACAGCAATGTGTGTGCAGCAAGTTGGTAGCAAGTTGCAGCAAGGTGGTCAAAAAACTGATGCCTTTCACAGCTCGGTACAGGCGCGTCTCTCCCAGGTGAAAATTAAACTAATAATGGCTGCAAGCAGGAAGAGAATGCGTGACCTGACCCGGAAGTGGAAGGCATGTACTAGAATTAATTAGCTGCAGGCTGCTGTACAGAAAAAGACCAGCAGGTGGCAGCAGACCAAATGCAAGACTGTACACAAAGAATGGTAACATAACACAATCTATATAAAGCATATAAGAATAACTTTAGACGGAACAGCACACTCATTAACCCCCATCCCCACTCCAAATCCCCCCACTCATTAACCCCCATCCCCACTCATTAACCCCCTTCCCCACTCCAAATCCCCCAACACATTAACCCACATCTCCACTCATTAACCCCATCCCCACTCCAAATCCCCCAACACATTAACCCACATCTCCACTCATTAACCCCATCCCCACTCCAAATCCCCCACACATTAACCCCCATCCCCACTCATTAACCCCCATCCCCACTCCAAATCCCCCCACTCACTAACACCCATCCCCACTGCAAATCCCCCCACTCATTAACCCCCATCCCCACTCCAAATCCCCCACACATTAACCGCCATCCCCACTCATTAACCCCCCATCCCCACTCCAAATCCCCCCCATCTCCCATCTTCGGTGGTACTTCAGCTCCAGAGTAGAGCACACTTACCACCAGCGTTCGCTCTGGGCGCCGGGGAGTGACGTCAGCAGCGTGATCACATGACCTGATCACGTTGCTGGCGTCGCTCTGACCCGGTGGTCAGAGCTTCAATTGTACTGGCGTCTGTATAGATGCCAGTACAATTGCTCCCTGGGAGCCAGCGCGTGCAGCTTCTCTGTGTCGGCTGTCAGCTTGACAGCCAGCGCAGAGAACAGCCGACTCCCTGTCCGGGGGGCGGCAGAGTGCAGCCGCCAGGGGAGACACCGCAGACCGCCGCATTAAGCGGCCCGACTGTGCCCCTCTGCTGGCTGCGCCCGGGGCAAATGCCCTGGCTGCCCCCCCTAGATACGCCTCTGTCGAAGAGAGAACAAGGTAAACTGTGGGAAAAGCTGTGTCATTCTCGTCTATTTATGTACAAGGGACCGGCACAAATTTCTTACATTTCTTAAACTTGTGGGATAAAATAAATTAAAATTTTCATGTGCATATGTGCTCACCCTTTTTGCTATGAAACCCCTAAACCTTTCTGGTGTAAGCAATTACCTTCATGAGACAAGCCTAGTGAAAGGAAATCCACCTGTGTCACACATCTGTCAGTAAATACACTTTACCCTTTTCTGAAAGGCCACAGAGGCTGCAACATCATTAATGCTGGTTTCACACGTCCTGATATTTCCGGTACCGGAAAAAATGGTACCGGAGATATCCGTGTCCATGTGTGTTCTACATGTGGCACATGTGTGCCACCTATTTGCCGCATCAGTACCACACGGACGGTCGCAGGGGAAGTAGCGCTACTGTAAGCAGCTGTTACCCTGCATGTGGTGCTGAACATGGCTGTCATTCTCCCTGCTCTGCCGGCAACAGCGCGAGTAGGAATGAATGAAAAAAAAACAACGTGGGGTCTCCCTTATATTTTGAACCAACCCGGCAAAATCAACAGGTCTTGAATATGGGCCCTCCCCAGCCTAAAAACAGAAGCCCACAGCTGCCCAGAAAAGGCGCATCTATTAGATGCGCCTATTCTGGAGCTTTGTCGGGTTCTTCCCACTGGTCCTGTATTGGTGGCAAGTGGGGTAATAAGGGGTTAATGTCACCTTTCTATTGTAAGGTGACATTAAGCCTGGCTTAATAATAGAGAGGTGTCAATAAGACACCTATCCATTACTAATCCTATAATAAGTAAAGGGAATAAATAAACACACACACAGTAAGAATAAAGTCTTTTAACAAAACACTACAGCACACATTTTTTCCATCTTTTTTACACTGCTAATCCCATCTCAAATCCCTCGATCTCGATTCAGTCCCACAACGCATTCAGTCCCACAACGTAATCCATATCTGGGGATAATTAGTTTACAACCGAAGCTGTGCTAAGTTGACCGCTCGGGCTGTAAACTACTGGGGAATGAATGGGAAGCAGCGCGCACAGGCTCAGTGTCTAGCGGTGACATCAGTCTGTGTGTAGGGGTGGCGGCGAGGGCGACAGGGCCCAGGCAAATTAGGTGGTGGTGCTGCTGCTGATGCTGATAGGCGGGGAAGGTGTGCTGTGCTTAGATGGTGCTGATCCAACAGACTGGGGGGGTGACCCACCTCTTGACGCAGACAGACTGGAGACTGAGTTAGGAAAGCGTATTCAACAGGTCCGTATTTTATTCACCAACTCCTTTAACAACCTCCACAGACCATGACAGGACTTTTGGGAATTGCTTCTCACACAGACCTGGGTATCTTTACTTGTTCTGTGTGTCCACCGTCGTGGTGTCCTCTGTGGTTCTCCTCACTGTGGCTGCCCTAGGCACTTCCACCACAGCGCTTCCCCGTTCAGAGTACACCGGTGTATGTAACCCTCAGGCCGTCTCTGTCTGTCGCTACTGTGTTCACCCCCCGTGACCGTCTCTACTGTCTGGTGCTTTCTGAGGGCTCTCCACTGCGCAGCAGACCCTCCTTTCTAGTGAGCTCCCCTGGCTGACCGAAGATTCTAGAAGCTTACCTCAGTCTTTATACTCAAAGCCTATGTAGCCTCGCCCACTGTCACCTGACAGTCACCTCTGACCAATGAGAGTGACCTCGACCTCTGGCAGTTACATAACCTCTCTCATGGCAGTTATATAACTACCCTTTACAAGCTCCCCACTGCCCTCTAATGGTCACTCTCAATATGGCACCCTCTTTCTTGATATGAGTGCCTTTGTCAGGTCAACCTCCCCACATGTGTTTGCTGCCAGCATGAACTCCTGTGACCGCTGAAGATTGGGTTGTATGCTGTTCACCTTATCTCCACGCCCAGGGTATGGTTCAGAAGGTAAATGTGAAGCATTTGGACTCATTCAATGGTCGTTGTCTCTGAAGATGAGATTTCCCAAGCTGTACTCGTGTTAAAGAGAACTGAACCTTGTTTTTTGTTCTCCTGAGCGGGCAGATCCTTTCAACAGCAGAGACTGTACTGTATGCTATTTTGTTTTTGCCAATGTAGCAGAAGGGACAAGTTTTTTTAACTTAATTTTGGACTGGTATATACAGTACAGCATATTTTTAATAAGCCAATTGAAACCTTAAGCGGAATGTGTTCCTGTGAATACCTCTTTAAATATCCGAGTGAGGCGATCTACTACAGTTGGTGCTAGAAGTGCAGGCGACTTCCTCAGGAAGCGACGTCAAACAGCATGGTGGAGCTGATCAAACACCTGGTCCAAGTCCAGCAACAGCAGCACCAACAGAAGCAGCAAACCCAACAGCAGCAGCTAGCACAACAGGAAATGAATAAACTGTTGGTGCAGCTGCTCCAACAACAGCAGCATGATTAGCAGCAACACAAACTTCTTATGCGGCAGATGGAACCCCTCGCAAAGGCCATTCGCGGGAGAGCGGCGGCCCCTTCCCCAACTCCAGGAGATAACTCATACTTCCGGAAGGTGGTAAGACATGCTATGCAAAAGATGACAACATGTTGAGGCATTTTTTGAAAGGGCAGCCAAACCATATTTGAAAGGGTAGGAGAATAGGAGATATTGCGGCTGGATCAGTGGGCGGAGATGTTGGTCTGCTATCTAACTGATGATCTTGTACAGAAATGGTTGCAGCCGGAGTCCTCCACTCAAGCCTAGATGGTTGAGCTCATTGATATGGACAGATTTATCCACTTCCTTCCTAGGTCGGTGAAGACCTGGGTTGCGCAGGGAGACCCCGATATGAAAATGACCAGGTTGGCCTAGTGGAAACGTACCAGGTGGTCGAGAAGTCCTTAAGGAAACCGTGCATTGCCACATCTCCATACTGGGGTCCTCAAAAGAAGTCTTACTCTTAAAAGAAGAGTAATAGAGTACAACTGAAGGACGCCAAGGTCCTAAGGGGACACTGAGTGGTTGTCCAAGGCCACTGGGAACGACTTAATTTGTTGGAGGTGTTATGGTCTTGGGCACATAGCCATCCGTTGTCCCTTATCCACCAAACAGATGGACTGCAGTGTAGAGGGGCGCTGTTCATAATATGCATATCCGGCCTGCAGTGTAGACTGTCAACCCGGCGAGGCGCTGCAGGCATGTCCCGTGACACTAAAAAGGGTACTGGTGTCTGGACTCATGGAGTTTGGTGACCTTAGTAAGGGCCACACTCCCTCACCAGTTGATCCCCGGAAAGCTCATTGGCATCCACTGTATTTACGGGGAAGCCAAGTACTACTTTGTCACTAGAGTGGCCATAAATACGAACTGTCCCATGAGGTCGAATGAGTTCACCAAGTTATAATAGGTTGGGACTTTAGCTTTTTCTTGGACTTATGGCGAAAGGCAAGGTGCCAAGGTATGAAGATAAGAGCCGGTTCAACCATGTAGAATCCCCATTGCAGTTAGAGGAAGATGAGTTCCCTCGTGTGTCGTTGCCTGCAATGTGGACGAGACGGCGATTCATTGCTGAGTTGGAGGTTTCTGGTGGGAATTTTGGGATTGCTCAAATGAAAGACCTTACATTAACCCTGCTGTTCTGTTCGCATTTGCTATACACTTGTACTGTTCCCGGGTCAATATGACCCGACCTATTAATTCTTGATTTTTAGCTACTCTAATTGTTTTATTTGAATACTTTTTTCATTAAAATACTGTATGTGAACATGGTTGATCATAAACAAATGAAAAATTTAAATTCAAACTTAATTATTTTTTTTTTTTCATAAAAAGGTTACACAGGCTTTTTGCAATTATCTTCGATTGTTGACATTCTGCACACAAATAGCAAAGAAGCTTTACATTACTATTACTTAAAAATGAAATTTAACTTTTTGAAAACAAATTTTAGAAATCAACAAATGAAAAATCATAAAAACTTCAACCTTTTTAGAAAGAAAAAAGAAAAAACTGAACATGTTCATGCGTTTTTACACTGAACACAATAATAAGACACATATCCTTTACACAGATATTTTGAACATCCAGCACATGTCAGATTAGTCTTATTGTCACAGGAAGATGGACAGAAGCTACATCTCTTCCTTTTTTTGCTGGTAGCTGTGCTGCTGGAGGCCGTGGATGTGGAGTCTCTTTCTTGAGCATGCTGGACACTTTTTACAATGGCTGTTGCTCCATCACTTCTGGGGGTCACTTTTCTGCTCTCAATATATGGCCTCACCAGGGATTTTCCCAATTCCTCAAGAAATAATCTTCTTTTTTGCAGCTTATTCCGGTTCCAATCGGGGTCGATTTCTCTCCATAACACAAATGCATTGTATGCAGAAACGTCCAGTATTTTATAAAATAAAATCATTGGCCACCGATTGGTTTTGCGTTTGCATGTATATGTTGATATTGCATGGTCTAAAGTATCAACTGCTCCCTTTGTGGCATTATAATCCAAAACAATGTCAGGCTTTCTGTCTTCTCTATCACTTACGGCATTGTCATGGTGCATTGTGCTCATTAGAATTACCTGTTTGTTTGTTTTTTGGAACATAAGAAACAACAGTTGTATTTCCAGAAAAATAAAAAGTAGAACTGTACACCTCTCTCTTGCTAAGGATACCTTGCGGTAGTTCAGGTTTGTTTTTTCTCATAGTACCCAGCATGGTAAGTTGTTTTTTCTTCAACATCTGGCCTAGTTGATAGGATGTAAAAAAGTTGTCACATGTGACATTTTGTCCTTTTAGTCCATGAGTCAAATCGAGAACAACACGCATACCCTGATTTTTTTCAGGTCTTTCATCAGGGGTTTTTCCTGTATACACTTGAACATTTAGAGCATATGAACTTTTGCTGTCGCAAAGTGTCCAGATCTTGATGCCATATTTTGCTGGCTTACTTGGTATATATTGTCTGAATGGGCACCTACCTCGGAATGCCACCAGTTGCTCATCAACAATTACAGTTTCACCACTATTATACAATTTTGGTAGAATCTCTACCCATTGATTCCAAACATTTCTAATAGGGGCTAGTTTATCTTTAGCTCTTCTTTCCATTCTATCTGTTTTAGAATCAAACCGCAGTACTCTAGAAATTTCATGAAACCTTTCTCCTCTCTCACAAAAAGACTAGATAATGACTTTCTTACTGATAAGAACAGTGAAACCACCACCATTTTGAGATGAAGTACACATAAAAAAAACAAAACTTTTGCAGTCAGAAATAATCAGAGACCGGTAGAACAGTATAAAATTCTATCGGGTCATATTGACCCGAACAGTATAAGTGTAACAATCAGCGTGTAGCAAAAAGGAAACAAAAAAAGAAACAAAAAAAAATGTAGAGCTCCACAAATGAGGAGAAGTCAAGGAACCACTAGTTTCAAATCCTCATTAAAAAAAATCTGCAGGGTCTCAAAAATCATTTCGGGTCATATTGACCCGAACAGTACAGCAGGGTTAAAAAAAGGCATTTGATAATCTCACTGTTCTAAATCGGATTGCTCCAGAGTCGGGGGCCGACACCAGGTTTCCATACTTTGCGGTAAATGAGTACTTGCTATATCAGGTTACTAAACTGAAGGGGGAGGTAATAGAGCAACTGTATCGGGGCCCTATAGGCGTAGGGTATTAGATCTGGCCCATTCTCATGTCTTGGGTGGGCATCTTGACGTTTGCAAAACCCAATAGCGGGTCCTTCAGAGGTTGTACTGGCCTGGATGCTACTGAGAGATTGTTAACTATTGCTGGTCATGTCAGCTAACTGATCCAGTCTCTCACTTCTGCGGTTCTCTAGTACAATTACCCATAATAAAAGTCCCATTTGACCGCATTGTTATGGATCTTGTCAGACCCCTGGTTCAGTCTGCCAGTGGGCACTAATATATCCATTGGTTATAAACTACGCAACACTGTACAGGGAAGTGGTACAACTGAGAAACTACTCAATACTCTATACAGGAGTATAGCCCGAGAGCTAGTACGTATTTTTTAATGGACGGGCCTGCCAAAAGAGATCCTGATTGACCAAGTATCTCGTCATGTCTAAAGTTATGAGGGAGTTGTGTAAGGCCCTCCATATTATGCAACTCATTGGTGTACCATCCGCAGACAGACAGCCTAGGTGGAGAGGTTCAACAAATCCCTGAAGTCAATGCTGAAGAAGAATGAGGAAAAGGATGGCCGAAACTGGGATTGCATACTTCCGTATCTGCTATTTTCCATTAGGAACGTTCCACAGGCCTCTAAGGGTTTTCCCTGTTTAAGGTGTTGTACAGCCGGCACCCTCGGGGACCTTTGAATATTGCAAAGGAGACGTATTAAACAGAGATTACACATCATCGGAGCATCATCTATCATGTGGCCTAGATACCGGAAAGGACTGCGTATGTGATTCCTATTGTGAGAGAGCCTTCTTCAGGTAGGTGAGGCCCAGGTACGAGTCTATAATCGGTCAACAAGGCTGACAGTTTAGCCTGGAGGTCAGGTGTTAGTGCTGATTCCCACTGTCAAAAGTAAATTTCTGGCCAAGTGGCAGGGGTCATATGAAGTGGTCAAGAAGTTAGGTAACATCAACTACAAGGTCCACTAGCAAGGGAGAAGAAAACCCTACCATGCGTACCACGTTAATCCGTGGCGAGACAGGGAACCAGTGCAAGCTATTTGCCTGGGGGCCAATCTCGAAGCCAAGGTCGAGGATGTCACAGTGGCAGAGACACTATCACTTGCTCAGAAACAACAGTACACTGTTGGTGAGACAGGTGTTATACACATCCCTTTGGTAATTAAAAATAAGTTGGCTTTCTTTTGGAAGAAACCTGATCCTCCTAAATTTTCAGACATCCTAGACAAAATCTACCAACATAATGCTATCGAATGGAGGTTCGCAGTTAGTACCAATAATATTCTCGCCTACACTAATAAGTGGAAGGTCTGGAACAGTAAATTCAGACGAGTTTAAATTTATCTCATGCACCTCCTTAAGTGGTTGGACTAGACCGCCCTCAAGCATCTCCTTCTTAAAGGTTCAGCATTATTGTACCTCTTATTGATATAATTATATTGTATACTTTTTAATGTATGCTTTGTTACAAGGGTTTCTATTATTTTTTTTTATTATTACCCTTACCCTTCCTATGTATATTTACCGTTTTCCCTCCCCCCTCCCGTTTCCTTGTTCCCCCTCCCTATCCACCTCCCAGTTTTATAAAAACTTTAATAAAAATATTTAACCCCTTTACTCCCGAGGGTGGTTTGCATGTTAATGCCCGGGCCAATTTTTACAATTCTGACCACTGTCCCTTTATGAGGTAATAACTCTGGAACGCTTCCATGGATCCCGGTGATTCTGACAATGTTTTCTCATGACATATTGTACTTCATGTTAGTGGTAAAATTTCATTCATATAACTTGCGTTTATTTGTGAAAAAAATGGAAATTTGGCGAAAATTTTGAAATTTTCGCCATTTTCCAACTTTTAATTTTTATGTTCTTAAATCAGTGATATGGCACTCAAAAAACTTTATAAGTAACATTTCCCACATGTTTACTTTACATCAGCACAATTTGGGAACCAAAATTTTTTTTCGTTAGGAAGTTATAAGGGTTAAAAGTTGACCAGCGATTTTTCATTTTTACAACACCATTTTATTTTTAGGGATCACATCACATTTGAAGTCACTTTGAGGGGTCTATATGATTGAAAATACCAAAAAGTGACACCATTCTAAAAACTGCACCCCTCAAGGTGCTCAAAACCAGATTCAAGAAGTTTATTAACCCTTCAGGTGCTTTGTTTAAAAAAATGAACATTTAACTTTTTTTTCACAAAAAAAATTAATTCAGGTTCAATTTTTTATTTTACCAAGGGTAACAGGAGAAATTGGACTGAAAAAGTTATTGTGCAATTTGTCCTGAGTACGCCGATACCTGATATGTGGGGGGGGGACAATGTTTGGGTGCATGGCAGAGCTCGGAATGGAAGGAGCGTCGTTTGACTTTTTCACTACAAAATTGGCTGGAATTCAGATCGGATGCCATGTCAAGTTTGGAGAGCTCTTGATGTGCCTAAACAGTGGAAACCCCCCACAAATGACCCCAGTTTGGAAACTAGACCCCCCAAGGAACTTATCTAGATATGTGGTGAGCACTTTGAACCCCCAAGGGCTTCACAGAAGTTTATAACGTACAGCCGCACAATTAAAAAATCATATTTTTTCCACAAAAATGATCTTTTAACCCCCAATTTTTATTTTCCCAAGAGTAACAGGACCCCAAAAATTATTGTGCAATTTGTCCTGAGTACGCTGATACCCCATGTGTGGGGGTAAACCACTATTTGGGCACATGGCAGAGCTCAGAAGGGACGCAGCGCCATTTGACTTTTTTGGCTGGAATTGAGATCGGACGCCATGTCGCGTTTGGAAAGCCCCTGATGTGCCAAAACAGTGGAAACCCCCCAATTCTAACTCAAACCCTAACCCCAACACACCCCTAACCCTAGCCCTAACCCTAGCCCTAATGGGAAAATGGAAATAAATACAGTTTATTTAATTTTATTATATTTCCCTAACTAAGGGGGTGATAACGGGGGGTTTGATTTACTATTTATGGCGGTTTTTATATTTGGCAGCTGTTGCACGCTAAAAGACACTTTGTATTGTAAAAATAGTTATTGCATCACCACATTTTGAGAGCTTTAATTTTTCCATATTTTAACCCACCGAGTCATGTGAGGTCTTATTTTTTGCGGGACGAGTTGACATTTTTATTGGTACTATTTTCGGGCATGTGACATTTTTTGAACGCCTTTTATTCCGATTTTTGGGACGCAGAGTGACCAAAAACCAGCATTTTGTGAATTTCTTTTGGGGGGTGCGTTTACACCGTTCCGCGTGTGGTAAAATTGATAAGGCGGTTTTATTCTTTGGGTCAGTACGATTACAGCGGTACCTAATTTATGTTTTTTTTTATGTTTAGGCGCTTTTATGCAATGAAAACAATTTTATATAAAAAATAATTATTTTTCCATAGCTTTATTCTGTGAGACATAACTTTTTTATTTTTTTGCTGATGACGCTGTGTGGTGGCTCGTTTTTTGCGGTACCATGGTTATTTATATCTATTTTTTGGATTGCGCGTTATTGCACTTTTTGTTCGGCGGTATAATGATAAAGCATTATTTTTTGCTTCGTTTTTTATTTTTATTTTTTAAGGGGTTCAATAAAGGGGTTAACTAGCGGGACAGTTTTATAGGGCGGGTCGTTATGGTTGTGGCGATACCAAATATGTGTACTTTTAATGTTTTTTTTATTTTCAAAAAATGAATTTATTAGGGAATTTTTTTATTTTTTATTTATTTAGCGATTTTTTATAAATTATTTTTACAATTTTTTTTTTAACTTTATTACATTGTCCCAGGGGCGACATGACTGTCATGTGACAGATCGCTGCTCTGTCACATCACAGATCGCTGTGACAGATCAGCGATCTGTCACAGGCAGTGCTGGAGGCTTCCTCATGCCGGCGCTTTGCAGGCATGAGGAAGCTGACTCCCTGCAGGCCCCCGAAGGTCCCCGCCGCCATATTGGATCCGGGGACCTACAGGGAAGGAGGCCCCCAGAGCAGCGCAGCACATCGCGCTGCTCCGGGGGTCTCAGGGAAGCACGGAGGTGTGCAGTGTGCCGGGGGTTAATGTGTCAGGGGCAGTCCGTGACCGCCCCTGACACATAGATCTGGGTGTCAGCTGTGATAATCAGCTGACACCTGGCCGCGATCAGCGGCGCTCCCCCCGTGAGCGCCGCTGATCGCGCTAGACGTACTATTCCGTCCTTGGGACTTATGTCCCAGGTCACATGGACGGAATAGTACGTCTAATGTAGGAAAGGGGTTAAAAAGAAACAACAGTGCAGAGAACTGCTTCAGCGTAGCTGAGACCTATTTTCAGAGTTGCCGGGATGTATGCAGGTTGTCGAGCACAATATCCTGATGGAACCGCATGCGTGGGTAAACCTAAAGCTGTACTGAATCCTTGAAGCTCGCCATGAGTTGATTTTGAAGAAGGTGAGGAGAATGTTGAGCCTGGCCGTTATTGAGAAGTCAAAGAGTGACTCGTCCAGCCCCATTGTCCTTGTGCCAAAACCCGATGAAGAATGGCAGTTTTTTATGATTATAGGAAGCTGAATTAGGCGTCAAAATTCGATGCATATCCAATACCCTGTGTCGATGAACTCATTGAGAGGTTAGGGTCAGCCAGATGCATTTCTACCCTTGACCTAACAAAAGGGTGCTGGCAAATTCCCATGTCTCAAAGTGCAAAAGACTGCTTTTTCTATACTTGGGGGTTGAGTCCCACACGCAAGAATGCCTTTCGGGCTCCAGGGAGTCCCAGCCACCTTCCAGAAGGCCATAGACCGAATTCTAGCCTATTATAAGGCTGTGATCTTCAGCTTGGATTGGGGAAGTCATCAGCAGAAGGTCCAGGCTGTACTGGATGTGCTGAGAAAGGCAGAGTTTACTATATTCCCAAAGAAATGCGCCATTGGGAAGGCGGAGGCAAAATACTTAGGCTGTATCGTCGGGAGGGGGAAAAAATAAAGCCACAAGTGAACAAAGTAGAGACAATACAAATTTAGCCGCAGTCAGTCTCCAAGAAACAGGTTAGGGTCCTGACAGATGCTTCAGAGGTTAGGTTGGGAACTGTGTTGTCCCAGGAAATAAATGTTGAGGAACACCCAATCCTATATCTAAGTAGGAAACTCTGCATCTGATAATACATGTGTCACGGGGTTACCACGACAGAGAGGAGCCAGAAGACCGAAGCATCTGATTGCTCCTACTCCTGCGCTGAATAGAAGCACTTCATTTTCTTTTAACACAGTGTAAATTTCTTTTGGCAGTGTAGTAATCGCAGACACGTGGCATGCAGTGATGAGACGGGAACCGGAGTAAGCTGTAAGTGTAACTTTTATAAAGATAAATATGCACCCCTTTAGGGCTATCTTGAGTAACCAGCAAGCTAACAACAGATATCCTCGCAGGGATCAGAACAGCAATACACAGGTAACACAATAATAACTACCCGGTTAGAACCGGTAACTATGAGGCCGCGGTATGGCCGACTATGAGTCCAGAAACTGCGATTATGCAACTACAACGTGTCACGTATCCTCCTCTGACGTCCGGCAGAGTGGTGATCGATGTCTGTTCATTGACTCAGCTGCTGGGCCCAGTCGAGGAGTTGACACAAGCTTCTGGTGTTCCTATGCCCAGGTGGAGCGAGGGCACAACAGGCCCCTGTAGAGTTCCTCTGTGTGGCGCCTCCTGGTGATGGCGGGGCGACGATGGACGGGGCCCGGGGTGTGTAGGCCCCAGCAGCGGGCTGGAATCGAACAGCGGCGGCCGCGGGCGGCAGCTGTGTAGGCCACAGCCGCGGGCTGGAGTTGGACAGAGGCGGCCGCGGACAGGCCGCAACCGTGGGCTGGAGTTGGCCGGTGGTGGCCACGGGCGGCAGAGAGCAGGCCGCAACTGGATTGCCCCCAGGGCTGTGGGATTACTCGGTACCGGGCTGGTGTCTTAAAGGAATGTGTCACAGTGGCAGTGACCCGGTCCGTGGCCCTGGGTGTCCATGTAAAATAGGTGGAATGAAGCTGAATAAGTTTATAGGTAGATAATTCGTGACTAGTGTTGAGCGATACCATCTGATATCGTGAAGTATCGGATCGGATTGGATTGGACCGATACCCAAAAAGTATCGGGTATCGCCGATTCCAATACCGGAAACCCCATTCAAGTCAATGGGACAGAAATATTGGAATTAAAAAAAAAACCCTTTCTTTACTTGTACATCCAGTTTGGGAGGGAGAAAGAGTGTGGGCGGTGCGTGGGCGGACACTGTGCGTGTCTGTGTGTGCGGGCGGGTTCTGTACGGGCCTCTCGGGGGTCTGTGCGGGCCTGCCGGGGGTCTGTGCGGGCCTGCCGGGGGTTGTGTGTGTGTGCAGGCATCGTCCAATGGGACTACAAGTCCCATCGGGCTATGCCTGCTACAATGACAGTGATTGACACATTAGCCAATGATGGGACAATAGTAGTCCCATCATCCGGCTAATGTGTTCAATGTAAAAAAAACAAACATACATACTACATACATACTACATTCATACAACATACATACATACTACATACATACTTCATATATACTACATTCATACAACATACATACTACATATACTGTATACTACATTCATACAACATTCATACATACATACTACATACTTCATATATACTACAAATACTACATTCATACAACATACATACATACTACATACATACTTCATATATACTACATTCATACAACATACATATATACTACATACTACATACATACTTCATATATACTACATTCATACAACATACATACATACTACATACATACTTCATATATACTACATTCATACAACATACATACATACTACATACATACTTCATATATACTACATTCATACAACATACATACATACTTCATATATACTACATTCATACAACATACATACATACTACAAACATACTTCATATATACTACATTCATACAACATACATACATACTTCATATATACTACATTCATACAACATACATACTGTGAGAATCATGTGGGAATAGTGGATGAGGGCAGGTATATCTCGCCCAGATTCCTTTCCTATGTGGCCTAGTCTGGTCAGTATCGCACCTGCTTACTAATGGATAATGGGAGGTGGATATAAAAGGATGCAAGGTGGTTGTGTGAGTGTCTCAGCCTGGGAACACAGAGAGCCTGTCTGTGTGAGAGACACACGTGAGTGGAAGCAGTGCCCACTGCAACTGTGGTTTGGCTGGACGGGAGAAGCCCGCCAGTTGGTAGTTAGGTTGTCCATTGTTTAGTTAGTGCCGGACAGGCAAGGATTTGTTTTATGTTTTATTTCCTTTTGCATTGCTTTCACCGTTAATAAACCTGACCCAGGGTCAGTTACACCCGAATCCCAGCTCTGCGCCTGAGTTTCATGCTGAACGCACGTGACCTTTGACCCCAGCAAAGGCGATCCCGGAGTGTTTTATCACATTGTGGTGGAGAATGCGGGCATCACGTTGCAAGCATGAGCATGGAGGACGTGGTGAAAGCGCTGGTACAGTCCACCGCCGTCCAGCAAGAAGCTAATCGGGTGATGATGGCCCAGCTGAAGGAGTTGGTGGACATGACAGTTACCGATCGTTCGCTTCTCCAGCAGGTGGCGCAGTGCTTGGCAAGCTTACCTGAGGTTAACCTGGAAGCCGAGTCGAGAGTGATTCACGTGAGTCGGTACTGGCAGAAGATGACGACAGAAGATGACGTCGAGGCATACCTGACTACGTTTGAACGGACGGCGTTGCGAGAAAAATGGCCGAAGGCAAGATGGGCCGGCCTGATTGCCCTGTTTCTTTCCGGTGAGGCCCAAAAGGCTTATTATGACTTAGAGCCTGAAGCTGCGCAGGACGTTGACAAACTGAAAGCCGAGATCTTGGCCCGGCTGGAAGTGACGACCGCGGTCCGTGCACAGAGAGTGCATCAATGGACTTATCAGCTGGATAAACCACCGCGGTCACAGATGTTCGACCTGATCCACGTGACGAAGAAGTGGCTACAACCCGAGGTGCTGACAGCGCCAGAGATAATCCAGAGAGTCGTCATGGACAAGTACCTGAGAGCTCTACCGCCAGCCCTGAGGAAGTGGGTAAGCCATGGAAATCCTACGACGGCAGATCAACTGGTGGATCTGGTTGAACGTTACTCCGTGGCGGAAGGACTCCGAGATGACATTACCCCACCTTGTTCTTCATCATCTCCACGTGGAACCGGTAAGACTGTTCCAGGGAGTAGGGGAGATGGAAAAATCCCTAAGACAGTGGGGGAGGAAAATGGGACTGCCCGCACTGCGAGGCCGAGAGTAACGAACTATGGTCTAAGCAAGGGGCCCGTTAGGTGTTTCCGCTGCCAAGAGATGGGACATATTGCTGCGAACTGTCCAGTCACTACTGAACCCATGCAGTGCGACGTCACAGACTCTAAAAACCGCATGTCTATGGTTGCACGGGTAGTGAGTGTGAATGCCGGTCAAAAGGATGCGGAAAAACACTGTTGATGGCAAAAATGTGGTGGCATTGTTAGACTCAGGAAGTGTGGTGACTCTGGTGAAGGCCAGTCTGGTGTCAGCCCCGACTGGACCATCAGACAAATTTTCTGTAACGTGTGTGCATGGAGACACCTGTTCGTACCTCACCACGGTCATATGCATTACTACTTCCTATGGGTCTGTGCAACATAAAGTGGGACTCGTCCCGGCGTTATTGCATGATGTTATCCTGGGCCGGGATTTTCCCCACTTCTGGCAATTGTGGGAGAATCAGTTGATGCCCTTGGGTAATCGTGTACATGATTCTTCTCCCAGGGCGCGTGGGGGTCCCGAACCCCTGGAAGAGGTCTCCCCGGAAGACTCGGGGGAAGAGTCTGCGGGAAATGACCTGCAGTTCCCGTTTTCAGTCATGGCGGGTGATACGGAGGAGACCGGGGAAGAGGAGGAGGCCGACAGCCGTCCACCTCCCCGTTTGCCGGATTTAGAAGTTCAGAAAGATGACTTCCAAAGCGAGCAAATAAAGGATCCTACCCTTTCTCAGGCTAGGACAAATGTAAAAGTGATAAACGGGGTACCCGTAGAACCTGGCTCTAGGCTGGCATATCCTTACATGGTTCTGGAGAATGATTTACTCTATCAGATAGAGAAAAAGGGGGAAGGTACGGTGCAACTATTAGTCGTGCCAAAACCCTACCGGCGGCAGGTGCTGGACCTGGCCCACGGACATGTGATGGGAGGTCACCTGGGAGTCCAGAAAACCACCAAAAGGATATTACACTGTTTTGTTTGGCCAGCATCACGATATTCGTGTATATTGTGAGTCTTGTCCTGACTGCCAAGCCTCTGCACCTAAGCCCCGGTTCTGTAGCCCTTTGGTACCCCTACCTATTATTGAAGTCCCGTTTGAGAGGATTGGGATGGATTTAGTTGGACCCCTTCCACGGTCTGCACGTGGACACCAACATATCCTGGTCATCTTGGATTATGCCACTCGTTACCCGGAGGCCATCCCTTTGCGTAACACGGCCACCAAGACGATTGCCAAGGAACTGGTGCATGTGTTTAGTCGGGTCGGTATACCAAAACAGATACTCACCGACCAGGGGACCCTCTTTATGTCCAGGATAGTGAAGGAGCTCTGCCGGTTGTTACAAATCGAACCGTTACGCACATCCGTGTATCACCCTCAAACAGACGGGTTGGTCGAACGGTTCAATAAAACTCTGAAGCAGATGCTGAGAAAGGTGATAGACAAGGATGGGAAGAACTGGGACTATTTACTTCCGTATTTGCTTTTTGCCATCAGGGAAGTACCCCAGTCTTCCACGGGATTCTCGCCTTTCGAGTTATTGTACGCCCGACGTCCTCGCGGACTGTTAGACGTTGCAAAAGAAACCTGGGAGGGTCAGGTCACTCCGTTTAAAACGGTGATAGATCACGTCACACAAATGCAGGACCGTATTGCGGCTGTTATGCCTATAGTCAAAGAACACATGATGCAGGCTCAAGGAGCCCAAAAAAGAATCTATGATAGGGGCACCAAGATCCGTACGTTTGCACCCGGAGATAGGGTGTTGATCCTGGTCCCCACGGTGGACAGTAAGTTCCTGGCAAAGTGGCAGGGCCCCTTTGAGATCAAGGAAAGAGTTGGTGAAGTAAACTACAAAGTATACCAGGCAGGTAAACGGAAACCTGAACAGATTTATCATGTAAATCTGATAAAGCCCTGGAAGGATCGGTCTGCCTAGTCAGCGGAGCTGGCCCGTCCTGTCTGCTCGCATACCGTACCGGAGGTACGGGTTGCAGAGACTCTCTCGGAGCGGCAAAAGACGGAAGTCAGGCAGTTTCTACTTCACAACCAAAAGTTTTTCTCAGAAAAACCAAGGCAGACTATGCTAATGAAACATGACATCGTAACGGAACCTGGTGTCACAGTTCACGTAAAGCCCTACCGAATCCCGGAAGCGCGCCGTGAAGCCGTTTCCCGAGAAGTGAAGGCAATGTTAGAGTTAGGAGTCATTGAGGAATCGCACAGTGCGTGGTCCAGCCCGATTGTGCTAATTCCTAAACCGGACGGCACCATCCGGTTCTGCAATGACTTCAGGAAACTGAATGCGGTCTCAAAATTTGATGCCTACCCCATGCCCCGGGTCGACGAGTTAATAGATCGGTTAGGAAAAGCCCGGTATATTACGACCCTAGACCTAACAAAGGGGTATTGGCAGATCCCTCTGGTGGAGGCTGCCAGAGAAAAGACAGCATTTGCTACGCCGGAAGGTTTATTTCAGTATATGTATATGCCGTTTGGACTGCACGGGGCACCGGCGACCTTCCAGAGACTGATGGATCGAGTCTTGAGGCCACATAGGCGGTATGCTTCGGCCTATTTGGATGACATTGTCATTTACAGCTTGGTCTGGGAGACTCATCTCCAGAAAGTACAAGCTGTGATTGACGACCTGTGGGAGGCAGGTCTAACCGCGAACCCCAAGAAATGTCACATAGGGCTAGAAGTAGCCCGGTATTTGGGGTATGTAATTGGGAGGGGTGTTGTTAAACCCCAGGTTGATAAGATTCAGGCGGTTCAGGACTGGCCACAACCTGTCAACAAGAAGCAGGTGCAAGCCTTCCTGGGGATCACCGGTTATTATCGCCGGTTCATACCCAATTTTGCAGCCATCGCTACCCCCCTGACGGATCTTACAAAAGGGAAAGACTCCGTCATGATTAAATGGAGTTTAGCGGCTGAAGAAGCCTTCCATAGCCTAAAACGGGCACTTTGCTCTCAGCCCGTACTGGTGACTCCGGACTTCCGCAGTGAGTTTGTGGTACAAACGGATGCCTCTGATACCGGTATCGGGGCTGTACTCTCACAAGTGAGGGACGGAGTGGAACACCCAGTCCTCTATCTCAGCAGGAAGCTGAATAAACACGAGCAAAGGTATGCAGTCGTAGAAAAAGAGTGCCTCGCCATTAAGTGGGCTCTAGAGGCCCTCAAATATTACCTGGTGGGCCGAAAGTTCAGGCTGATCACTGACCATGCCCCTCTCAAGTGGATGCACTTGAACAAGGAACGGAATAGCCGGGTGACCCGGTGGTTCCTTGCCCTGCAGGCCTACACTTTTACGGTGGAGCACCGCCCAGGGGTACAGATGGGAATGCAGATGCCCTGTCCCGAGTGCACTGTTTGTCGGGTGTCATTGCTCGACCGGAGTGGTCTGAGCAGAAGGGGGGGATATGTGAGAATCATGTGGAATAGTGGATGAGGGCAGGTATATCTCGCCCAGATTCCTTTCCTATGTGGCCTAGTCTGGTCAGTATCGCACCTGCTTACTAATGAATAATGGGAGGCGGATATAAAAGGATGCCAGGTGGTTGTGTGAGTGTCTCAGCCTGGGAACACAGAGAGCCTGTCTGTGTGAGAGACACACGTGAGTGGAAGCAGTGCCCACTGCAACTGTGGTTTGGCTGGACGGGAGAAGCCCGCCAGTTGGTAGTTAGGTTGTCCATTGTTTAGTTAGTGCCGGACAGGCAAGGATTTGTTTTATGTTTTATTTCCTTTTGCATTGCTTTCACCGTTAATAAACCTGACCCAGGGTCAGTTACACCCGAATCCCAGCTCTGCGCCTGAGTTTCATGCTGAACGCATGTGACCTTTGACCCCAGCAAAGGCGATCCCGGAGTGTTTTATCACAATACATACTAGATACTACATACATACTTCATATACAGTCATGGCCAAAAGTATTGACACCCCTGCAATTCTGTCAGATAATACTCAGTTTCTTCCTGAAAATGATTGCAAACACAAATTCTTTGGTATTATTATCATCATTTAATTTGTCTTAAATGAAAAAACACAAAAAGAATTGTCCTAAAGCCAAATTGGATATAATTCCACACCAAACATAAAAAAGAGGGTGGACAAAAGTATTGGCACTGTTCGAAAAATCCTGTGATGCTTCTCTAATTTGTGTAATTAGCAGCACCTGTAACTTATCTGTGGCACCTAACAGGTGTTGGCAATAACTAAATCACACTTGCAGCCAGTTGACATGGATTAAAGTTGACCAACCTCTGTCCTGTGTCCTTGTGTGTACCACATTGAGCATGGAGAAAAGAAAGAAGACCAAAGAACTGTCTGAGGACTTGAGAAACCAAATTGTGAGGAAGCATGAGCAATCTCAAGGCTACAAGTCCATCTCCAAAGACCTGAATGTTCCTGTGTCTACCGTGCGCAGTGTCATCAAGAAGTTTAAAGCCCATGGCACTGTGGCTAACCTCCCTAGATGTGGACGGAAAAGAAAAATTGACAAGAGATTTCAACGCAAGATTGTGCGGATGTTGGATAAAGAACCTCGACTAACATCCAAACAAGTTCAAGCTGCCCTGCAGTCCGAGGGTACAACAGTGTCAGCCCGTACTATCCGTCGGCATCTGAATGAAAAGGGACTGTATGGTAGGAGACCCAGGAAGACCCCACTTCTTACCCCGAGACATAAAAAAGCCAGGCTGGAGTTTGCCAAAACTTATGTGAAAAAGCCTAAAACATTTTGGAAGAATGTTCTTTGGTCAGATGAGACAAAAGTAGAGCTTTTAGGGCAAAAGCATCAACATAGAGTTTACAGGAGAAAAAAGAGGCATTCAAAGAAAAGTACACGGTCCCTACAGTCAAACATGGCGGAGGTTCCCTGATGTTTTGGGGTTGCTTTGCTGCCTCTGGCACTGGACTGCTTGACCGTGTGCATGGCATTATGAAGTCAGAAGACTACCAACAAATTTTGCAGCATAATTTAGGGCCCAGTGTGAGAAAGCTGGGTCTACCTCAGAGGTCATGGGTCTTCCAGCAGGACAATAACCCAAAACACACTTCAAAAAGCACTAGAAAATGGTTTGAGAGAAAGCACTGGAGACTTCTAAGGTGGCCAGCAATGAGTCCAGACCTGAATCCCATAGAACACCTGTGGAGAGATCTAAAAATGGCAGTTTGGAGAAGGCACCCTTCAAATATCAGGGACCTGGAGTAGTTTGCCAAAGAAGAATGATCTAATATTCCAGCAGAGCATTGTAAGAAACTCATTGATGGTTACCGGAAGCGGTTGGTTGCAGTTATTTTGGCTAAAGGTTGTGCAACCAAGTATTAGGCTGAGGGTGCCAATACTTTTGTCCGGCCCATTTTTGGAGTTTTGTGTGAAATGATCAATGTTTTGCTTTTTGCTTCATTCTCTTTTGTGTTCTTTCATTTAAGACAAATTAAATGAAGATAATAATACCAAAGAATTTGTGTTTGCAATCATTTTCAGGAAGAAACTGAGTATTATCTGACAGAATTGCAGGGGTGTCAATACTTTTGGCCATGACTGTATACTACATTCATACAACATACATACATCCTACATATATACTACATTCATACAACATACATACATACTACATACATACTTCATATATACTACATTCATACAACATACATACATACTACATACATACTTCATATATACTACATTCATACAACATACATACAACATACATACTACATACATACTACATACATACTACATACATAGTACATGCTACATACATACTACATATATACTACATTCATACAACATACATACAACATACATACTACATACATACTACATACATGCTTCATATATACTACATTCATACAACATACATTCTACATACATACTACATACATACTACATACATACAACATACATAAAACATGCTACAGACATACAACATACATACTACATACAATACATTCATACAATACATACACAAGTGTTCCACAACGATCTCCAGTGGAGAACAGCAGCATCAGCTGATGCCACCGCTCTCTAGGGGCCCCAGGAATACAATGACGGGAGGTAGGTATCCTTCCGCACTGTATTCCTCCGCCACTGTAAAAAAATAGTCCCTAGTCTCACTTTTGGCATTGCTGTGTGAGAAAGTTCCCACGCAGCTTTTGCCATAAAGTGAGACCAGTGAACTATAGTAACCTCTCAGTGATGCACTGTAGGAGATCGTCGTGGGACACTCGTGGATTTCTGGGAGTATATTGCTTGTTTGTTATTTTAATATTTTTTACAGTGAGATGACACTGGCTTCGGGGATCAAAGTGACAAGTGATGGTGAGTATGTACTCTATGTTATATGTACTGTATGTCTATGTGTATGTATGTATTGTATGAATGTATTGAATGTAGTATGTATGTATGTTGTATGAATGTAGTATATATGTAGTACGTATGTAGTATGTATGTATGTATGTATATATGTTGTATGAATGTAGTATATATGTAGTATGTATGTAGTATGTATGTATGTTGTATGAATGTAGTATATATGTAGGATGTATGTATGTTGTATGAATGTAGTATATATGTAGTATGTATGTATGTATTGTCACGGTCACGTGTGTCTGGACGCAGCGAGTACCGCAAGGCGAACCCATTAGACACCCGTGACCCTGGATACAGCGCCTCCAGTGGGGCAAATTTAAATAATAAAACATGCAGCTGGATACGCCGCCTCCAACTGGCGAATTTAGGTATTACACGTTATACATACAGTAGTCTGGAAACCCTGCCTCCAGTAAGGTGAATTTAAATAATAAAGGGGGAACCTGGGTAACATTAACAATGGTGGGCACTGCAATAGGGAATAGGGAAGTGGAGACCTCCTGTACTCCCCTGAGCCAGTGTCCCTGCACTCCTAACGTTCCCTATGCCGGTTCCGCACCGGGCGACGCACAGGAACCTAAAAAACCCTAGCTCGCCCTGAACCTAAACCCTCACTAGGGAATTGGTCGGTGCAGAAACTAATCCCACCACTGCACTAAACACACATGAGGGAATATGACAATACAGGGGAAACACCACTTAGCTTTGCTCTGTTGCGTACGCTCCTAGCAAAAGAGCCCACCACCTATGTGCATCTTCTCCTCCACCCGGATCCATCACCATAACTGGATCCTTCACCATAGTGCAGCCTTGGAGCAGAGTCCACCACCAGTTGCAGCTGCAAAGTAAACAGAGTCCCAAAGATGAGTCCAGCTTCTGCCAAAAAGTCCAGCATGCTTGAGTCCAGTTTTCAGCAACCAAGTCCAGCATGCTGAGTGCAACTCTCACCATCGTCACCACTCCACCAAGCCATGCCAGCACTTCCTGCCGACACCATAAACTGTGACTCCACCACGCCATGCCAGCCCTTCCAGCAGACCACATAGCTGCCACTCGTCCCCTCTGGCTAGGCTGCGTAGGACACACAATATCACCAACCGTCATAAAACACACCTGGCTCTCTTTTCAAGAGCCTCACACCGGATTTATAATTACGTGCACTAAACCAAAGAAACTAAAGTGCATGACATGTATGTATGTTGTATGAATGTAGTATATATGTAGTATGTATGTAGTATGTATGTTGTATGAATGTTGTATATATGTAGTATGTATGTAGTATGTATGGTTTTTTTTTTTACATTCAACATATTAGCCGGATGATGGGACTACTACTGTCCCATCATTGGCTAATGTGTCAATCACTGTCATTGTAGCAGGCATAGCCCGATGGGACTTGTAGTCCCACCGGACGATGCCTGCACACACACACAACCCCCGGCAGGCCCGCACAGACCCCCGGCAGGCCCGTACAGACCCCCGGCAGGCCCGTACAGACCCCCGGCAGGCCCGCACAGACCCGTGGCAGCCGGCACAGACCCCCGGCAGGCCCGTACAGACCCCTGGTAGGCCTGTACAGACCCCCAGCAGCCTGTACAGACCCCCGGCAGGCCCGTACAGACCCCCGGCAGGCCCACACAGACCCCCAGCAGCCCGCACAGACCCCCGGCAGGCCCGCACAGACCCCCAGCAGCCCGCACAGACCCCCGGCAGGCCCGCACAGACCCCCGGCAGGCCTGCACAGACCACACATCATTATGCGCACAGACCGCGCATCATGATGACATAATTTCAGCAGCCAATCACAGCCACAACACTGGCTCATTGCATAATGGGAACTTCCGATTCCGGTATCCGATATTGTAAAAATATCGTTACTCGGTATCGGAATTCCGATGCAGCGAATATCGTCCGATACCCGTTATTTGCAGTATCGGAATGCTCAACACTATTCGTGACACCACCTGTGGTGCTCGGCAATGAAGGTGTTAAACCGACGCTGCGGTGCAGATCCTCTGGGACAGATGGTATAAGGCAGCAAAGATATAGTAGCTCTCCACAGGCAGAGCTGTAGTCCCAGGGCAGTAGTAGAAGATTTTGAGGTAGATGGTGTAGTGTTAGGCACAGAGATGTAGCAGTGCTGAGTAGGTTGGCGCAGGAAGGAGGCATTGACACAGCTGAGTGCAGTTCCAACTCCCAGCCAACTCCCAGGCAGATGGAATACACCCTTCCAGCACTCCCTTCCGTGTGCCTTTTCTGAACATTTCCTTGCTAGCGCTAATCTGAATTACTTGTAGTTCTGAATTACACTCAAGTTCCTCCTTCTTGATGTTACTTATAACTCCACTCATATGACAGACAGCTGTAGCCTGCTTTGGGGACTCCATACAATCATGTCCCGGCTCACACACGTTGCTGCTGTGTCTTCGAGTCTCAGGTGGGAATAAAGTTGTCACAACTACTATTCCTCCGGTTTCTGCTGTAGGATCATTAGTATCACACACAGCCTCGGATACCAGCGCCCGGCCTTTGCGCATTAAATTTAGTAAAGGGCTCTGCACTAGCCCTAGTCCCCAGTCTCTCTCCTCCTCACGTTCCGCTCTTATCTATCTTCCTTCTGAACAACTGATTGTTACGGCGGCGGAACACGCTTAAAAAAATATAAATAAACGTGTTCGCCGCCCGGGGTCCACCGTGCGGCAGGTGTAATAACCGCTGCTGAAAAGGCAGAGCACCAGGACGGTAATGTGCACAGGAAGAACTGAACCTGGTGCACAAAAGCAAACTCTGTTAAAACTCACAGAGCTGCACACAAAACACAAATGCAAAAAACGCTGAGTCTGTATTAGCCTCACAGACACTCAGCGGCACACGTGCGGTAGACAAAGCTGGAGTAGTTAAGAACAGCACTACACCCGAATGTACTTACCGTAAGTAGGCATGTGCACAGCATCGCAACTGCGAACGCCAAAAGCGGGCTGCAGGCGCGATATAGCAGGCGCGAAGCACGACGCTGGATGCTGCAACTGGCGGAGCTTGAATGCGCTGGCGCTAGCGCACACGCTGGCTGTATCCCAATCACTCACACATTCGTATTATCAGAGGTAAGGGGTTTCTTAATAAGTCATTCACCAGTCCAAGCATCCATCACCAAACACGCAGCAGCAAGTATGGAAAATAATAGCACATGGCATAGTGGTCATGCGCACTTTTTCTAGCGTACGGGACCTGCCGGAAATCTCCAGAGTCCCGAGCGTAACCAATCAAATCAGGAGCAGGACCTGAGCACCTGACTCCTGAACTCCAGTGAGAGCTAGTCCCGTGAGCATGCTCAGAAGCAGGGAAAAAGGACTTAGCCTCTGGAGACAAATGTGAGAATCTGGGTTGCTGCATAAGCATAGACTGACCCAGATTCCTAACACTGATCCTTCCTTCTATCTCTTTCCTTGCCAACAGCTTCAGCTCGCTGGTAGCTGCTGCATACACGTCTTCTCTCCATCCCCCTCCAGGGATTCTCTGACTAACTTCCTGTTAGCTTTCCCCTATAGTGTTTCTAAGCTCCACCCACCACCTTTCATGAACCAAAGCAGCTGCCATAGAGGGTGCTCTGCTGTTCTAAGGTGTCTGTGCTGGATGTAGGTGCTGGAGTCTGGTCAGGTGTTACCATTTTACCTGGGGAGTGGGATACTACACTTCAGGAGGAGGTGCAGTACCTCTGTGGTGACTGAACCCTCAGGGGCGCCACATACCCCCCCCCCGTTAACCACAGCACATCAGCGGGCTGTAAACCAAATGAAAAAGACGAGATACTGGAACATACAAATTCTGCTTTTTAAATTAACAGCATAAAACATCTTTGATGTGAACGTTACTGAACGTAATTTTATCTTATACTAATATTCTATTTAATAACTATACAGTTCTCAGCACTACCTAACTCTTGTCATTATTCTTAAAGTGCTACTGAGGCAACCGCTATTATCTACCAAGTTGGCTGCCAGCTCTGGACACTCTCTGTCCCTGTACACAGTATCAAAAATTCTTTAGTGACAACCGCCAAACTAAGGTTCGCCACTACTATAAACATACTTAGTCCCTAATTAACCATTTTTATCTATCAAAAGTGCTTACGATTCTCCAGCATGTTACACTGCACAGTAAAAGATATCTATTATCAAAAAGTTATCAAAAGCCTATACTTATAAAACATCCTATACTTAGCATATATTACAATCATAATAACACTTTTATTTGGTACAAAAACTGCAATAATCAATGAAGAATGACAGATATTCTCCCAGCCGGGATATCTTTAAGTGTTCATGTTCTTTGTGGAGGACCCGCTCAAAACCTCCAACGGTGGTCCTGGGTGGGCTGTAGGACATGCTGGTCTTGCCGCCTAGAACTTGTCTTCGGCCACACCCAACTGGTTTTTCTTCAGGTCTACTGTAATGATGAGTTGGTGAAAATTGAAAGTGACTTAATGTTCCAAAAAGGCACAAGTAAAACCAGGAAGAAGCACCTTAAGAGGCACTAAACTATTTACAAATAGAGTGTCCGGATCAATCAGTGTCCATGATCTCCACAGTTCTGCTTTCCTTATTATAAAAGAAACATTTTGCCAAAACCCACCTGGGGTTAACTATTTACAAAAATGTTAAAAAAGTGTACTGTTCACTTTAATGAGAAAATGTGCAAAAACCCTCCTGGGTAAACTTATGTACATTAGTGTTGAGCGACTTTTGGTTTTTTAGGGTCGAGTTTTGTTTCATGAAACCCGACTTTTCCAAAAGTCGGGTAGAGCAAAATCGGCCGACTATAGGGAAAAGTCAGGGATGTCCCGAAACACGAAACCCAATGTAAGTCAATGGAGAATTAAAGTCGGCAGTGAGAGGAGGACAGGAAACACACCAACAGTGCCCATTTGAATGCCAAAAGCATAAATTCTTGTTACTGAAGCTTGTCAACCTTAATTAACTTCATAATACTAGTTATGCACTGAAAAATGGGGGTTATTTGGCTACAGTTGTGGGGCGGGAGGGCTGGCTCCAGGTTTTCGTGGGCCCAGGGCCAAAGAGCGTCCCTTTAACACATACAACAACTCATGATGCTCCAATACGGCAGAGAAATAGCAGTATAGTACAATGAAAAATACTTCACTTCTTACATCTCATGACTGATATCCATTTTAAATTCTCCAATACCTCCAAAAACGGACAGTATATAACTCCATACAGTATTATGGCCAGCGCTTAGTGCGCTATACAGAGTAATGAGGCCCATATATTTCTCCATACGGAATCATTATTCCCATATAATGTTTCAAACCGTATATGGTCCCAATGGATGAAGCTCCACTGTCTTATGGGCCCAAATAATGCTCCATATATAATGGGCCCCATTTCTACTGCTCTAGTGTATAATGGGCCCTGTAAATGCTGCTCCACTGTCTGATGTCCACCTTTGGAATGCTCCAGTGTATGGTGGGCCCCATATATCATTCATCAGAGTATAGTGATCCCCATTATGGCCTGCCTCTGCTCGCACAGCCGCTCAACCATGTGCAGGGTGGAGTTCCACCTTGTTGCAATGTCGATAATGAGGCGGTGGTTGGGAAGGTGGAGCAATCGCTGCAGCTTCTGCATACGAATGGAGTGTACAGGCGACCGGCGGATGTGCGCGCACAGTCTTCGTACCTTCTGGAGCAGGGCTGTTAACTCCGGATAATTATTGAGGAAGCACTGCACCACCAGGTTCAAGGTGTGAGCCAAGCAAGGTATGTGGCTGAGTTTTGAAAGGGCTATGGCTGCCACAAAATTATGGCCGTTATCACTAACTACCTTGCCTGCCTCAAGATGTACACTGCCCAGCCATGACTCAGTTGGTCGCTGAAAGTACTCGGCCAGCACCTCGGCGGTGTGTCTGTCGCCCAAACACATCATCTGCAACACAGCCTGCTGACGCTTTCCACTAGCTGCTCGATAGGGGGACACCTCGTGTGCAACAATGACAGCTGCAGATGGAGTGCTCGTACGACTGCGCTCTGTGGACGAGCTTTCGCTTCTGGAGGAGGAGGAGGAGGAGGAGGGTCGAACACCTACAGCCAACTGTTTCCTATACCGTGGGCTAGGCAGCACTGTCCCACCACCGCTGTCCCCTGTGGACCCTGCATCCACCACATTAACCCAGTGCGCAGTGATGGACACATAATGGCCCTGGCCATGCCGACTGGACCATGCATCAGTTGTGAGCTGCACCTTTCCACTCACTGACTGCTTGAGTGCATGGACAATGCGGTATTTCACATGATGGTGGAGGGCTGGGATGGCTTTGTGAGAGAAGAAGTGGCGACTGGGTAGGTCATAGCGTGGTACTGCATAGGCCATGAGTTCGCGGAAAGCTGCGCTTTCCACCAACCGATAGGGCATCATCTCTAACGAGATTAGTTTGACAATGTGGGCGTTCGAACCCAGTGTACGCGGATGAGAGACTGAGTACTTTCTTGACCTACTCATAGTGTCTGGGAGGGTGAGCTGGACTTGAGAGCTGCATATGGTGGAAGTAGCGGTGGACAGGGCGGACTGAGAGAGGGTTGATGATGGTGATGGAGTTGGTGTTCTTTCTGATGGCCTAGATTCAGTCTTTCGTTGATATAACAGTGGGATTCCCTGACTGCTGTGGCCTTGCAACGACACCTCAACATTTGCTGCTGTGCTAACAGGTGGGCTTACAGTGGGGGAAACAATGTAGCGTTTCTGACTACCTTCTTTGTGATCAGTTGCACATGTGGTACTTGAGGTTTGGTGTTGTGTCCACGCTTGCAAATGCATGCTGGTTAAATGTCTAAGCATGCAACTGGTATTCAAATTTTTCAGATTTTTCCCTCGGCTAAAGGTCTTTGCGCACTTCTTACAGATAACCTTGGCCTGATCATGAGGATTTTGTTCAAAAAAAGTGCCACACTGCACTCTTCCTACTTTGGCAGACATTTTGCGGCCTAGCACGCTGTGATATTTTGACCCTCTGGACAAGCTGTCCAGCAACTCTTTTGATTTTTGGAACCTGTCTTTGGAGTGCTCCGGGCCTGCCAGATAACAGCTGTTACGATGTCGATGTCTGCTGTGGATGCTCCTCCTCCTCATCTGAGCTATTGGAAGCAGCACCCTCTTCCCCCAATGGATGCCAATCTGGGTCAACAATTGGGTCATCCATCACCTCCTCTTCAATGTCATGTGCACCTTCCACTGTGTCACCGTGTATGGTGGTATAGTGTGCGGGAAGGGGCACCTGAGTCTCATCAGGGTCAGAATCTGGCTCTGTACACTGCGAGGACAATGTAGTGCTCTGAGTGAATGTACCAGCAGAATCATCTATCAGTGGCTGTGCATCAGTGCACTCCATGTCAGATTCATCTTGGCCTGGGTAATTCACCATTTCACTTGATAATCCAGGCATGGTATGTGAAAACAGCTCCATGGAGTAATCAGAAGTATGGCATGCGTCATCCTTCCATCTTGGTAGGGGTGAAGGACACAATGAAAGGTGTGGTTCATGAACATGAGCCTCCAATGACGACTCAGTGCTTTTATTTTTTACAACTTCAGAAGAGGAGGCGATAGAGCTGGAGGCTGAGTCAGCAATGTAAGACAAAACTTTTTCCTGAAGCTCTGGCTTTAAAAGCGGTTTGCCAACTCCTAGAAAACTAAGCCTTCGAGGCCTTGTGGAGCCAGACGATGACGCAGGCTCAACACCTCCTGCATTCGGTGCTATTTTGCTTTTGCCACTACCATCAGATCCACCACCAACACCATCATTACCAGCTGCCAACCCCTGCCCAATTCCACGGCCTCTTCCACCAGCCTTCCTCATTTTTGGTAGAAATGTAGACAAAATTCAACAAACTATATAGTAATGTAAAACAAGGTACAAGGTGTCTATAGGACAGGAGAGATGTTGAATTTCTGCACACACTTGTGGACACTGGACACTTTTGGATTGTGTGAGGCCCACTGAATATCACAGCGCTATGTCACAGGCTCGATGTCGCAGGTGTGAAAAATGTCACTAGAGGATAACGGAGATTTTGAATTTCTGCACACACTTGTGGACACTGGACACTTTTGGATTGTGTGAGGCCCACTGAATATCACAGCGCTATGTCACAGGCTCGATGTCGCAGGTGTGAAAAATGTCACTAGACGATAGCGGAGATTTTAAAATTCTGCACACACTTGTGGACACTGGATGCTTTTGGATTGTGTGAGGCCCACTGAATATCACAGCGCTATGTCACAGGCTCGATGTCGCAGGTGTGAAAAATGTGACTAGAGGATAACGGAGATTTTGAATTTCAGCACACACTTGTGGACACTGGACACTTTTGGATTGTGTGAGGCCCAGTGAATATCACAGCGCTATGTCACAGGCAGAAATTGGCTAGTGTATGACAAACTACAAGGTGTATATAGAATTGGGCAGAATAGGAATCTCCCTAGAATGTAGGTCTGTAAGAACGGAACAAGTCCTCGACTTATCCTTACAGAGCGACACACAGATAGCTTCACTGTGGCCGTGATAACAGCCGTTACACGGTACTGAGAGAGGAGCGTGCACGTACACGGCTGTGCGGTGTACGTAAAATTGTCAAGCTCCGTGTTTTTTAAGTATACGGACTGACACACGCTGTCTCTCTATAGTTTTGAATGTGATCAAACAGCAAATATATTTAACTGTTTGAAAAGTAGACAAAACTAGAAGGTGCAGGTCTGTAAGAACGGAACATGTCCTCGACTTATCCTTACAGAGCGACACACAGATAGCTTCACTGTGGCCGTGATAACAGCCGTTACACGGTACTGAGAGAGGAGCGTGCACGTACACGGCTGTCCGGTGTACGTAAAATTGTCAAGCTCCGTGTTTTTTAAGTATACGGACTGACATACGCTGTCTCTCTATAGTTTTGAATGTGATCAAACAGCAAATATATTTAACTGTTTGAAAGCTAGACAAAACTAGAAGGTGCAGGTCTGTAAGAACAGAACATGTCCTCGACTTATTCTTACAGAGTGACAAACAGATAGCTTCACTATGGCTGTGATAACAGCCGTTACACGGTACTGTGTGAGGAGTGTGCACTGCTGTATGGTGTGAAAAAATGCACGCTCAGTACCTCACCAGGACAAAAAAAAAAAATTGGGATTGCTTTTAAAAAAGCAGTTTGCAGAGCAGTGGGTAAACAGCAATGCAGCCGTCAGGAAGCCTTAGAAGGCAGCCTAACAACCAACACAGCTGATCCAGCAAAATATAGCCTCCACTTGCACTGCACACACAGTGACTGGTGTGTTGTACAGGCAAAATCGCTAGCAGCAGAAGCAGTTTTTGGTGTCTTCTTCCCTGCCTAACGCTCTCCCTACAGAATCAGCAGCAGCAGCAGCTCTCCCTATTCTGAGATCAGCATGAGAAACATGGCGGTCGGCGTGCACGCCCTTTTATACCCCCTGTGACGCCCACCAAAGCAAGCCAGTCACTTGCATGCCCTTCTGAAAGATGGTGGTGACCCCTGCCTATGTCATCACGTTGCCCACAGTGTCCGTGGATCCTGATTGGCTGAAAAAGAGCGCAAACAAACTTTTGAAACGCGACTTTGGCGCTTAAGTCGCCGACCTCGTGGCCGACCTCATCCTAGGGTCGGGTTTCGATTCATGAAACCCAACTTTGCCTAAAATCGGCGACTTTTGAAATTTTTCGACCCATTTCGCTCAACTCTAATGTACATTAATGTAAGTCAGTTCAGTTCTCCTGATTAGCATGGCGCCTACTGATCAGAAACATCTGATTTTGGTCGCTTCCAGGGTAGCTTGTGAGGCTGGAGAATCCCTGGCAGGGGAAATCCATGATGCATGGTAACACCCATAACCATCAGTTGCTCAGGTTGTGCTACCAAGGTTTGGGTAGCGTGATCATGCACTTTGGGGTGGCATTGAACTGCAGTTGTAGATAATGCAGTGGGTACCATTATTACAGCTGGCAGTACCGAAGGGGTTAATGAATAGGCTGTCGATGCTGTGGCTGTACCTGCCAGTGGTGTCATCTCGTTATCAGCCTTCTTCTCCATTGAGATCAGGGGTGGTTGGATGGGACGCGGCTCCACTAAATGCACTCCTTTCCGCAGGGACATTTTCCACTTCTCCTTTGCAGTCAGCTTAGCATCCTGGGATTGATGATGCAACTCCTCCACGTGTTCCATGAGGAGCAGCGGCCTGTCACATGCGGTGGATGGTAGCTTGGGTATAGGAGTAGGTTCTAGGATACCCCCCTGGGCACCATTTCCAGGTCCCAGGCTCAGGGCTGCCACTAGGAATTTCGGGGCCCCATACTGGCAAAATTTTGGGGGCCCCCTTGAGACTCCGCCCAGGCTCCACCCCAGCCCCACCCTCCACCCCTCAAACTATTCACAGCCCCACCGCTCTCTCTTGGAAAAACTCCACTTCTCACCAATCACACATTAACAGTTCCCATCTCCAGATCACACACATAGCCAGCAGCTCTTGTTATGGCCAAAAGATTTTTTAAATCTGCCACCACGACAAGGTAGACTCTTTTGGCTGGGCCCTACTCTACTCTAACCTATTAAACATTTGCTAAAAAATCCAATACAATTTAGGTATATTTTTTATTTATTTTTCAATTGTTAAAATGATCAATAATATCACATCCAAAGGGACAAATACTACCACACCATGCCCAGACACCATTTTACCACCACATGGTGACCAATAATACCACATACAAGGAACAAATACAGCCATACCATGACCAGACCACATATTACCACCAGTGACAGAATAATAGCACATACAAGGGACAAATACCACTGCACCATGACCAGACCACATATTACCAGCACATGGTGACTGGATACTACAATACTGATCATTAATAAAAAAACATATTACTATCACCATAATTGCCATTATACGCAGATCTCTACTTAGTATGTAGTGTCTGTGTACAGGTAATACAGTGATCACCAGTGACATTATACACAGGAGCTCTGTATATAGTGTCAGTGTACAGGTAATACAGTGATCACCGGTGACATTATGCACAGGACCTCTGTTTATAGTGCCAGTGTACAGGTAATACAGTGATCACTGGTGACATTGTATAAAGGCACTCTGTATATAGTGTCATTGTACAGGTAACACACTGACTCACCAGTGACTTCTCTAGGTAAAGTCCTTCATCTTTGCTTTTCATCTTTCATCCAGCACAGATCGCCATCACGTCTTCCAGCCAGGGCTCGTCTCTGTAGGAAATAACACAGTTATCTAGAGCTCCACTTGCAGAACACATTACTTAATTTTTTTCCCAACTTCTGCACTACACCAGATGAAGAAAAAAAGGTGACATAGTGTCATTCTGCACAGTAACAGAACCTCCCCCCATTTAAAACAGTATCCTCAAAAAATTAAAATAAATACATCACTGCAGTAATAATATCCCTTAATTAGCCCCTGTGGTAATAATATCCCCCATCCTGGCTCCAGCCATATTTTCTCTCATCCTGCCCTCATGAGTATCCATTCTGCCCCCACATGATCTCCAGATCCTGCCTCATCTGTCTACATCGTATCCATCCTGCCCCATGATCCTGCACCATGTGTCTCCCATCCTGCCCCCTGTGACTCACATTCTGCCCCCTCCTGTGTCTCACTGTCACATTCTGCCCCTCCTGTGTCTCACTGTCACATTCTGCCCCCATGTCTCACATTCTGCCCCCTCCTGTGTCTCACTGTCACATTCTGCCCCCATGTCTCACATTCTGCCCCCTCCTGTGTCTCACTGTCACATTCTGTCCCCTCCTGTGCCTCACTGTCACATTCTGCCCCCATGTCTTGCATTCTGCCCCCATGTCTTGCATTCTGCCCCGTCTTGCATACTGCCCCATGTCTCGCATTCTGCCCCCTCCTGTGTCTCACTGTCACATTCTGCCCCCTCCTGTCTTACTGTCACATTTTGCCCCCATGTCTTGCATTCTGCCCCCATGTCTCACATTCTGCCCCCTCCTGTGTCTCACTGTCACATAACCCCCCATGTCTTGCATTCTGCCCCCATGTCTTGCATTCTGCCTCCATGTCTTGCATTCTACCCCCATGTCTTGCATTCTGCCCCCATGTCTGCATTCTGCCCCCATGTATTGCATTCTGCCCCAATGTCTTGCATTCTACCTCCAGGTATTGCATTCTGCCTCTATGTATTGCATTCTGCCCCCATGTCTTGTATTCTGCCCCCACATTCTGCATTCTGCTCCCATGTTCATTCTGACCCATGTCTCACATTCTGCCCCATGTCCATTCTGCCCCCATGTCTTGCATTCTGCCCCCATCATGTCTGCATTCTGCCCCCATCATGTCTGCATTCTGCACCCATGTCTTGTATTCTGCCCCATGTCTTGTATTCTGCCATGTCTCGTATTCTGCCCCCCATGTCTTGCATTCTGCCCCCACGTCTGCATTCTGCCCCCATTCTTGTATTCTGCCCCCATGTCTTGCATTCTGCCCCCATCATGTCTGCATTCTGCCCTCATCATGTCTGCATTCTGCCCCCATGTCTCAGATTCTGCCCCCATGTCTCGTATTCTGCCCCCATGTCTCGTATTCTGCCCCCATGTCTCGTATTCTGCCCCCATGTCTGCATTCTGCCACCATGTCTCGCATTCTGCCCCATGTCTCGCATTCTGCCTCCATGTCTTGTATTCTACCCCATGTCTCGCATTCTGCCCCCATGTCTCACATTCTGCCCCATGTCTCGCATTCTGCCCCCATGTCTCGCATTCTGCCCCATGTCTCGCATTCTGCCCCCACGTTCTGCATTCTGCTCCCATGTCCATTCTTCCCCGTGTCTCACATTCTGCCCCATGTCCATTCTGCCCCATGTCTTGCATTCTGCCCCCATGTCTCGCATTCTGGCCCCTCCTGTGTCTCACTGTCACATTCTGCCCCCTTATGTGTCTCACTGTCATATTCTGTCCCCTCCTGTGTCTTACTGTCACATTCTGCCCCCATGTCTCACATTCTGCCCCCTCCTGTGTCTCACTGTCGCATTCTGCCCCCATGTCTTGCATTCTGCCCCCATGTCTTGCATTCTGCCCCCATGTCTTGCATTCTGCCCCCATGTCTGCATTCTGCTCCCATGAATTGCATTCTGCCCCCATGTCTTGCATTCTGCCCCCACGTTCTGCATTCTGCTCCCATGTCCATTCTGTACCGTGTCTCAAATTCTGCCCCATGTCCATTCTGCCCCCATGTCTTGCATTCTGCCCCATCATGTCTGCATTCTGCCCCCATGTCTGCATTCTGCCCCATGTTTCGCATTCTGCCCCCATGTCTGCATTCTACCCCCATGTCTCGCATTCCGCCCCTTGTCTCGTATTCTGCCCCCTTGTCTGCATTCTGCCCCCAAGTCTTGCATTCTATCCCATGTCTTGCATTTTGCCCCCATGTCTTGCATTTTGTCCCGTGTCTACATATTTGCCCCTGTGCATCTCCAATCCTGCCCCCTGTCTCCATATTTGCCCCTGTGTGTCTCCAATCCTGCCCCCTGTCTACATATTTGCCCATGTGTGTCTCCCATGTGCGCCTGGATCGGCGAGATTGCTGTGCAGGTCCCTGAGCGGTCGGAAAGGAATGGGAGACTGCTGGATGTATGGCTCTGGATTCCTGCTGTGCAGCTGCAGGAATCTGACGCCTAACATTACCCCCCCTCCTAGGGCCCCCCCCCGAGCCTCGCTACGCTCAAAGGCCGCGATCAGGAGTGGAGCGTGGATGTTCTCCACTGGCTCCCAGATCTGGGCGTCTGGACCATGACCCTTCCAGTCCACTAAGTAAAACTTTCTGCCACACACAATCCTGTGTCCCACAATGGCGTTGTTCTCAGACAAGTCTGATGACCAGGCAGATGTCTCAGAGAATCAGGCCATGTGAACAGGTTTGAGAAGGGACACATGGAAAATGTCAGAAATGGCTAAATGTGGAGGAAGAGCCAGGCGGTAGACCACCGAGCTGATTCGCTCGAGAACCTTAAAAGGTCCGATGTATCACGGAGCGAACTTGGTGGACTCGGCCCACAGCTTGATGTTTCGAGCAGAGAGCCACACCAAGTCGCCGGGGGAAAAGGTTGGAGCGGGTCGCCGATGTGTGTCGGCGGATGCCCTCATTCTTTCTTTAGAGGCACGAATAGAATCCTGAGTGCGATCCCAAATGTCGCGAGCCTCCAATGCCCAGTCTGCCACCCTGGAGTCAGCGGAGGACACTGGCATCGGGACAGGGACGCGCGGATGTTGGCCGTAATTTAGAAGGAACAGTGTCTGACCAATGGAATCAGCCACTGCATTATTCAGGGCAAATTCAGCCCATGGTAGCAGGGTTGCCCAGTCATCCTGCCTTGCAGAGACGAAATGCCGCAGGTACGTGACCAAGGTTTGGTTGTCTCTCTCAACCAAGCCGTTCGTCTCGGGATGGTAAGCGGAGGACAGGTTTAGCTCGATGCTGAGTAGGCTGCAGAGCTCCCTCCAAAACCGGGACGCGAACTGGGGACCTTGATCACTAACAATTTTGTCCGGCATGCCATGCAGATGGAATACATGTTTTATGAACAGTGTGGCAAGACCACGAGCGGAAGGCAACCGTGCGAGTGTCACCAGATGCACCATTTTAGAAAAATGGTCGGTGACCACCCAGATGACCATACTGCCACCAGACTTAGGCAGGCCAACCACAAAATCCATGCCAACCATCTCCCAAGGTCTATCCGCCACCGGCAGATGGTAAATTACCCAGCCGGCCTCTGTCTAGAGGACCTGTTCTGTGCACACGAGACGCATGCTTGTATGTATTCCTTAGTGTCTCGAGCCATGTGCGGCCACCAATACGGCCTTGCCAGGAGTTCTGTGGTCCGCTTATTGCCAAAGCGACCACCCACCCTGGATGTGTGTGCCCAGGCGAGAACCTCCGGCCGTAGCTGAGAAGGCACAAAGGTCTTGCCCGGTGGCACTGACTTGAGAGCAACTGGAGCCACGGTCGTAAAGCTCTCCGAAGGGAGAGGCTCAGCCTCCCCTTCCTCCGCTGAGACCACCGAGTGCGAGAGAGCATCCGCATGGACGTTCTTCTCTCCAGAGAGATAGTGCAAGGTGAAGCGGAAGTGGGAGAAGAAGAGCGACCACGTAGCTTGACGAGAATTCAAGCGCTGGGCCGTTTGTAAATAGACCAGATTTTTATGGTCCGTATACACCTGGAAGGGAAACCGGGCTCCCTCCAGGAGATGTCTGCACTCCGAAAAGGCCAACTTCATTGCTTGCAGCTCCCTGTCCCCGATGGAGTAATTCTTCTCCGCCGGTGAGAAGGTCTTAGAGAAGAAGAAGCAGGGATGCCTCCGACCTTGAGCATCCTTCTGGAAAAGGACTGCTCCTGCACCGACCAAAGAGGCATCCACCTCCAGGATAAACGGTTTATCCACATCGGGATGGTGTAAGATGAGAGCGCCAGCAAAATGGGATTTTAGAGACGAGAAGGCCTTGGAGACCTGTTCAGACCAAGCGTTAGGATTAGCTCCATTCTTTGTGAGAGCAACCAAAGGAGCTACCAGTGCGGAGAAGTGAGGTATGAACTGGCGGTAATAATTGACGAACCCCAGGAAGCGCTGCACCGCTTTAAGTGAGTGTGGTTCCTGCCAGTCCATTACCGCTTGCAGTTTGGCTGGATCCATAGCCAAGCCCTGGGCCAAGATGATGTAGCCCAGGAACGGCAAGGACTCCTGCTCAAACTGGCACTTCTCCAGCTTGGCGAAAAGAGAGTTCGCCCGCAGACGGTCGAAGACCCTGCAGACGTCTCTCCGGTGGGAAGTCAAATCTGGCGAGAAGATGAGGATGTCATCAGATAGACCACCACCGAGGTGGAGAGCATATCACGGAAAACGTCGTTGACGAAATCCTGGAAGACAGCAGACACATTACAAAGGCCGAAGGGCACGACCAGATATTCGTAGTGGCCATCCCTGGTATTAAAGGCTGTCTTCCACTCGTCTCCTTTGCAAATGCGGATCAGGTTGTACGCCCCCCGTAGATCTAATTTTGTAAAGATCCGGGCCCCTCGCAACCTGTCAAATAGCTCAGAGATCAACAGGAGAGGGTATTTGTTTTTAACTGTTATGGCGTTGAGACCTCTGTAGTCAATGGAGGGACGTAACTCTCCACACTTCTTCTGCACGAAGAAGAGCCCTGCACCAGCCGGCAACACCGACTTTCTGTTGAAAACTCTAGCCAGGTGCTCCCAGATATATTGTGACATACCCTCGATCTCAGGGAGTGACAGTGGATAGACACAGCCTCTAGGAGGTTCCGTGCCTGGCAGAAAATCTATCGGGCAATCGTAAGGATGGTGCGGCGGGAGCGTCTCCGCAAATTTTTTTAGAGAAGACGTCCGCGTACTGGTGGTAAGGTTTAGGAAGCGCGGAGAGATCCGCGGGCACTTCAGTGGAAGCTACCTGAACACTGCCCCTCAGGCACCCTCACAGTCCTTGCTCCAACCCAGTATATTCCCCGAAGCCCAATCAATGTGAGGGGAGTGAAAATGGAGCCAGGGAACTCTGAGAAGCACCTGGTCGATGCCATCTAGCAAAATGAACAAGGACAGAATCTCACGATGAGAGGGTGAGATTGAGAGCCCGAGTGGGGCGGTCTAGTGGGTCACCTGAGATGGTAAAGGTGCACCATTAACCACCATGATGGTCAGAGGTTGGGGCAGTAACATCAGTGGAACAGCGTGTTTCTGGGCGAAGGTAGAGGACATAAAGTTCCCCTCAGCCCCAGAATCCACGGTAACCTCTACCTCCCAGGTGGAGGCCCCGCTATCTAATGTCCCTCAGAATACCGGTTTGGGAAAAAAGGGTTTCATATTTGCCTGACCACCACCTACGACCACTGGACGTGATCGTTTTTCTGACCGCAGAGGACACGTGCTAGCCGAGTGACCAAACTGCTGACACTGGTAACAACGTGCGGAGCTTCGCACCAGACGTGGCTTGGGGCCAGCGCGAGACACCTCCATAGGTTCAGAGGGGGTAAGCTCCTGAGCGGGAGATCTTAGCGGCTCGGTGAAGGTGGGAGTCAAATTAACCCTTCGTCTGGATTGTGCACGTTCCAGCCCGCGCTCCGTAAATCGGAGATCAATGCGGGTGGAGATAGCAATTACTTCCTCCAGACTTGTGGGGACCTCTCTGGCTGCTAGAGCATCTTTGACATGCTCTGCTAACCCTCTCCAAAACACAGGGATGAGTGCTTTATCGGGTCACTCTAGTTCGGAAGCCAATGTCCGGAATCGGATGGCATAATGGTTGACCGAGAGAGACCCCTGTGTTAGGGCCAATAATTGGAGAGAGGTGTCGTGCGTGATCCGTGGTCCCAAAAATACCTGCTTCAGAGCCGCGAGGAACTGAGCAGCCCCCTGAACCACGGGACCATCACGCTCCCACAATGGCGTAGCCCACACTAATGCCCTGCCAGATAAAAGAAAAACAATAAACCCCACCTGTAGGGAACCGTGCAGCCAGTAACTGTTAGTGTTGGCGGAACGCACCAAATTATAAAATAATGTAGGTGCTTTCGCAGCCCGGGGTCCACCGTGCAGAGGTGGTACACTGCTGCTAAGTAATGGCAGAAGAATTAAGCGGTGTGAAACCAGTCACACGTGGGTTATGTCACCCAATGTGAACAGGGGCGAACTCTATTAATGCACAGAGCTGCACAACCGCTGAACGTAAATGCCGCAGCCTGTTAAGCTCACAGAGCCCGGCCAAAAGAGCGCACAGTGTACGGCCACAGAACTCTACCCCAAGGACACGGGGTTAGAGTCCTTCTAGGCCCACTGAGTGCGCAGTGTCGCTGCCGTGAGCACCGCTATAGACGCTGGCTATGGATCACGTGCACTGAGGCGTGCCGAGTCCCTGGTGAGGACTGATGCCTGACTCAACCTCTGACCTACCTACGCCTAAGCCTGGGTGCTAGCAGGCTAGGCTGCACAACACATGTGTACCAATGTTGGGGTTTCTTAATGAGTCATTCACCAGAGACATTCTTACATGCATACATCACTCACTCCACATAATCTGTAAATACAGTCTATCCTAGCACATGGCCGAGCGGCCATGCGAACCTTTTATAGCCGCGAGTGTCCGGGACCCTCCTGGCTTCTCGGATGGGCCAATCCGAACAGGAGCAGGACCTGAGCATGTGATCTTCAATCTTCAATGGGAGATCACTCCACGGGCATGCTCAGTGGCCCGACATGGGGACTTAGTCCCTGGAGAATCTCTGTTGTGAGCTCATTTTCGGGTTTGCTTCTAGCTTCTGGTGAGGATTATGGAGCTGGCTGTGCTGACAGAGGAGTAGTGAGTTCTCTATCTGGACTCCCTCTGTTGGTGAAGGGAGGTAATGAAGCTGATCTGAATGGCAGAGGCCGGCCACCTGGGGAGGAGGACTGCGATTGGACATCAGGAGTTTCTGATTGGATTTAAGGCAGCCGACTCCCTAGTTTCTTGCTGGTGATTTTTCCTGACTGTGGCTCCTGGTTTCCAGTTTGGTTCCTGCCTTCCTAAAGCTAAGTTTTCTCTGCTATTGTTCATATGAGTTTTTGTCTGGTTTACTTAGTTTTTGTGTTCAGCCAGCCCTGGCTGGGACTGGGCTGAATCCCCATTTTGTCTCTGATCAGTTGATCTCTTTTGCTCTGTCTTCAGAATATACCTGAGTGCTGATATAGTGATTTGAATTCTAGCGACTTCAGGGCCTTTTTCTATCAGACGTGTTGGACATTCTTTTTGGCAGGGTCTTTTGCGTGATTGCAGACAGCAGCTTTTCTTTCCTGTCCTTTCTAGTTAGCGAGGGCCCCATCGTTTGCTCAGCCTATCTTTCTACCTGTGTCTGTGTTTTCATCTTGTTTCACCGACAATACATGTTGGGGGCTGTCTATTGCTTTGGGGTCTGCTCTGGGGCAGTTTAGATTTTCCCTTTCTTTCTTTAGGCTTATGTAGTTCTCCGGCCGTGACGAGGCGTCTAGGACCACCGTAGGCACGCTCCACGGCTACTGCTAGTTGTTGTGGATAGGATCAGGGGTCTGCAATCCGCTAGTTACCAACCTATCCGGTTTTCTGGGCTTAGCTTGCTTTTTGTTTTTTCCTCCTCGGTGACTCATTCATAACAAATCTCGCTGCTGAGCAGCATGTATTGCCCTATCTGTGCCAGAGGTGGCAGCAGCAAGCAAACCCACAGAGCTGGTCTGGGCAGAGCGCCAGGACCAACGAGTTTGCTGAGCAACCTCCACTGCGGCTGGAGAGGAATGGGAGACTGCTGGAAGCAAGGCTCGGGATTCTTGCTGTGCAGCGACAGAAATCAGATGCCTAACATTACCCCCCCTCCTAGGGTCCCCCCTCTCTGAGCCTCACTCCGCAAAAATTCCACAATGAGAAGAAGAGCGTGGATGTTCTCCACCGGCTCCCAGGTCCGAGCCTCTCGACCATGACTCTTCCAATCCACCAAGTAAAACTTTTTGCCCCGCATCACCTTGCATCCCACGATGGCATTGACCTCAAACTCGTCAGACGACAGGTCTGATGTCCCGGCAGATGGCTCAGAAAACCGGGACATGTGAACCGGCTTAAGGAGAGACACATGAAACGTGTCCGAGATAGCCAAGTGTGGTGGAAGGGCCAGACGGTAGACCACAGGGTTAATCTGCTCGAGGACCTTGAAAGGGCCAATATAGCACGGTGCGAACTTAGTGGATTCCGCCCGCAGCCTGATGTTTCTAGTGGAGAGCCACACTAAGTCGCCAGGGACGAAGGTCAGAGCAGGGCGCCGGCGAGTATCAGCAGAGGACCTCATTCTCTCCTTGGAGGCTCGGATAGCATCCTGCGTGCGATCCCAAATGTCAGGTGCCTCCACCGCCCAGTCTGCCACCCTAGAGTCGGTGGACGACACGGGCATGGGCACGGGGATGTGCGGATGCTGACCGTAATTTAGGAGGAATGGGGTCTGACCGGTGGAGTCGGCCACAGCGTTGTTCAAGGCGAACTCCGCCCACGGCAGCAAAGATGCCCAATCATCCTGCCTGGCCGAGACAAAATGTCGCAGGTATGTCACCAGGGTCTGGTTTGTTCACACTAAAGGCAAAGACAGGAGCGCAATAGGGTCTTATCCGGGCAAACTTATAAGAAATGTTAAGATTTATACTCACCCTTTCCAGGAGAGAGTCAGGATGTCAGGATCAGTATGTCAGCTTGCTGCACATCCAACGGTCCACAACACAGAGACCGCCACAAAACTTTTAGGATAAATTTCTTGGATTTACGTGCGCTGCCAGACAAATTTCATATCCAATAAACATTGTCATCCCCTGAGGAAGAAGTACTATAAACTTCGAAACGCGTTGGGAATAAAAGGGTTAATTCATCAACCTGTTTATTGGATATGAAATTTGTCTGGCAGCGCATGTAAATCCAAGAAATTTATCCTAAAAGTTACCAGGGTCTGGTTGGCTCTCTCAACCAACCCATTCATCTCGGGATGATAGGCCAAGGAGAGATTTAGCTCAATGCTGAGCAGAGAACAGAGCTCTCTCCAGAACCGAGATGCAAACTGAGGACCCTGGTCGCTGACAATCTTATCCGGCATGCCATGTAGGTGGAAAACATGTTTAATAAACAACGCTGCCAGGCCCCGTGCCGAAGGTAGCCGAGAGAGTGGTACCAGATGCACCATCTTGGAGAAATGATTGGTGACCACCCAAATGAAGGTGCTGCCACTGGACTTGGGCAGACCCACCACAAAGTCCATACCGACCATCTCCCAGGGCCTGTCCGCAACCGGCAGGGGATAGAGCAACCCAGCGGGCCGCTGCCGAGAGGACCGATTCTTGGTGCAAGAGATGCACGCCTGAATATAGTCCTTGACGTCACGAGCCATATGCGGCCACCAGTACGTCCTCGCCAGGAGATCAGAGGTTCGTTTGGTCCCAAAATGTCCCCCCACCCTGGATGAATGAGCCCAAGAGAGGACCTCCGGTCGCAGATGGGCAGGGACAAAAGTCTTGCCCGGAGGTACCGACTCGAGAGCAACCGGAGCCACGGTCCTCAGACTCTCCGATGGAACTAACAGCCGAGGCTCCTCCTCCTCTGATGACACCACGGAGCGAGAAAGAGCATCGGCCCAGACGTTCTTCTCCCCGGAGAGAAAATGCAGGGTGAAATGGAATCGGGAGAAGAACAAGAACCATCTGGCCTGGCGAGAATTCAGCCGCTGGGCAGGTTGTAGATAGATCAAATTTTTGTGGTCGGTGAACACCTGGAATGGGTGGCGAGCCCTCTCCAGGAGGTGTCTCCACTCTGAGAAGGCCAGCTTCATTGCTAGCAACTCTCTGTCCCCGATGTAATAATTCCTCTCCACCGGTGTAAAGGTCTTAGAGAAGAAGCAGCATGGGTGCTTCCGACCCTGCGAGTCCTTCTGGAACAGGACCGCTCCAGCACCGATGGAAGAGGCATCCACCTCCAGAATGAAGGGCTTATCTTCATCGGGACGATGTAGAATGGGAGCGCTAGCGAAGTGGGATTTAATAGCGGCGAAGGCCTTGGAGACAGTTTCTGACCACAGTTTGGGGTTTGCACCCTTCTTGGTGAGGGCTACCAAGGGCGCTACCAAAGTTGAGAAATGGGGGATGAATTGGCGATAGTAATTTATGAACCTCATAAAGTGGTGGGGCTCCTGCCAATCCATCACCGCCTGTAGTTTGGCAGGATTCATGGCCAACCCCTGGGCCGAGTTGATATAGCCCAGGAAAGGCAAGGACTCCTGCTCAAACACACATTTCTCCAACTTGGCGTAAAGGGAGTTTGCCCGCAGGAGATCGAAAACTTTGCGAACATCTCTCCGGTGGGAGTCAATATCTGGAGAGTAAATGAGAATATCGTCCAGATAGACTACTACCGAGGTGGTAAGCATATCCCGGAAGATATCGTTCACAAAGTCTTGGAAGATGGCTGGCGCATTACATAGCCCGAAGGGCATCACCAGGTATTCATAGTGCCCATCTCTGGTGGATAAATGGAGTTGGTTCACTACAATACCCAGAAAGTTTATCAAAATTAGGTCTATTTACTCTAGAAAAGAGAAGACTTAGGGGAGACTTAATATATATGTACAAATATATCAGAGGGCAATACAGAGATCTCTCCAATGAACTATTTGTACCAAGGACTGTGACAAGAACAAGGGGGCATTCTCTTCGTTTGGAGGAAAGACAATTTCTGCATCAGCATAGAAGTGGGTTCTTCACGGTAAGAGCAGTGAGGCTCTGGAATTCTCTTCCTGAGGAAGTGGTGATGGCCAACTCACTGAGTGAATTTAAGAAAGGAATGGATGCTTTTCTTGTGAGTAACAGTATAGAAGGTTACGAATAACATAATATTATAGGTAGATGGTTGACCCAGCTTAGGGGAAGGAATTTTTTTCCCTATGGAGAAAACTGGCTTCTACTCTGTGGGTTTTTTGCCTTCCCCAGGATCAACAATGCAGAACAGCTGCACTAAAAATAGGCTGAACTAGATGGACATAAGGTCTTCCTTCAGCCTTTAAAACTATGTTACTATGTTACTATGTATGTCTTCCATTCGTCCCCCTCACGGATGCAAATCAGGTTATAGGCTCCTCGCAGATCAAGCTTAGTAAACACTCTTGCTCCCCATAGTCTATCGAACAGTTCTGATATCAGGGGTAGAGGATACTTGTTCTTAATGGTTATGGCGTTAAGACCCCTGTAATCGATGCACGGACGTAATTCTCCATTCTTCTTTTGGACAAAGAAGAATCCCGCTCCCGCCGGAGACACCGACTTCCTAATGAATCCTATTGCCAGATTCTCCCTGACATACTGACACATGGCTTCTGTCTCTGGGAGAGATAGGGGGTAGACTCGACCCCGGGGAGGCTCAGCACCGGGCAAGAGGTCAATAGTAAGGGTGATGCGGTGGAAGGGTCTTCTTGGAGAAAACGTCTGCATACTGCTGGTACGGCTTGGGAAGCGAGGAGAGATCTGCGGGAACCTCAGAGGTAGCGACCTGTACGCAGTCCCTCAAACACCTACCGTCACAGGACTTGCTCCAACCGAGGATTTTTCTATGTGAGGAGAGTGAGCTCGTAACCAGGGAACTCCTAGGAGGACCAGGTCGATACCTTCGGGCATGACAAGAAGAGACAGCATCTCCTGATGGGAAGGAGACAGTGAGAGTCTCAGTGGAGCCGTCTGGTGGGTGATTTGGGACGGGAGTGTCGCACCATTCACCACTCTGATAGTGACTGGCTGAGGTAGCAGGACCAGGGGGATTGCGTGTTGTAGGGCGAAGGCAGATGACATGAAATTGCCCTTCGCTCCAGAGTCCAAACAAACCTCCACCACCAGAGTGGAAGAATTAAATTCTAACGCCCCTTTAAATAGGAGCTTGGAGGAGAAAGTCGCTGTGTCTAGTAGGCCCCCTCCAATAACCACTAAACGGGAGCGTTTCCCGGGCACTGTGGCCACTGGTTAGCTAGGTGCCCAGTCTGCCGACAACGGAAGCAGACTGAAGGTACTCACACGGACCGGGCCCTGGACCCCATGCGAGACACCTCCATGACCTCTAGAGGCTCAGGCGGCTGACTGAGGGGTTCCAGCGGCCTAACAAAGTTTGGAGCCAATCTATATTGTTGGCGGGACTTGGAGCGCTCCAGCCCTCGCTCAGTGAAGCGAATGTTAATTCGGGTGGATACCATAATGAGCTCCTCCAAGTTGGTGGGCACCTCCCTGGTGGCCAGGGCGTCTTTGACATGATCAGACAGGCCTCTCCAGAAAATAGGTATAAGAACCTTATCTGGCCACTCAAGCTCTGAGGCCAGAGTTCTGCAGAGGATGGCTGTTATGAATGAGTCACCGAGGAGGAAAAAACCAAAAGCAAGCTAATCCCAGAAAACCGGAGAGGTTGGTAACTAGCGGATTGCAGACCCCTGATCCTATCCACAACAACTAGCAGTAGCTGTGGAGCGTGCCTACGGTGATCCTAGACACCTCATCACGGCCGGAGAACTAAATAAGCCTAAAGAAAGAAAGGGAAAATCTAAACTGCCCCAGAGCAGACCCCAAAGCAATAGACAGCCCCCAACATGTATTGTCGGTGAAACAAGATGAAAACACAGACACAGGCAGAAAGATGGCCTGAGCAAACGATGGGGCCCTCGCTAACTAGAAAGGACAGGAAAGAAAAGCTGCTGTTTGCAATGACGCAAAAAACCCTGCCAAAAAGAATGTCCAACACGTCTGATAGAAAAAGGCCCTGAAGTCGCTAGACTTCAAAACACTATATCAGAACTCAGGTATATTCTGAAGACAGAGCAAAAGAGATCAACTGATCAGAGACAAAATGGGGATTCAGCCCAGTCCCAGCCAGGGCTGGCTGAACACAAAAACTAAGTAAACCAGACAATAACTCATATGAACAATAGCAGAGAAAACTTAGCTTTAGGAAGGCAGGAACCAAACTGGAAACCAGGAGCCACAGTCAGGAAAAATCACCAGCAAGAAACTAGGGAGTCGGCTGCCTTAAATCCAATCAGAAACTCCTGATGTCCAATCGCAGTCCTCTTCCTCAGGTGGCCGGTCTCTGCCATTTAGATCAGCTTCATTACCTCCCTTCACCAACAGAGGGAGTCCAGATAGAGAACTCACTACTCCTCTGTCAGCACAGCCAGCTCCATAACCCTCACCAGAAGCCAGAGGCAAACCCGAAAATGAGCTCACAACAGATGTCATACTGACTGACCAGAGACAAACCCTGGGTTAGGGCCAGCAACTGCAATGCAGTGTCGTGCGTGACCCAAGGCCCCAGGAACACCTGCTTCAAAGTGACCAGAAAATGGGTGGCACTCTGTACCATCAGATCCCCACGCTCCCACAGCGGGGTGGCCCACTCCAAGGCCCTGTCCAACAGAAGGGAGATGATAAATCCCACCTTGGCCCGCTCAGAGGGAAATCGTGTGGCCAGCAACTCCAGGTGAATGGAGCACTGACTCACGAAACCCCTGCATGAAGCATTATCACCCGAGAACTTTTCTGGCAGCGGGAGGCGAGACAAGGTCGGGGCAGGGCTAGCCGTGGAGACACGAGCGACAGCCTCTGTAGCTGCTTGAACAGCGACCGAAGTAACATCTGCAGCTGAGGTGGAATGCTCTAGCGCTTCCAACCTACCCTCCAGCTGCTGGATGTATCTATGCAGTCGTTGTTCATCCGCCATTATTAGCCAGATCCTGGCGCTAGGATAATGTTAGGGCTGGCGGAACGCACCAAATTATAAAATAATAGTAGGTGCATTCGCAGCCCGGGGTCCACCGTGCAGAGGTCGTACACTGCTGCTAAGTAATGGCAGAAGAATTAAGCAGTGTGAAACCAGTCACACGTGGGTTACGTCACCCAATGTGAACAGGGGCAAACTCTGTTAATGCACAGAGCCGCACAACCGCTGAACGTAAATGCCGGAGCCTGTTAAGCTCATAGAGCCCGGCCAAAAGAGCGCACAGTGTACGGCCACAGAACTCTACCTCAAGGACATGGGGTTAGAGTCCTTCTAGGCCCACTGAGCGCGTGGCGTCACTGCCGTGAGCGCCGCTATAGACGCTGGCTATGGAGCACGTGCACTGAGGTATGACGAGTCCCTGGTGAGGACTGATGCCTGACTCAACCTCTAACCTACAGTACCTACGCCTAAGCCTGGGCGCTAGCAGGCTAGGCTGCACGACACATGTGTACCAAGGGTAGGGGTTTCTTAATGAGTCATTCACCAGAGACATTCATACGTGCATATATCACTCACTCCACATAGTCAGTAAATACAGTCTATCCTAGCGCATGGCCGAGCGGCCATGCGAAACTTTTATAGCCGCGAGCATCCGGAACCCTCCTGGCTTCTCGAATGGGCCAATCCGAACAGGAGCAGGACCTGAGCACGTGACCTTCTATCTCCAATGGGAGATCACTCCACGGGCATGCTCAGTGGCCCGACATGGGGACTTAGTCCCTGGAGAATCTCGCTGCTGAGCAGCATGTATTGCCCTAGCTGTGCCAGAGGAGGCAGCAGCAAGCAAACCCACGGAGCTGGTCTGGGCAGAGCGCCTGGACTGATGAGTTTGCTGAGCAATCTCCTCTGTGGCTGGAGAGGAATGGGAGACCGCTGGAAGTAAGGCTCGGGACTCTCGCTGTGCAGCGACAGAAATCTGACGCCTAACAGTAACTCTAGCTGGATAGAGCACTGACTCATGAATCCCCTACAGGTGGCGCTGGGGAGCAGGAGGCGAGATATTGTGAGTGTGGGCACATGTGAGACAGCCTCTGCAACTGCCTGAGCAGCGGCTACTGTAGCATTTGCAGCTGAGGTGGAGCTCTCGATAGCTGGCGAATGTACTGCTGCAGGTCTGCCATTATTAGCCAGACCCTGGTGCTAGTATAATGTTAGGTATGGTGGAACGCACTAAATATAAATAATAGGAAGTGTGTTTGCTGCCCAGGGTCCACAGTGCAGTAGGTGTAACAACTGCTGCTGAGTAATGGCAGACTCGCTATATGGTGGTTTACTGCGCTTGGGTTAAACGTCACCCAAGGTGCGCAGAGCCGACTTTTAACCTCACAGAGGCGCTTTAGTACAAATAATGTATAAATGCCGAGCCTGTTACCTTCACAGGTCTCAGCTAGCATGCACACACGGTATATGGTCACAGGACACGGCCCAAGGCAGAGGTCGGTGTCCGACTTAACCTACCGTACGTGTGGCGTCGCTACCGTGGATGCTAGTAAGTGCTGCTAACTGCAGTGTGGCGGTAACTACTGCCGCTGTACGACAGTGCCGTGAGGCAACACACTATCGGACACTAGTGTAGCGGTGCGGTGTGGCGTATGGCCTGGTGCTGACTATAACGCTAATTCCCTATCCACATGCGTAATATCAGAGGGAAGGGGTTTCATAATGAGTCAGTCACCAGAATCATACATCCATCACCATTCACACACAGCAAGTATAGTCTATACTAGCGCATGGGCGAGCGGCCATTCGGGCCTTTTATAGCCATGCGCTTCCGGGACCTTCCAGACCTCTGAGATGGGCCAATCAGATCAGGACAAGGACCTGAGCACGTGACCCCCGATCTCCACTGGGAGATCGTCTCGTGGGCATGCCCAGTAGCGCGGCAAGAGGACTTAGCCTCTGGAGTGGTTTCCTGCAAAGCAGATTGCGCTACCATTGCTGGTCCAGAGGTAGCAGCAACATCCAGACCCAGAGAGCTGGTCTGGATGTTGCTGGATGGATCGCCGAGATGGCTGTGCAGGTCCCTGAGTGGTTGGAAAGGAATGGGAGACCGCTGGATGTATGGCTCTGGATTTCCACTGTGCAGCTGCAGGAATCCGACGCCTAACACAGCCAACTCCCAGGCAGATGGAATACACCCTTCCAGCACTCCCTTTCATGTGCCTTTTCTGAATGTCTCCTTTCTAGCGCTAATCTGAATTACTTGTAGTTCTGAATTACACTCAAGTTCCTCCTTCTTGATGTTACTTATAACTCCACTCATATGACAGGCAACTGTAGCCTGCTTCGGGGACTCCATACAGGTGGAGTTGGCAGCTGCCGCGGGCAGCAGTGGCAGGCTGCAACCACGGACTGGAGCTGGGCAGTGGCAGCCGCGGGCAGCAGCGGGCAGACCACAACCGCGGACTGAAGTGGCGGGAGCGGGTGTGTGGTCGTTTGGTCGGCGTCCCTCTGCTGGGCCACTCAGGGCTGTCTCCTCCCTGACAGTGGTGAGCTTCCCTCCATTCTCTCTGGTCGTCGGTCACTCCTGCAGGCTCTGGCTCTCTGGCACCGCCTAGGCCTCCAGCTCCTTCTCTCCTGATCTGTCAAGTGCCCCCTGCTGGCGTTCTCAGCTCCCTTTATATCAGCTCTGCCCCCACTCCTTCTAGAACTGTCTCTGGTCCGTCCTCTCAATGTCACCCAGAAGCAGTCTCTCTAGGAACCTTGGTGCCAGTCCCCTTGGTTCTGGTCCGGTTACACAGCTACACAGCGGGGACTCTCCCTCCTACATACAGCAGTACAGGGGATAATCGGCAATGTTGGGAGCTCTGGGAGCTAGGGCTCTCAGCTGAGCATGGTTAGCCACTCCTATCCCCTACAAAATCTGAGTCCTGACTGACACAGTTAGCTTATGCTGCATGACTAGGAGGATAGTAATTGGTGGCTATAGGAGAAGGCATTTGATGGATTTAGCTGTCACTGTTGTTTGGTTTAGTTGTGGTAAGGGCCCGGATTGGGGGTGGTCCACTGCTTGCTGCGACCAGACGACACAGACACCAGATGGAGGCAGATTTTGGTTGTAACAGGTCCGAGTTTATTGGCCGTCCTCCTGACGACCATAGCAATACACCGCAGCACCTTTACAGCTCTCCGTATTCAGACCCAGGTGACTTCACCTTCCTTCAGTCGTAGTGACGTTCCTCACGGATCTTTTGCTGGGGCTGCCCTAGGCCTATCTACCGCCAGCGCTTCACCAGTCTGATGTCGTCGTCCAATCGGTACCCCCGGGGCCTCGTCTGTCCTGTGGTTCTTTGTGTCAGGGGCCACCCCCCTGACTGTCTCTTCCTGTCAGTCCCCTGGTTGAGCTCTCCACTGTTGTCAGTCCTCCATACTGAGTCTTCTCCTCCTGAGCTTCTCCCGGGACTAGCCTAGCCTGGAACCCTGTCCTGTCCTATTTATTCCCTTCCTCGGGAATTCCCTCCTGGGTTCCTATCTCCCCGCCCCACATGACTAAGCGGTTTCTAAAGCCCTAAGCTGCTGTCAAGTCCTGAACTACGCTCCCCCTGCCATCTTGTGGTCAAATCTAGGTACTGCACTCCTTTTCCATCTTCCCCAGCTGTTTCCCTTCTGTCATTGCCAGTATCCGTCTATAGTGCACAAACCGTCCCTTCTTTCTTCAGTCAAGTCCGTCCGTCAAGTCATCTTTCCCACACTCACACTATAAGTGTGATAATTCCCTTTCTTCTCCTACTTTCGTTTAACCCCTTCACTTCCCGGTGCTTTCCTCTGTTATATGTGAGTGTATATATGTATGCCTGGTATTTTCCATTTCCCCTGTTTGTGTTACCTTTTTCTTCTGGTTGGTTTACTATGATGCACAGCAACTCCCCTCTTTCCTGGGTGCTGGAAGGGTACAGATAAAGGGCAGAATCAGGAGATAAAGCAAGGTATGTGGCCCCAGCATTTTCACATTCAGAAGTCACTTGAGGAACAGGACGAGCTAGTGCGCCCCCTAGCATTAGGAACAGGGAAGGAGCCCCTGGTTCTGGGTTACCCGACAACATGTCATGACAAGATGACTATTAGGAACTAAAGGAGTAGGACACCAATAAATGAGTTATCTGTATGACTTCACCTCACCACTATTGGCTTGAACAGATTGTAATTGGGAAAAAACAACATCCTGGTATATTTTAATATTAATATCCATTGCTTCATATCTTCTCACCATACATGATGTACTGTATGTATGCAAGGTCCAAACCAAGCATGCATGTGTATGAGAAGATCAAGAGGAATAGTTGCCAGTCAAACAATATGTCTGTCTTGCCTCTAATTTTGGGGCTTCTTATAAAAATGATTGTCATCCTGTGGCTTTGAACGTTTTAGAGGATTCAACCACCTTATCCACACCACAATTGTTCCCAGCTGCACGTGGAGCTACTACAGTCAAGGCTGAAAGTGTTGGCACCCTTGAAATTGTTCCAGAAAAGGAAGTATTTTGCCAAGAAAATTATTGTAATAGCACATGTTTTCTTATACACATGTTTATTTCCTTTGTGTGTATTGGAACAATGCAGAGAAAAAAGGCAAATTTGACATAATTTCACACAAAACCCCCAAAACGGACTGGACAACATTGTTGGCACTTTTCTGAAAAACTTTAAACTCACTTGCAGCAAGTAACAGGTGTGGGCAATATGAAAATCACATCTGAAACCAGATAAAAATGTGAGACGTTGACTCAATTTTTGAGAAGAGAACTGTCTGAGGACTTGAGAACCAAAACAATCTCAAGGTTACAAGTCCACCTCCAGAGATCTTGATGTTCTTTCGTCCATGGTTCGCAACATAATTAAGAAATTTACAACCCATGACACTGTAGCTAATTTCACTGGATGTGGACAGCAGAGAAAAATTGTTGAAAGGTTACAAAAAGTATGGTCCAGATAAGCAACTCCAATCAAGGTCCAAAAAAATTCAAGCTGCCCTGCAGGCTCAAGGTGCATTAATGTCAGAGCAAACTGTGCGTCAACATTTGAAATAAATGAAATGCTATGGCAGGAGACCTAGAGGTAGAGATGGGCGAACCTGAACAGTAAAGTTCGGTGTTCATACTGAACACCTACTGTTCTAACATGGACACCGAACACGGACTTTACCAGGAAGTTCATGTTAATGTTCAGGTTCGGCTGCCCGAACACCTGGTGTTTGTTGTGCTGTCATGTGCATGGCAGCACAGCAAACACCGCTTTTGATGGGCGGTGAAATCATCTCCGCAAATCAGATAGCAACGGTTCCCACGCTGTCAAATGACAGTGTTTGCACGCAGCTGTGATCGGAGGTATAACGTTTACCTCCAGTGATTGGTGTTGGCTGATGGGTCTACTGCTCCCATCAGCCGATGCCTGCTGCCGCTAATAACAGCAAAAGCAGGAGAGGCTGATGGAAGTATTCATCAGCTGTTGCCTGCGGTGTAAATAAATAATTTTTTAAAAAATGGGTGCATTTCCCTGTATTTTTTATAACAAGCCAGGCAAAACTCACAGCTGGGGGCTGCAACCCTGAACTGTCAGCTTCAGCAAGGCTAGTTATCAAGAATATAGGGGTCCCCACAACATATTTTTAGAATATTTAAATATATTTAAATAAATAATTAAAAAAAAAATGGTGTGGGGTCCCCTTCATTTTTGACAACCAGCCAACCTAAAGCAGGGCTGGTACTCTCAGGCTGGTAAGGGGCCATAGATATTGGCTCCCCCAGCGTAAAAATGGCATGCTGCAGGTGCCCAGAGAAGGTGCATCTACAGTGGGAGAAATAAGTATTTTGTCCCTTGTTGATTTTGTAAGATTGCCCACTGACAAAGACATGAACAGTCTATAATTTTAACGGTAGGTTAATTGTAACATTGAGAGATAGAATATCAAAAAGAAAATCCAGAAAATCACATTGTATAAATTATATAAATTTATTTGCATTTTGCAGTGAGAAATAATTATCTAATCCCCTACCAACCATTAAGAGTTCTGGCTCCTACAGACCAGTTAGACGCTCCTAATCAGCTCGTTACCTGTATTAAAGACAGCTGTCTTAAGGGCATGTCACACTAAGAGATATCGCAAGCAATATCGCTATAACTTGTGACGTTATAGCGATATTGCTAGCGATATTGCTAGCGATATCGCTATGTGTGATACCTACAACCCGCTCCCCCGCTGCTTATCGCTGATCGCGCGAGAACAGGCTGGACTGTTTCTCGTCAGGCGCTTCCTGCTGTGACGACGAGCGACGTGTAGACGCGGGCGGGAGGACGCAGGATTGCCTGGTGTGACAGGTAAGTAGCGACCCCCGTCTCCAGCGATGTCGCTAGTGAGATCTGCCTGTGTGGCAGCTCACTAGCGACCACTTAGTGATGCACCAGCGATCCTGACCGCGTCATATTGCTGGTCGGGATCGCTGGTGCATCGCTAAGTGTGACAGTACCTTTACATAGTCACCTTTATAAAAGACTCCTGTCCATAGACTCAATTAGTCAGACTCTAACCTCTACAACATGGACAAGACCAAAGAGATTTCTAAGGATGTCAGGGACAAGATCATAGACCTGCACAAAGCTGGAATGGGCTACAAAACCATGCGTAAGGCGCTGGGTGAGAAGGAGACAACTGTTGGTGCAATAGTAAGAAAATGAAAGAAATACAAAATGACTGTCAATAGACATCAATCTGCGACACCATGTAAAACCTTGTGGGCTATCTTTGATCATGAGGAAGGTGAGAAATCAGCCTAAAACTACACGGGGGGAACTTGTTAATGATCTCAAGGCATCTGGGACCACAGTCACCAAGAAAACCATTGATAACCAGGGTCGCCATCAGGGCAATGTGATTTTCTGGATTTTATTTTTGATATTCTATCTCTCAATGTTAAAGTTAACCTACTCTTAAAATTATAGACTGTTCATGTCTTTGTCAGTGGGCAAACTTACAAAATCAGCAAGGGATCAAATACTTATTTTCCCCACTGTATAAGATGCCCCAATTTTGGCATTTGCCTGGCTCTTCCCACTTTCCCTGTGGCGTTGTCAAGTGGGGTTCATATTTGTGGGGTTGATGTCACCTTCGTATTGTCAGATGACTTCAAGCCCAGGAGTTAGTAATGGAGATTCGTCTATAAGACACTACTAATTACACTACTCAACCTATAGTTACATGGTAAATGCACTATGTTCCAAATTATTATGCAAAAAATATTTACCTCATATTTTCTCTAAATTACCTATATGAATTGCAGTCATTGTTATTTTCCAGTCATGTAATATTCTAGTATAATTGCAATGTTTTTGAACAAACTGCCTATGAAAATAGTATATTTTTAAAAATAATAAACACTCAAAATGCATGTTCCAAATTATTATGCACAGCAGAGTTTTCAACCTTTTTATTTTTATTTTGAACAAAAAAATGGTGAATTGTGAAATTAAAAGCATTATCAGCTTATTACAAAATGAAATCAAACAGTTTTCAAGTCAAAACTTTATTCTAGGTGATGTTACATTTGCACATAGGACCCCTTGTTGGAAAGAAGTTTCTGAACTCTCTCGTCCATTGAATTTGTCAGTTTTTGGATGGTTTGTGCTTCAATTGTTTTGCATGTGGACAGAATACCCTCCCAGAGCTGTTGCTTAGATGTGAACTGCCTCCCGCCATCATAGACACTCCTTTTGATGATGCTCCAGAGGTTCTCAATGGGGTTGAGGTCAGGGGAAGATGGTGGCCACACCATAAGTTTGTCCTCTTTTATGCCCATAGCAGCCAGAGATGCAGATGTGTTATTTGCAGTATGAGACGGTGCATTATCATGCATGAAAATGATCTTGCTGCGGAAAGCACGGTTCTTCCTCTTGAACCATGGCAGAAGTGCTGTTTTAGAAACTCCACAGAGATTATGGAGTTCATCTTTACCACTTCAGGGATCCTAAAGGGGCCGACAATCTCTCTCCCTATGATTCCAGCCCAAAACATTACTCCACCTCCTCCTTGTTGGCGCCTTAGCCGTGTTTTCATGGGGTGTCCATCAACCAGCCATCCTCCACTCCATCCATCTGGACCATCGAGCATTGCATGGCACTCATCGGTGAATAAAACAGTTTGGAAGTCAGTCTTCATGTATTGTTTGGCCCACTGGAGCCGTTTCGGCTTGTGTGCAGTGGATAGAGGTGGTCGACAGGATGGCTTACTCACAGCTGCAAACCTCTGAAGGACCCTGCATCTTGTTGTTCGGGGGACGTTGGAGGCACCAGCAGCTTCAAAAACTTATCTGCTGCTATGACAAGGCATTTTTGAAGCTGCTCTTTTAACCTGACGCAATTGCCTGTTGGAAAGAGTCCTCAATTTTTCCTTATCAGCACGCACACGTGTGTGCTGGGAATCAGCTACATACTTCTTGATTGTGCGATGATCACGATGAAGTGTCTTGGCAATGTTAATTGTAGTCATGCCTTGACCTATATACTCCACAATTTATTGCTTCTCAGCAGCCGACACATCCTTTTTCTTTCCCATTTTGGCAAAAAATGTAGGCTGCTTAATAATGTGGAACAGCCGTCTTAAGTAGTCTTGCCTTTATTTGGACACACCTGCCAAACTAATTTGCACAGGTATCTGCAATTGCTTTCAGTGATATAAAGAGCCCTGACACACATCACCATCAATGAGTTTAAATGACAAACAAAAAAATTCTACCCTTATCACTCCTAAACTCTTTTTGCATAATAATTTGGAACACAGTGTAAAGACACAGCCAGAATAAAGTCCTTTATTTGAAATAAAACAAAACACAGTTTTCCATTTTTATTTAACAAACACAGTTATACTCACCTTTCGCCTAGTTCAATCGAATCCCTCGTCTCCTATAATAAAACAAAAATTAAAAAATAACAATATCCCTCACCTCCCCGTCATTCTGTCCCATGCCATAATCCATGTCTTGGGAAGAAATAGTTCTCAACCTGGACCGTACAGGCTGATAACCACTGGTGAATGCGCTGCTGCAAGTGCAGCCTCAGTGGCTGGTGGTGACATCATCAAGGTTACTTTTTTAAATAGTTTTAGAGGTTTACTTTTTATTATTTATTTACAGCGCAGGAGCCGGCTGATGAATACTCTCATCTGCCACTCCTGCTCTCACTGTTATTTACGGCAGCAGGCAACGGCTGATGGGAGCTGCAGTCCCATCAGCTGACACCAATGACCGGAAGTAAACTTTTTACCTCCGATCACAGCTGAGCGGTCACGCTGTGATTTGACAGCGTGGGATCGGTGTCTGTCTGACCAGCGGTGATGATTTTACCGCCGATCAGAAGCGGTGATTGCCGCGCTGTCAGGCACATGACAGAGTGGCATCACCAGATGGTTGGGTCCCCCATTCAAGTGAAAGGGGTTCGAGTTCGGTTCAGGCACTGTTCTGGTACCCGAGCCTGTACTTTTTGTAACTCAGCCGAACCCGAACATCCAGGTATCCGCCCATCTCTACCCAGGAGGACCCCACTGCTGACCCAGGGACTTAAAAAAGCTAGACTGCAGTTTGACAAAATGTATGTGAGTAAGCCAAAATCCTTCTGGAAAAGCTTCTTGCGGACAAATGAGACCAAGCTAGTTCTTTTAGATAAAGCACAACATTCTACTGTTTACCGAAAATGAAATTAAGCCTACAAAGAAAAGAACACAGTACCTACAGTCAAATATGATGGAGGTTCAAAAATGTGTTGGGGATGTTTTGCTGCCTCTGGCACTGGGAGCCATAACTGTATCCAAGGCATCATGAAATCTGAAGATTACCAAAGGATTTTGAGTCACAATGTAGTGTACAGTGTCAGAAAGCTGGGTTTGCTTCCTAGGTCAAGGGTCTTGCAGCAGGACAATGACCGCAAATATACTTCAAGAACCACCAGAAATGTATGGTAACAAAGCACTGAAGAGTTCGAAAGTGGCTAGCTAGGAGTCCAGAACTAAATGCCATTGAATACTTGTAGAGACATCTTAAAATTTCTGTTGGAAGAAGGCACCTTCATATATGAGAGACCTGGAACAGTTTGCAAAAGAAGAGTGCTCCAAAATTCCAGTTTTGAGAGGTGTAAGAAGCTTATTGATGGTTATAGGACGCGATTGATTGCAGTTATTTATTCCAAAGGGTGTGCAACCAAATATTAAGTTGAGGGTGCCAACAATTTTGTCCAGCTCATTTTTGTGGTCGTGTGTGAAATTATGTCCAATTTGCCATTTTTTCCTAGTTTTTTTTGTGTTGTTCCACTGCACACAAAGGAAATAAACATGTGTCTAACAAAACATTTGTGATTGCAGTAATTTTCTGGGAGAAATACTTCATTTTCTGGAACAATTTCAAGGGTGCCAACACTTTTGGCCATAACTGTAATAGCTTCACGTGCAGCAGAGAACAAAAGGTAGCCCACAAACATAAGTGGCACTTTTTTGAGCTATAAGGCAAAAGTGATGAGCATTTAGCACTAATTAGCCACCAGTGCAAAATAGTACATACACCCAGAAGTGGCCACACACGTGGAACCCAGACAGGACTGGGGTAACGGGGGAGCCAAATGGTCAACCACAAAAGCTGACATTATGTCAAGAAAAAAGAAAAACCATGAAATTCATCATAAATGTGGTTTGGCCACTAGCACAAAATTCTCATAACATTTCATAATCTTACTATCCTTGTGGTTGTGGTAAAGAAACATATTTTTTATTCTAGACAACACAGAAGAACTTTGCAACTCCTGAAATACAATGTACCAGTTATGAGTCCGAGGACTGTGTGACCTTCCCAAGCAGCACTTTTATACTAAGGAACAAAGTGTCATGGTTAAGTCAGCTCAATGCCTCTTGAAGCCATTAATAATGGCAGTAGGAATGTGTTTTATGCACTTCACCTTCACAAACAAACTTGATTAAGATGTTCTGAAATGTAATTAATCACCAGGTTTGGTGCTCAGAGAGTCATTATGTTACTTTAAACAATACCCATATTGTGACGAATCAGTCCTCTTAAAGCAAAGTCTTTGGTCTGCTGAAAAGTCTATAGGAACACTCTGCATATCGCTTTTAACCTTTCACTAAAAAGTTCATTCTAAAGTTAAAAGTCTTCAAAGAAGCAACTAAGCCAACAGATGACAATGGGTAAAAAATGTCTCCTAGATCTGGGGCCTTTTTTCAAGATCCCTGGTTCAAATATCACTTGTAAAAAAAACAAATGACCAAAGAGCCAAATATTACCTCATAGCAATCAAAAACATCATAAATGGTCTTCCTATGCTGATACTTCTCAGAGTTGCCCACCAAAGGTTACCAAAAGTGAACAATTAGAAGTTGAAAAGTTTTGGTGAATCGGCTAAATGTCTGGCTGCCTGATCAGAGGGGTGATAGGAAGAGCTAGTACGAGCCTCAGAGGGAGGTGCCAAACTAATCCTGTCTCTGGCTATAGTGAAATTTTTGCTTACCCTGAGCTTAAAGGCCCATTTACATTTAGTGATGCACCGGCGATCCCGACCAGCGATATGACCCGGTCAGGATCGCTGATGCATCGCTAAATGTTCGCTAGTGAGCTTCCACACAGGAAGATCTCACAGCGATGCAGCAGCGTTAGAGCGGACGATACTTACCTTTCAGATGCGGCGATCCTGACGTCCTCCGTCCGCGTCCACACGTCGCTTGTCAGCGCCATAGGAAGCCCAGCAGGAAGCACCCGACGAGAAATGGAGCTGCGCGATCAGCGATGGACAGCGGGGGAGCCGGTCGGAGGTAAGTATCACACATAGCGATATCGCTGCTGCATCACCAAATCGGTGATGTTTTAGCAATATTGTTAGTGATATCGCTATGTGTTAAACCCCCTTAAGAGTCCAATGGGAGATCCTTCTGTATTCACGTCAAAAATTGGTTGAGATTTCCCATTGGACTCTAAATACATTGGGGATTCAAATGAATAAACTACAACCAGCATCTTCTCCAGCTACATCAAAGTTATGGACCTTTTGGAGGAGTTTTAAGAGGACACCAAATTTGCTGTTAATAGCGATGAATTAGAAAATGTGCGAACTTTTTCTTCCATGTGTAGGGAAAAATACAGATGAGAGAGAACAGAGAAACTCATCTGTGGGTTTACAATGTCTCCAAGACAACATGTTGACGAGAGAAATACAATCCATGATCCTAGACCATAAATGACAGGTTTGATGTGGTTGAGAAAGGAGCTTTGGGTTATACTCGATACGTTAAGCTATAGATGGAGGTAAGGTTACCAATTGATGTTGCAGATCCAGACTGAGCCTTGAAGTGTTCAATGAAAACTCATAAGAAAGAAGTGAAGGTATTCAGTGACTGAACTCATGGACTTTGAAGTTCATGTAGCAGAATGAGAAATGGATGCTATATAATGTCTCAGCATTAAATGTGCTGGGAACATACTCTTTCAATAAATATGATCGTGTTAGAGATGAACAATTTTTCTTAATTTTTCAAAAATTCCACCCAATTCAGGCAAGTATTGCAAAGACTCCAATTGCCATGAAAATGCATGTATGTGTCATGATTCGACTAGCGAGTGACCTGGGACCAGGGGCTCCTTTCCTGGCCCTAACAGTAAGGGGTGCCCTAGCTCGCTCTGTTCCCAGGGATACTTCAGATGACGAAGATGCCGGGGCCTCCGCCCTTGTCCTATCTCCTAGAACAGCCCTTCGTCTGTCCCCTTCCCCCACTTGGGGACGAGAGGTGCTACTATGCACTGCAGTACACCAACACAACCAACAGGGTAACAGAGACAAGGGTAAACTGAAAACTGCACACACTCAAAATATACACTCACATATAACAGAGGTAATCACCAGGGTGTGTAGGAAGGGTGAAGAAAGCAAAACAGAGAAGAAATTTCCAAGCGTACAAATCAGACAACAGTCGCTAATAAACTCCTCCAGCTCTCCTCAAAACCAACTACCCCCACTCCAGTGTCATGCGGCAAGTGCTAACTCTGACGAAGACTTGGTAGTCGAGCCCAGAATTTATAGGGAAAAGGAGTGGCTAACCGAGCACAACTGAATGAAGGATTTTTCCAATATGGCTGATTAGCGCCTGTTCTGCTGGAAGAAATAAACACGTTTAATACACTGGAGAAGTGCTTCTTCTCAGCGTAGTAGGAGCGACCAGACGTTGCGGTCTTCTGGCTCCACTCTGTTGCAGTAACCCCGTGACAGTATGCCACTGTGTTCTCCTAGGACTGTAGTGACCCCTCTCATGTTCTTCACTGCAAACACAATCTTAATAATACCAAAGTGGCATCAACATATATGGCTATGATGAGTATACAGTAGTTGTTCTTCACTGTTTTGCCATCATACATTTTCTCATTTTCTGCAACGTTTGTTAAGTGCTTTCTGACTCTTTCTATTCCTATGAGAAACTGTGAGTTATCATGTCTTTTTGCTATTGAGATTCCCCCCAAAATGTATGCTGCATTCCCTGCCAAAGCTTTTATACAGGCGATGATAGTCCCTATTGATTATCTGCCCTACACTAGGTGATGTGATAACTACAAGGCAATAAACAGAAGTCCGCGTGGCCACACATGAGGTCATGTGAACCTTCTCTTGCTGGTACAATTTTCTGCTTTGTGTAAAATACATTTTTTGGGCGATTCACACAAATTGAATCACAAATTGTTAGAATTTGAAGGGACGAGAGTATTTCCTAAGTTTTCATACTAACATGGTTTGCATTTAATCGATACGGTCAAGCGACTTTTTACCATGCTACCAATCCTCTGTCTTGTTATACAAGTGGGTTTGATCTTCAAGAAGACCATGCCCACTTGTAACAAGACTAGATTTACATGGAATACAGTAGGAGGCCGCATCTCAGGAACGGAGAGGCGCAGTAACTAACTAAAAACATCGCCGGATTCAAGAGAATAGCGCCATTTACACCAGGCAAAAAACTGCATATTTGTGGCAGGTCTTTTTTAGGGGGTAAAAACAATTATTTATGCCCATGTAATGTAAAGTTGTAAAAAAATACCCCTAAATTCAGTGACGCCGCCTTAACACCTTATAAAAATATAATGAGCAACAGCAAAGCTGCCTAAACATTCTGCGTTATTTCCCTGCAGAAAACTTAATGCTCCCTGCTCTCCCAGCCCTGGCAGATAAAATAGCATGTCACTGCCTGAAATAACATTGGCTTTTATTATCCTTTTCAGAGCTGACTTCCAGTTTCTGCTTTCTGTATACTGTACATACACACCACTGTAGGACGTGTTCTGATTCCAGTATGGGATTTTATGAGCGATCGGGGCTGTATGGAACATTGCATAAGTGCTGGAAGTGACACGATGATGTGTTTGGTATGTACTAAACACATACCATGCACACTCCAGGATAGATAGTATACACTATATGCTACTGCATAGTATGTACTATATGTAAAATAAATTGCAGCTATTTTCTACATACAGATCTTTACAGTGGGCTATAAACTAAAGGAAAGTCTCAGTACATATAGTGCTGGTAGAATGCTAATAAGAAACACCCACTGAAAAGAGTGGGTGGCAAGTTACAGACTATAAGAATCAGGTCTGTTTCTGGACATTTTAGACAGTGTGTGCACTGAAATCAGTTTTAACTTATTTTTGGGGGATGAAGCCTGCAAGACAAAGCTTTATTACAGGTTTTGTGTAAAAGGATAGGTACGCTTTAAGAACTTTATTATTATGACATGTTGATTTACTGTAAGTAAAATGATCAAATTTTTTACCAAAAAATATCATTTACAAAAATATCAGAATTGCTGTTTCTTTTTTGCAAAAATATGGAAAAAAAGGGATCAAGAAGTCACATGTACCCCGAATCTTACTAAAGAAGATTGTAACTTGTACTGCAATGAACAAGCTCTTTGCAATTACGGGCAGGTAAGTCATTGTACAATGATAGGAGCAGCGCATGTTGGAAAACGAGGAAAAAAAGAAAAGTCCCAACACCTAAAGTGCTGGTGGAATGCTATTGAATAGGAATCACACACTTAAAGAGAATGGATGTCAAGTTAATGAGCATACAAATCGGGACAGTTACTTGACATTTTCACTTGACTGTGCACTAAAACCAGTATTAACTGGAGGAGGAGCAATGCATACTAAGAAGCAAGTGAAAGAAGAGTTTCAGCACCTAAGGTGCTGGCAGAATGCTGATGAATATTAACCACCCACTTAAGAACAGTGAATGATAGGTTACAGAGTATATGAATTGGGATAATTCCTGGACATATTAGACTGATATTTTCTGCAAAAGAATATGTAACTTGTTGTTAGGGGAGGAACGTTATGCTTTTCCACAGGTTGATTTACTGAAAATGAAAGTGTTCTTTCAGCATAATATAACCTTACACTTGTACTTACCATTTTGTTCTGGGATATTTCAGACATCTTAAGAATTTCTCGAAGAAATAAATCAGATATTGAGCAGATGACATGGATAATCCTCTTGTCTTACCCAAGAGGTGGCATAAAATTCCTTATAGCTGGTGTGGGTGCCAGGGCCAGCTGTATGTTACTATGTTCTCCTGTTGCTTGCTTTGTGCATGGGGCTGTGAGCAGTACTGCCCTGGACAATGGGCTATGGGAGTACAGACTGACATTATGTAGCACTTGTTTTCATAGCAAATGGTGCAAGTGCTGCTCTATGTCATTACCTGACAGCACATCTCATGCCTCAGTGGAGAACACAACTGAATGAAGGAAGCTTAGCTCCAACTAAACACACTAGTGTTTCTATTTCTTGCTTCACAATGACTTGCTGACAGTCGTTTTCCTGCGTAAAGGTTATGTCCACTTGTTCAACCATTTTCTTTTATTTCCACCAATAGCTTAAAAGTAAAAAATGAAGTCACTTTGCAAATAACCTTGATTAGGAATATACTGTTTTGTGTACACAGCTCCGATGCGTGCCCATGTACTGTTGTGTCTCACATGATCCTACTGCTGCAAACTCCTGGAAGATAAAACACACACATTGCGCTGGAGTGTGAGTTGGCAGACATGCAACATATAAATGCATGTTCACATTAGCCATAAAACAGGCAAAATCTACAAGAAACAAAATGATCATAAACCCTGATGTAATTAAATTAGCAAAAAGCAAAAGTGCCTGTTAATATACGTATAGGGTTCTTAGTAACAAGAACAGCATAAAAGCCGTCCCTTTAGCGGTAACGTTACCCTATTCGGGACGGTCCTACATTGTCCAATTAAAACCTTACCATGTGTCAGAAGTGACATGTGAATAAGGGCAGACAAGGGACTGGGTCCCAAACTCTGGACATCTCAGCATCAGGAAGCTTTTTAAATGTAAACTCCTGGAAGATTGTAGCTCTGCTGCCGGCGCCCCTGCATGGTGTCCCTCTCCCACTCCATGCAGGGATGTTGGATCACTCACCACTCCAGCACCACCGTGTAGTCGCCGCGATCCCCTGCTTCCTGATTCATGTGTGCGCATTGTAGTCCACGACATTCACCTAGTACGCACGTGCCTGCGTTTCCCAGTTCTTAACGGGGCAGCACGTGCATTTTGCTCAATGCCCTCAGCTTGAAGCTGAGAGGCATTTAGTATAATCAGTGCACCAGCCAATAGCTTGGAGGTATCTTGTATAAAAAAAGACTCCCTCTCCACTAGGAACAGTGACGACGTTAGGGGGAGGCAGTCGCCTAGGGCCCCAGCTCCCCCAGGGGCCCCCCGCTATGGGCCCATATGTCAGGGGGGCCTGTCCGCCGTCTGCACCGCCCCCCAGTCCACGTTCAACAGTTGAAAGCAATAATGGAGGCGAGGGTTTCAGATGACGCTCCTTCCTCCATCATTCCCCTCTGCCGCTGACACAGCAGGTGTGCGATTACATCACTTTATTGCGCACCAGCTGTGTGCTAGGCAGTGCAGCTGCTGAGACCAGTCTGGGGTCTGCCTTATATTCTATGTGGTGGGATGCATTAGACTCTATGAGGGGGCTGCATTATACCGTATGAGGGGGCTGCATTATATTCTATGGTAGGGGCTGCATTATACTCTATGTGGGGACTACATTGTACCCTATGTGGGGGCTGCATTATACTCTATAGTGGGGCTGCACTATAGTCTATGAGGAGGCTACATTTTATCCTTTGGAGGGGCTGCATTATATTATATGAGGATGCTGCATTATACTCTATAAGGGGACTGCATTATACTCTATGAGGGGGTTGCATTATATTCTATGGGGGGCTGCATTAGATTCTATGGGGGGCTGCATTATATTCTATGAGGGGGCTACATTATATTCTTTGGGGATTGCATTATTTTCTATGGGGTGACTGCATTCTGCTCTATGAGGTGGCTGCATTATACTCTATGGGGCGGCTGAATTATATTTTGAGGGGGGCTGCATTATACTCTATCGGACTATGGGCAATGCATTATACTATATGTACTATATGGGACCTGCATTATACCGTATAGAAAACTATGGGGGATACATTATACTATATGAGGAACTATGGGGTACAATATACTATGGGGAGTACTCCATGGATGACTGGGGGGTGTATTATACTATATGGAGGACTATGAGGAGTGTATTATATTATACAATTCAATTCAAAGAAAGCCCAGATGAACGGCACCAAGGCTCTAATCCACCAGCGACAAGTCGAGGATCAATCACAGGCACACAGTGTGTAAAACACTGCTGGGAATAACGGTGCTCAGCATCAGAAAAAACATGCTAAATTTGTAAAAGAAGGAAAAAGATGCGGCACTCACCCAGATTTGCAGTGCAGTGTTTCTTTATTCAACCATTAAAGGTCACACAATAAAGGACGGGCAGATAACATGAGGCATGTGGGGAAAAAGACGGATGACAGCCGTTTCGCATACACAGACGCTTCAACAGGTCCAGGTCCACTGCACTGCAAATCTGGGTGAGTGCCGCATCTTTTTCCTTCTTTTACAAATATTATATTATACATGATGGAGTACTATGGGGAGTGTATTATTCCATATGGAGGACTATGGGGAGTATATTAAACTATATGGAGGACTACTGGAAATGTATTATACTATATGGAGGACTACGGGGCACATAATTTTATATATGCAGCACTGGAGTCCTGGGTTCGAATCCCACCAAGGACAACATCTGCAAGGAGTTTGTATGTTCTCCCCGTGTTTGCGCGGGTTTCCTCCTGGTACTCCGTTTCCTCCCACATTCCAAAGACATACTGATAGGGATTTTAGATTGTGAGCACCATCGGGGACAGTGATGATAACGTGTGCAAACTGTAAAGCGCTGCGGAATATGTTAGCGCTATATAAAAATAAAGATTATTATTATTATATGAAGGACTATGGGGTGTGCATTATACAATATGGAGGACTGGTGCATATTATACTATATGGAGGACTGTGGTGCTCATTATTCTATGTGGAGGACTATTGGGTGCATTATGCTATGTGGAGGACAATGGGGTATATTATACTATATGGAGTACTATGGGGTGTATTATACTAAACAAGCAAAATGCTGCCTATTCATCAAATGATTGGATTGTTTATGCCAGAACAGAAAATCTTGTTCACAGCAGCACATCGCGTGGTGAAAACTGCAGAGGTGCTTCTGATAACACAATACTGTATGGGGACAGATTGATCTACTAGTGATCTTTCTGCCCCATCAATGTTCCTCAGCCTGTGTAAAAAAGCCAGGAAACAAGTGTCAAACGACCTCAATATTGTTTAACGGCCTGAACTGAGCACAAGTAAATGCAACTGTAATGTTTCTCAGTGATGTGAGCATTTTGGGCCTCACTTTAAACTTTTACCCAGGGCCCCACTTTGCCCAAAACAGGACCTGCCTAGGGAGTCACCAAGCAACGTAGTAAATCATTAGTTAGTAAGGTCTACTGCTAGTAAGTTGTGAGGTCCCTTGGCACCGTGCAGTCTGTGCCCTGAACCTGTATCCCTGGTCCCGGTGTGGCCAGTCCTGTATCCATTGTCCCCTTGTCCCGGTGTGGCCAGTCCAGTATCCATAGTCACCTGATACCAGAGCGACCAGTGCCTAAGCCTCGTCCCCTTGCTCTGAAACGTCCATTGCCTGAACCTTGTCCCCTGGTCCTGGAGTGACCAATGCCTGATCTTGGTCCTCTGGTCTTGGAGCAGCCACTGACTGAACCTCGCCCCCAGGTGCCAGAGCAGCGTGAGCCTGAGCCTCGTGCCCTGGTCCTGGAGCGGCTAGGGCCTGAACCTTGTCCCCTGGTCCCAGAGCGGCCAGTGCCTAAACCTCGTCCCTTGATCCTAGAGCGGCCAGTAGCTGAATCTCGTCCCCTGGTCCTGGAGCGGCTAGTGCCTGAACCTTGCCCCCTGGTCCCGGAGCGGCCAGTGCCTAAACTTCGTCCCCTGGTCTGGAGCAGCCAGTCCCTGAACCTCATCCCAGGTCCCGAAGCGACCAGTTCCTGAACCTCGTCCTCTGGTCTTGGAGTGTCCTGTATTTGAACCTCATCCCCTGGTCCCAGAGCTACCAGTGCCTCGACCTCATCCCTTGGTCCTGGAGCAGACAGTGTCAAAACATTGGATATAAAGACCGTTGGCACAACTTCTCAAAATGGTGGTGCACAAGTAGGGTCCCAAGCCGTATACAAGTGCAAATTAACTTGGCACACACACGTGGAGATGCAAGTGACAATGAAATTTAATAAGTGCAGTACATACAGTAAACGTTTCGGTCAATGATGACCTTCGTCATTGTACTGAAACAAAGAGATTACAAAAAATAATAAACAGGAATATATACAACATAATATTGCTGGGTACAATCGTGTTTTAAATAGCGTTTTTCACTGCACATCATACAAATATTACAGCGAACAAGCAGGATGATTTGAAATAGGAATCATATTTTCACTGAAGTACACCAAAATAACAGAGCACGTACCTATATACTGTACTGAATGTATATGTTTAATAGGGCCATCTGTCCTATAAAAGAACGGTGTAGCTGTTTAACCATTGAGTTAATTGTCCCCTAGGATCCCAGTGAGCCCATAGTGATATAGTCATTTTACATACCGCAGGTAACTGTGACTAGGTATAATGGACTGGTTCTCTGTGAATTAAGGAAAAGCTCAAGATTACTGGCGATACCCTAAAGAGGGACTTAGTGAGCACCTTACTAATTAAGGACTGCTGTGCCTTACCGGTAGAAGGTTTAAGCGATGTGAGGGCATATGGACACGGTTTCCACCGCTTGTCATCTGTGCTGCATGGAGTGCGCCCGTTTAGTGCTGGTGCCATATTTATACCTAGAGGCTATTATCCCCTCAGGAAGTTCAGGGGCGGAAGTGCCCTTAGCGTGCGGCTCACCAGTGTCACACTGCGTTCCACTGACATGGAGGCTGATACCGCCGACCGGAAGTTCGGGGGCGGAAGTGCCCTAGCGTGCGGGTCATCGGCGCCATGTTGCGTTCCACAGCCAGGAAGGGCATGGGAGGAGAGGGGGCGTATAACATCACTGTCAGTCATGGTGGATTGTTGTCATGATCACAGCGCTAAAGTGCTCAGTGCGTGTGGCAATAGATATACCGGACATATATGCAATAAGTAGTGCATAGGGTGACGTGCTCAGTGTTGGTCCGTGCTCACAGATAGTATTTCATAACATTCAATTCCGGGCATTCTGAAATAGAGATTAAGATTGTCAGTTTTATAGAAATGATAGTCTTATCATAAAATACAGCACATTAATGGTTAAGCAAGTTAAAAAACCTCTGAGACAATTAAACAGAGAGAGAGAGAGAGAGAGACATCAGGAGAACCATTGTGTCAATAGTAGTATATTAAGATGTCAAAAAGGATTGCAAGTCGTATTCTTTGTTTAGCCCCTTCGGTGCCAATGAATTCAATTCATGAATCCAATATGCTTCTCTCCTTTTTAATAGATTAATACGGTTACCTCCCCTGCGTGGTGTCTGAACCTGCTCTATTACTTGAAATTTCAGTTGGGCAATGTTGTGACCCGCTGTGACAAAGTGTAATGGGATAGGAAGAAGTAGATTTTTACACCTGATCGTAGATTGGTGCTTGGAAATCCTGTCTTTTATGGGTTGTGTGGTTTCTCCCACATAGAGGAGTCCACATGGACATTTTATCAAATATACCACAAAAGATGTATTGCAGGTGTAATAATCCTTGATGTCATACCTTTTACCCGTATAGGGATGGAAGAAATGATTACCTTTAAGTACATTATTGCACTGAGTGCACTGTAGGCAAGGGAAGGTACCTGATTTTGGATTCATCAAAAACCGTTGTTTTTTAGGAGGACCTGCGGAGCCAATATCTGCTCTAACTAGATGGTCTCGTATGTTTCGTGGACGCCTAAAACAAGGGAGAAATGGTTCCTTGAATTCCTTGATATTAGGATAGGTCGCACTTAGAAGGTGCCAATGTTTGCGTATATTGTTATGGAGGCGATATGCTAGGGGATGATAGTCATGGACAAAAGGGATACGATTTTCCATTTTTGGTTTAGGTGGAGCTTCAGAGAACACCATTAATTTTTTGGGGTACCCCCTCTCCATGAACTTTAAGCCCATCTCCTCCATTCGTTGCTCCCGAATGTCCCGATTGGATACTATTCTCTGAACCCTTTTCATCTGTGATTTTGGAATAGCGTTTTTCATTTTTGTTGGATGAAAGCTCTCATAATGGAGTAAGCTATTACGATCCGTGGGTTTAATATACAGATCTGTTGAAAGAATACCATTCTTGTCTTTGATAACCATGGTATCGAGAAAATTTATTTTATGATGACTATGTGACATCGTAAAATCTAAGCTCGGCCAAGAGGAACACAGGCGAGAGAAGAAACAGTTCAATGTGTCTAAAGAGCCACCCCAAATATAGAAGACATCAACAATATACCTCTTCCATACCAAAGCATGTGTGCGGAAGAGGTCATCTAAGTAGATGATGTCTTCTTCATAATGCGCTACATAGCAGTTTGCAAAGGGGGCGCAGTGTTTGACCCCATAGCTGTGCCCTTGATTTGAAGATAGAAAGTATCTTCAAACAAAAAATAATTCTTTGTAAGTAGAATCCAGAGAAGCAAACTGCTATGTAGCGCATAGTGGAACGCAGTGTGACACTGGTGAGCCGCACGCTAAGGGCACTTCCGCCCCTGAACTTCCTGAGGGGATAATAGCCTCTAGGTATAAATATGGCACCAGCACTAAACGGGCGCACTCCATGCAGCACAGATGACAAGCGGTGGAAACCGCGTCCATATGCCCTCACATCGCTTAAACCTTCTACCGGTAATGCACAGCAGTCCTTATTTAGTAAGGTGCTCACTAAGTCCCTCTTTAGGGTATCGCCACTAATCTTGAGCTTTTCCTTAATTCACAGAGAACCAGTCCATTATACCTAGTCACAGTTACCTGCGGTATGTAAAATGACTATATCACTATGGGCTCACTGGGATCCTAGGGGACAATTAACTCAATGGTTAAACAGCTACATCGTTCTTTTATAGGACAGATGGCCCTATTAAACATATACATTCAGTACAGTATATAGGTACGTGCTCTGTTATTTTGGTGTACTTCAGTGCAAATATGATTCCTATTTCAAATCATCCTGCTTGTTCGCTGTAATATTTGTATGATGTGCAGTGAAAAACGCTATTTAAAACACGATTGTACCCAGCAATATTATGTTGTATATATTCCTGTTTATTATTTTTTGTAATCTCTTTGTTTCAGTACAATGACGAAGGTCATCATTGACCGAAACGTTTACTGTATGTAACACTGCACTTATTGAATTTCATTGTCACTTGCATCTCCACGTGTGTGTGCCAAGTTAATTTGCACAAGTGTCCAAACATTGTCCCCTGGTCCTGATGCAGACAGTCCTGTTCTTGAAGTCCCCTGGTCCTAGTGCAGCCAGTGCATAGACCTTATTCCCCCATTCACGAGTGGAAAAATCCTGGTCCAGTATCCTAGATCGACATGTCTGAACTAAGCCCTTAAATAGTGTCAGTGTAAGGCTGTGTTCACACACAGCGTTTTTTTAGCGGTTTTTACCGCGGTTTTCGCTATAAAACCGCTAAAAATAAGCTGCACAGTCATTTCTATGCATTTTGCACTTTTTGTGCACATTGATGCGTTTTTTACCGCGAAAAAAACGCATCGCGGTAAAAAACGCAGCATGCTCATTAATTTTGCGGATTTTCCCCGTTTTGGGCCTCTTCCATGCGGTTTTAAAGCGCTGCGGAAAAAAACCGCATCAAAAACGCATCAGAACCGGCCAAAAAACGCAAGCGGAAAAATAGGTGTGGTTTCTGGGAAGGGATTCAGGCTTTGGAGCAGAAAATTTCTGGAACGTGTGCACTTAGCCTAAGGGGGAAGACCGGCCTGCGGGCACCTGTACTGCGCTGGCTTCGGAACTGCAAGACTGCGTCCCAAGTTGTCCAGGGGAAAGAATAGGGGACCGGAGAGACCTCTTCACTGGGCCGGAGGCAGGGGGCGTGGCAAAGGGAAAAGCATGCAAAGCAACATGTGATTTCCTGACAGCAGAGTCAAAGCAGGTGTGTGCGCAGCGAGCTCCGCTTGGTGTGCAGCAGCACGGCAATGTACCATGGTCGGCTACACACGAGCACGCCACTGAGCCCAGCAGCAGACGAAGGTCCATGGGCTCCGTTAAGCTCAGTGTTGTGCGCGGGCTTAGGAACCAGGGCCGCGTTCAGGACTGTTCGCTGTGGCCCTCTTTGCTGGACAGCACACCACAGATCTCCCTAAACAAGAGACTGTATGCAGCTCCCCTGACTTTGACTGCACAAGTATATGGACTAATTCACTCAGCGGGTAAAACCGGAGACCGCCCGTTGCCGCCAAAAGATATACCATGAGCTGTGGAATCTTCTCTGAGGACTTTGCACCGGTCATTACTGGGACTTCAGCCCCCAACGGATCATCTGTGGCCGAGGAAGCCACGAACACGATATTTTTTTTGAGTTGACTGCTATCACATTGTTGTTGTTTATTGCCCTATCATTTGAAAATTAACTATTCATCTCCCTGCGAGGAGTTTCTCTACTGTTCAATTAAATTGTTAACCCTTGCTCTGCCGTTCTTGTGTCACTACATCCCGCAACCTGCTTACACTTGGCGAAGTGGCAGGATGCAGTCCACGAGCGCAGAAGTGGCAGACAATGTGGTCATGGGTGCCCCAAGGGCCAGCTTACCGCTGGGGGCATGCTCAGCAATCTCCCAAAGTTTACAGGGAGCAACTCGATGCTATAGGACTGGGACCAAGCAGGTCAAGGGAATACTGAGGATGTACCCTATGACACCAGCTATGCCGGCAGAGATTGCTGTGATGGCCCTGGACGGAGAAACCTGATGCTTTGTTATGTTTCGGCCCCCGCATGTGCGGAATACTTTCACTAAAGTGTTACAAATTTTGGAGGAGATGCATGGGGACCCCACGGATGTCGGAGAATTGTGCATGCGCTTTTTTAGCAGCATTCAGAGTTAGGGGGATTCCGTGACCCTGTGAGGGGAGCCAGGGCCGTAGTTGTGGCTGACAGATTGCTCAATCACGCCAAGGTCTCCCTCCACATGCATACAGTGTCCCCTTTGCAGCGTACCTTCTTTAACGCCTTCTAAACCATCAGGGTCCACTCTGATCTGCTGAGGGTTCACTCCTGCCAGTTTCACATAAAGAGAGACAGAGTCCAGTTTCAACTTGTAACAAACAACTTTACTTGAATCCATTCGCAGTACATCCAGCTCAGTTACAGCAACATCACAAGGAACATCACAGTAGACATCCTTGTCTATTCCTGTGCTTTTCCCCACTTCTTCTAGAATGCTCCTGGGTCTTACCAACTCGTCCAGTACCGCAGCGTTCCTTCTGATCAGCTTAACAACCTTCAGGAGTTCCCCTGTCCGTTTTGCCCCAGAAATAAGGGCATTTGCCCCTTGTAGGCAGCTGCCACACCTTGGTGCTGCCCTGCATTCCTCTGCTGCTGTGTCCTTCAGTTCCCAAGACCTGGATGACTGTGCTCCTAGATTGAACGTTACGGGGTCCACTGCGTTGCCCGGGCTCTAAGTCCCTACTGGACTGTCTGAGCTCCCTGTCCTACTGACTAAAATGTCTGGAACTTGCTGGCTTTCCCACAGTTGGCCCCTCCTACGTTACCTATCATAATCTAAGTGTGTTAAAATGCCCACTCTAGTGGGCTAACTAAATTACTACGCTTTCCCTGACATATAGCAGCATTAAGTAAATAGCATTATTTACAAAGTAAGACATTCAGAACTGGGACGTGTTTAGGCCTTAAACAGTTTCTGTAACCCCTTACAACCTAATATATGAACTCCTTGTTGGAGATTCACACAGCTATGACTAAGCGAGATGATGTGGGTGTGGGGCCTCCTGACGTGATTCTGAGAGGAGAGACCAACTTGTAGCCAGTCTCAGAAGTCCACTGCTTAAGCAGGCCCTGCAGGAGCCCACCACCTTGTGAGTTAACCCACACATGCCTTTCTCAGAGATTGGGGCAGAAGCGCGCATGCGGGAGCAGGGGACGGCAGCCTCGGCAGGGAAGGTTTGGAGCCAGGAGGTGCCCACTTCACCCATAGCTGAACCAGGATGGGTCAGAGAGATCCAAAAGGTGATACTAGAAATGTGGGAAGAGTGTTCCAAACTCAGAAAAGTCCCCCTGGTGGCTCCGAATCCACCCAGAGAAAGAACTTGCCCCAATTCCTGCTTGCCTCCTGTACACCACCAGGAAAGGGGACAATCTCAGACAGAGAGACAGCCAATTTGTTTCACATGTGGAGACGTTGGACACTATGCCCGAGGGTGCGCTAAGCGGGGGAGGCCGCTCACCCGGCAGCCGTTAAACTAGTGGGCTCCACGTCCGGGGGACGACACCCAGAGCCTGAGCAGCCTAGGAGGAGAGAAGGCAGTCCTGTAAGTTTGATTTCCTTGAGCCCCCTCGTATGGGTTGAAATGGATGGCAAGGCCGTCTAGTTGATACCGGTTCCCAGGTGACCACCATGCCAGAGACCTATTTCCGACATCATTTTCCTGAGGCGACGCAGCCCGAATGGGGCCCATTGATTAAGTTAACTGCGGCCAATCAATTACATATCCCTGTCGCAGGGCTGGTCTGGATGCAGATTACCGTGTGTGGCAAAGATGTGGGCTGGAAAGGAGTTGTGCTAACCGCTGTAGACTCAAGTAGTGGCCCCACTGTGATGTTGGGGATGAAAATACTAAAAGAACTCGGGACTCTTCCATTAGCGAGTCACTAGACGCTTTTCTAGACCGATTGGAGCCTCTGCACCCCCTAGAAGCCTTCCGAGCTTTAAAGATGGCCTTGACTGAGGCCCCAATATTGGCATATGCAGACTTCTCCCAGCCCTTCATCCTTCTCACGGACGGAAGCCTACACTGCCTAGGAGCTGTCCTGTCACAAATGCAGGATGGGAAGGAGCGAGTGATTGCCTACGCAAGCCGGTCCCTTCATGACGTAACAAGGATAACTACAGCTCTTTCAAGCTAGAACTGCTGACGCTGGTGTGGGCGATGACTGAGAAATTTGCCAAATATCTGTCAGGTTCTGAGGTCTTGGTGCGCACCCAACAGCAATCCTCTGGCTAACCTAGACAATGCAAATCTGGGGGACTTGGATCAGAGATGGGTGGCCCGCGTAACATTGCGCACCAAAGGGGGCCGAGAACACACATGCTGATGCTCTGTCAAAGTGACCCATGACCGACCTGGACACGATCGAGATGAAGTGCTAGAGGCAGAAGAGACTCCTGGGTTCCGGGGCCTCGCCAGGACGTTGGCGGCGACGCAGGAATAGATCGGAGAGGCGTCGGGAAAACAACTGCTGGGACAACCTCGAGATGACTGGGTGCGACTCCAACAGGAAGATAGGGAACTCGCCCAGCTGAAACTGGGTGGCCTTGAAACGACTCCCTAGCCGAAGTGAAAGAGATGCTCTGTCCCTGAGAATGCTGCAGATTCTCAGGCAGTGAGAGAGGCTCCAGTTGGAAGACGACTTGCTGTATCGGAGAGTGCAGTTGGTACGGGAGTTGGGGGTTACCTGGCAAGTGGTACTCCCAGAGAAGTTGATCAGCGTGGTAGCTACAGAGGCTCATGAGAGAGGGGCTCACTTTGGCCCAGAAAAAACATTCCAGTGGTTACAGAAGTTGGTCTACCACCCCCGATTGAAGACTGCGGTAGAAGAAGTCTGCCAGCAATGTCGAAGCAGCAAACTGGTTAAACCTCCAGAACAGAGAGCCCCCAACACAGACTTTCGTGGCTTCCGCACCCTTAGAGTTACTGATAATCGACTACTTGACCGTGGGCCCTGCTCATCTGGGATATGAACACTGCTTAGTGTTGACCGGCCACTTTACCAAATTTGATGTGGTGACTCCCACTCAAGATCAAACTGGTAAGTCGGGGGGGCGTGGCTATGTAGCCGAGGAAGGAGGACGCACGCTGTAGGAGCTCCCGATCACCCTGCTTGTATCCTGTATCTGACGCCTTGCTACTGTGACATACCCGGCGGCGTTCGGTGCCTCTGGATACCGGGACCCCCGTGGGAGGACGCAGGACGGCTCTGGTGAGCTGGCGGCTGGAAAGGCCGGGACGGGTGGCGGGGCCTGCACGAGGCAGCGGCCATCTTAGACGCGCGCTTTGTCATTAAGAACTGCGGCGTCCAGCTCCCATCACTGCAACATTACCGGGCGGTGATCTACATCCAGAGGAACTGAGGGGATACGCGGTGAGTGCCCTGGAAAAATTGGGCCCTGGGTTCCCACCCTCCTAATGATAGAGTCACTTGCCTGTTGGCGCAATTACTGTGGGGACTTCTGCTTCCCCCACCGCTGCTGTCTCTGCGGGTACTGCGGATTTCTCCCCCTCCCAGTCACAAGAAGCCTTATTGATATAATACCAGGTATCGCCCTCACTGATTTATGTGACCCCCTCTGCATGGAAGCTGCTCCCCGGCCATAATCATTAAACTTTGCCCCTGCTGTATTTATAATTGGAGGGGAAGAAACCCCAGAGTATACACCTCTAGTTATCCTGGTGCGCCGCACTGCCATTGATCATGAATCGATCTAAAGGATCGGCAGCAGCAGAAAAACTAAAAGAGTTTGCCAGACCCGACCCCTCTGAAAGTGCACAGTCTCTCAGAAATAACCCGTCACAAGTTTAGCGTAAAATTCGTCTCTCTGGGGGTGAGGAGGAGAATGAGCAGGAAGAACTGACCCTTAAACAAGCGTCTGAACAATTGATGCAGGCCATCTCCCTAACTAGGACATCCCTGACTGGGAAAATAGAGGGTTTTTTGCACTGAAGTGCGGAGACTTTGTCAAGATATGCAGGCCACGAGGAGACGCATTACGGAAGTAGAGACAAGAGTGTCCCAGGTAGAGGACACCATCACACCTATGGAGGCCAAGTTAACAAAGGTGGTGGGCTCTATGAACGCTTGGAAGCAGAAGGCAGACGATCTGGAGAACAGAATGCGTCGGAATAGTATCTGTGTCATTGGTCTGCTGGAACGCTCAAAAGGTCAGCATCCTGAGCAGTTTCTGGAGGGCTGGCTCAAGACCTCTCTGGGGGATGAATTCTCCTCAGTGTTCGCTGTTGAAAGGGCTCATAGGGTTCCTACAAAACCCCTTCCTCCGGGAGCCCCACCTAGACCTTTCCTGGCACGTCTCTGTGGTATTTGCAGGTACGCAGGATGCAGTGACGAGTCGCGAGACAATTTGGTGCTTTCTAAAATAACGTTTATAAGACTAGAGGGAACTTTCCTCAGTCACGGCCTGATCACCAACAGGGGTAACACGGGTTGCCCTCGCAGGGGCTCTAGACAAGCAAACACAAATAGGTAGAACACGACTACTTCCGGCAACAGCTGGTCACTATAGGGCCGCGGAATGGCCGACTACGGGTCCTTAATTGTAAAGTCAACTTAGCTGTCCAGACATCCCTCGTCGTTCGGGTTGGTGGTCTTTCGGCGTAGTAGTTGCTGGGCCCAGTTGCTGAGGCATTAACGGAGTCTTCGCGCCCTCCGGCGCGCTGGTGACACTCAAGCCCCACAGGCCCCGGTGGAGTCCTTGGACAGGTGGGCCACGGGCCCCAGACTGGGGCAAGCGGTAGCGATGGGTGGTGGCGAATGACAGGCTACCTGCGCAGCTAGCGGCCACGGGCGAGAGTGGGGCTGCTGCGGGTGGCGGGGAACAGGCCGCAGCCGCAGGCTGGAGGGGAGGCGGCAGCAGCCGCGGGTGACCGCGGGTAGGCTACAGCCGCAGGCTGAGAAGAGGCGGCAGCGGCTGCGGGTTGGACTGAGGCCGCAGTGGCTGGAGTGGGGCAGCAAGTCTCAGCCGGTCGCCTTGGCACCGTCCCTCTGGAGTCCTCGGTGAGCGTCCTCTTTGGCACTGGTGGGTCGCTCTAGCTTCCAGTCGCTCCCACGCTCTCCTGCAGTCTCTGTCCCGGTCTGCTGACTCATCGTCTGGGGAATTCCCCGCCTCCTTTATACTGGTCCCTCCCCCAGCCCATCTGTCTGTCAGAACGGTCCGTCCCCGAATTCTGTCCCCCGGGGACAGTTTCCCCCGAATCCCAGATGACGGCTCCTTTGGTTCGGGCCTGGATACTTGACGGGGGCCGTTCCTCCCACACTCCCCCGCCCTGTATGCTCGCCAGTCCTCAGGCGAGGGTTTTTGTAGACTTGGGTTAGTCTTTTGAGACGACAGTCCTTGTCACCATACGAACTGGTCCTGTTCGTAATGTTCAGGGGGTTTGCCAGCTGTTGACCGCTCGAAGCGTCGAATCTCGGGAGTAGTGGAGACTTCTGGGGTGGTGGAGGGTGGTCGACTAGTTGGTTCTGGTGGGATTTCCGGGTCTACTGTAGTGCCACTACTGGGGCGCCCCGCAGATGTGACAGGGAAGTCCTCTTCGTCATCCAGGTCCCAGACCGTAGGCAAGGGGTCAGGGACCTAGGGGGTCAGTTCGGGCCGTGGGGGATCGGTAGACGTACATGGTCATAACATGTTACGGTGCACAACCCGAGTGAGAGGCGCGTCGTCTCCTTCAGATTGTATTTCATACACAGGCCCGTCGGGACTTATTCGGCGCAACACTCTGTACGGGTTCACCTCCCACCGGGGTTCTAACTTGTTTTGGGGGCGTTGATCAAGTATGAGTACCTGATCCCCAGCTTGAAAGTCAATGGGTGGGGGTAGTGCTCCCCCTTGGTGCTCTAGATCCTGGAGCTTCATATGGACGATACAGTGGAGAGTCTGCAGCCAATGCCCGTGGTTTCGGACCCACGAGGATACCCCAGTCCAGGGTTGTGGTTCCTCCCGGTTCAATTCCACCTCCGTAATTCCTTTGCCTTCTCGTCCGAACAGCAATGAGTAGGGGGTGTAACCAGTCACTCGATGCACCCGATTGTTATATACCCACACTAGCTCGGGGACATATTCAGGCCAGCAGGCCTTGCGGTCGCTCTCCAGGGTGCGCAGCATTTGGATTAGTGTACGATTGAATCGCTCGCAGGCTCCGTTTCCCTGCGGGTGGTATGGCGTAGTCAGCGATTTATCGATACCGTAAAGATGGTGTAGCTCTTCTGGGTCGCCCTCCCATGGCTGTGGGGTACTCGGTACCGGGCCGGTGTTAGGGGAATGTGTCACAGCAGTGGTGACCCGGTCTGTGGCCCTGGGCGCCCAAGTAATGGGGTAATGTAGTTAATGGAATGGAATAGTTCGTGACGCCACCTGTGGTTCTCGGCAAGGGAGATGTTAAGCCGACGCTGCGGACAGATCCGCTGGGACTGATGGTATGGTGCAGCAAAGATGTAATAGCTCCCCACAGGTGAAGCTATAGCCCCAGGGCAGTGTAGATGTGGTTGGCACGGGGATGTAGCAGTGCCGGAAAGGTAGGAAGCAGACAAGACACAGCGGGGTGCAATTTCTGTACCTTTACTTGATAACTGCAGTTCAGGGTCCTGATTACAGATGGTAACGGAGCAGGCTAGCCTGGAAGCAACTCAGGGATTCTCTCTCAGCAGACGGGCTGTACAGTCTCCTTCCTAGCACTTGTTTGAATGAAGTACTCCAAGTACTAAGTTACTCTGAAGTTCCTCCTGTCAGATGTTCCCAAGAACCTTACTTGCATGGCAGACAGCTGTAGCCTCTCTTGGGGACTCCTCTCTCTCTTGAGTCCTGGCTCACTATCCAAGCTGCTGCTGTGCCTCAAGTCTTAGATGGGAGTAGGGCATTTACAGCCTCCTACTCCTCTGGTATCTGTTGTAGGACAGTTAGTATCCGTACAACCGTGGAGACCAGGCTCCAGTTCTTGCGCTCTCACTGCGAGGGAGCTCTCCTTTCCTAGCTCAACCTCCAGCTTCTCTCTCCACGTCTGCACACTTCACCCTCCACAGACTAACTGACCACTCCTTCCTCTTGGCCCTCAGAGAGCACTCCTCCCCTTAATCCTGGTTCAGAGTTCCCCCTGCTGGCCTGGAGTGGAACTGTGTTGCATGTATGGATTGACTGCGAGAGACCCATCATTGCCTCCAAGCCTGGCAATACCCTCCCCTAGAGGAAGGCAAAGCCACTGTGGCGACCATACCCCTGGGGGCACCACGTTCCCCCCTAGTGCAAGTCAGCACTCCTGGGCTGAACAAGAGAAAACATGAATAACATATAAACAGTTACAATAATAACAATTGTACAAGATTAAAAATGAAAAAGTTACAAAAACCAAGTGCTTAAAAAATGGTCCTATGATGATAAGTCCAAGCATCAATGTCCATGGTCCATTCCTGGGCAAATGGTGAAATATTTACAAGGAAAGTTTTTGACCACACACAAGTCCTGTGGTTCAGTGTCCATAAAACAAACTGGAAAATTTAAAGGAAACTCTTACAGGTTACCTGTAGGCACAAAACTTGAAAAACAGTTACATATTTACACATGCACAATTCCATCATTTACATTTATTTTGCTATATGCGATATCTAATGGGTGGTATACCTTGTGTACTGCGGGTAGACCTGCATAAGACTGGTGTAGTGGGTAATGTACTGGATACACTACTGGGGGTTCTATGTAACACAGGGATACTAGACTGACTGTGAACTCTTAGACTCACCAAGGGCATAACAGGTTCACCACTGGCAGAGCGAGGGTTCTCTGGCTCCACTGCTGGTGTGGCATCTGCTACCTGATTTCCCTGATTCTCTTGAGTTACATCTTCCTGTGCTACCAATTGGGGAAACAGCAGCACTGGCACCACTATAGCATTGTTCATTTTAGTCCAATTCGCAGGGAATTCCCCAAGCACTGTGCTGACCTTCTTTTCTTCCACTATGGGTTGGATGTCATCTGGTTCTTCTTTTCTTTCTTTTAAATGGTCAGGGCATAACTTCAAATGATGTATCGATACCGCTGCTGAGGTCTCTCCTCCATCTTTACTAACAAGGCATACCTTAGTATTATCAAAGTTCGAGGGCAGAATGGTATAAGGTTCAGCTTCCCATTGATCATCCAATTTGTGTAATTTTCTCTTCCTTTTCAAGACTTGCTCTCCCGGTGACAAAGGAACGGCAGATGCATTTTGATTGTAAAGCTTCTCCTGCTTTTGTCTTGCCTGAGCCAGATTCCTTTCCACGCATTCTTGAACTCTCCTGTACTGTTGCTGCCTCTCCGTGTCCCAATCAGCAGCATCTGCGGATGCCACTTCAGGTGTCAGGACTCCCATATCTAGGTCAGTAGGCAGCTTACCAGGTCTTGCTCTCATTAAATAGGCTGGGGTACAGTTGGTAGAGTTCACGGGAATATGGTTGTAGAGGTCTACCAGATCGGGCAACTTCTCTGGCCACAGATTCCTCTCCTCCAAGGGCAAAGTCTTCAGGAGATCCATCACTACCTGGTTCATCTTCTCGCACATGCCATTGGTCTGTGGGTGATACGGCGTTGTCCGGATCTTCTGACAACCATACAGGTTACAGAATTCTTGGAACACTTCTGCCTCGAAAGCTGGACCTTGATCTGTAAGCACTTTCTCCGGGTACCCATGTGGTCTACAGAAGTGCTGTTGGAATGCTCTGGCTGCTGTCCTGGCTGTCTGATCTTTGACAGGCACAACTACCAGGAATCTTGAGTAGTGGTCCACAATGGTAAGAGCATAGATGTAGCCTGACCGGCTTGGAACCAGCTTCACATGGTCCAGGGCTACCAACTCAAGGGGCTGTCTGGTGATGATTGGCTGTAGAGGAGCTCTCTGGCTGTCCCAATCCTTTCTGCGCAGGTTACATTGTCCACACTCCCGGCACCACCTCTCAATGGCTTTCCTCATACCAGCCCAGTAAAACCTCTCTCGGAGCAATACTTCCAACTTCTTCCATCCGAAATGTCCAGCTCCATTGTGGTATGCTTCCAGGACCATTGATGCCTCTCTTTTTGGGACTATCATCTACAAAAAAAAGGGCACAAGTGCGGGCATTGATACTCCTCTGACACAGCTTCCCTTCATAAATGAACAGTCGGTCTCTCTCCTTCCACAACTGCTGAGTTTCTTCAGGAGCATTCGACTCTGGACGTGAGTCAGCTCATGTCAGCAGCTCCTTCACCAGGCGGACTGCAGGGTCACTATCTTGCGTTTCTGCCCAATCATGATGGGGCAATGGGTTCAGGGTGACCTCCTTCAAGCCAGACCGTCTGTTTCTCACTCCTTGAGCACGCTGGGCTGCAAGTGGCCGGTGGAAGGGAGGTAGCTCTATCTCTTCAAGAGCCTCAGGGTCTTCTCCAGCATCTGGTAGGTTAGGCATTCTGGACAGCGCATCAGCATTGGCATTCTTGTGCCCTGCCCGGTACTTGATGGTAAACTCATAGTTCGATAGCCAAGCCATCCATCGCTATTCCAGTGCACCTAGTTTTGCAGTATCCAAATGCGTTAACGGGTTGTTGTCCGTGAAGATAGTGAACTTGGCAGAGGCAAGGTAATGTTTGAACCTTTCGGTGACAGCCCAGACTATGGCAAGGAACTCCTGCTTGTAAGACCTGTAATTATCAGGGTTCCTTTCAGTGGGGCGCAGCTTCCTGCTGGCGTAGGAGATCACTCTTTCCTTTCCATTCTGTACCTGCAACAGTACTGCTCCTAGTCACACATTGCTGGCATCAGTGTACAGCACAAAGAGTTTGTCATAATCTGGGTAGGCCAGAACTTCATCACCGGTGAGAGCCATCTTCAGCCGAGTGAAGGATCTCTCCAACTCTTCAGTCCATTTAAAGGTGGAATTTTTCTGTTTGGTCTTCTTGGACTGCCCCACCAGAATGTTTGGCATAGGGGTAGCCATTTCAGTAAAGCCCTTGATGAATCTTCGGAAGTAGCCTACCAGTCCAAGGAATTGGCGTAGTTCATGAAGGTTGCTGGGCTTCGGCCAGTCCCGGATGACTGTGACCTTGTCAGGATCTGGTGCCACACCTTCTGCACTGACCACATGACTGAGGTACTGCACCTTGGGCTTCAGGAGGTGGCACTTGGAGGGCTTCACCTTCAGGCCAAACTTGGATAAAGCTTCAAACACTTCAGCCAGGTGCTCCAGATGATCTTCATAGGTTTTGGAGAAAACAATGACATCATCAAGGTACAACAGGACCGTCTCGAAGTTCTTGTGTCCCAGGCAGCACTCCATCAGCCGTTGAAATGTTCCTGGAGCAGTGCAGAGCCCAAATGGCATATAATTGAACTCACAGACACCCATTGGAGTGGTAAATGCTGTTTTCTCCTTGTCTGCCTCGGCCACGGGAACCTGCCAATACCCACTGGTGAGATCCAAGGTGGAAAAGTAATTGGCAGTTTTAAGGGCAGCTAATGATTCCTCAATTCTAGGTAATGGGTAGGCATCTTTATGTGTAATGCTGTTAATTTTCCTGTAATCAACACACATTCTCATGGTACCATCCTTTTTGTTTACAAACACTATTGGAGCTGCCCAGGGGCTACAACTGTCTCTGTTGACCCCTGCCTCCTTCATCTCTCTCAACATACTCTTAGAACATTGGTATTGTGTTGGGGGTATAGGTCTGTACCTCTCCTTTATGGGTGGATGGTCTCCAGTGGGGATATGATGTTGAACCCCTTTTGCCTGCCCAAAATCTAGTGGGTGTTTGCTGAAAACCCGCTCATACTCTTGTGTCACTCTGTAAACCCCATTTTTCTGGTATGAAGGTGTAGAGTCAGTTCCCACCTGCAGTTGCTGACACCACTCATCTGGCTGCTTCACAGAGCCATTGTCCTCCACCTGATCGGATGAGACCAAGGGTTCTGCTGCCTGCAAAGAGTTGTTATTAACGGTGAGCAGCTTAGCAACTGTGGCGTACCGAGGTATTGTGGCTTCCTCTTCCCCACAATTCAAAAGACGTACAGGTACTCTCCCTTTTCGTACATCAACCACCCCTCTGGCTGTCAGGACAGTGGGCCTGCTCTTGGAGTATACTGGTTCTACCAACGCGTGGTAATCTCTCCCTCTAAGACCTATAGCTGCCCGACACCAAATGAACATTTCACATCTGGGGGGTATTGCAATGGGAAAAGCATCACTCACTCTGACGCTGCCAATCTCTCCGCCAGAGAGTTCTACCTGTTGCCTTTGCATCAGGGCTCGGATCTCCTTCTGCAGGACACGTTGTTCTCCGGAACCAGCAGTCTCAGCCACCTGTTGCAACAAGACAATAACCTCGGACAGACAGTTTTCAATTACATTTGTACCAAGAGTCATCATGGGATTACATTCACGTCGATCAATATCAACAACTATTAGACCTTAAGACTTTAGCTCTACCCGCCCCACTTTAACAGTAATTTCTTTGCATCCTATCTGCGGCAAAGACTGACGATTACTAGCAACTACTGTCAGTTCATCAGTGGGGCCACGGGTAAGTTCTGAATCAGCCAAATACCTCTTGTACAGAATGTACGGCATAGTGGTCACCTGGGAGCCAGTGTCCAGCAAAGCGTTCATGGGGATGCCGTCAATCACCACAGGAAGGATTGGTCTCCCTCCCACATACTTGGCTCTCCAGTTCCTTGGGCCTGGGGATCCTATTCCTGGGGGTTGGCCCTCTGCCCCAGGGGTTGCTCGTTTAAAGGACAATATCTTGCAAGATGACCTGCCTTGTAGCAGCGACGACAGATGGGACGTCCATCCTGGTCATAGCGATCGTTGTTCCTCCCTCGAAGTGGCGGGGCTCTCCTCCTCCGGAGCCACGGGACATCCTCTGGACTGGAAGCAAGCTGGATCTTTTCTTTGGAGGACACTTGCAGGGACTGCACGGTTTTGGTAAGTGCAGCCATCCCTTTGGTCAGCTCCTGGACTTGGAAGACGCAGCTCCTCAGTTGGATCTTTATCCAGAGTCTGTGCATCAGCCTCCACAGGGATGGAAGGAAAAGATGTTGCTTCCTGATGGTAGGTGATCGCTGGGCGCCTAGGGGGCGCTGGACGGCTGTCAGTGGACTCCTGCAGTACCCGAATAGCCCTGTCCTTAAAATCAGCAAAGTCCAGATCAGGGTTTTGCAGGGTTATAATACGCAACTGTCCTCTGTGGATACTGGATAGGAGTCCTTCAATGAACTGCTCCTTTAACAGTTTGTCCGCTGGGACTGATGGTATGGTGCAGCAAAGATGTAATAGCTCCCCACAGGTGAAGCTATAGCCCCAGGGCAGTGTAGATGTGGTTGGCACGGGGATGTAGCAGTGTCGGAAAGGCAGGAAGCAGACAAGACACAGCGGGGTGCAATTTCTGTACCTTTACTTAATAACTGCAGTCCAGGGTCCTGATTGCAGATGGTAACGGAGCAGGCTAGCCTGGAAGCAACTCAGGGATTCTCTCTCAGCAGACAGGCTGTGCAGTCTCCTTCCTAGCGCTTGTTTGAATGAAGTACTCCAAGTACTAAGTTACTCTGAAGTTCCTCCTGTCAGATGTTCCCAAGAACCTTACTTGCACGGCAGACAGCTGTAGCCTCTCTTGGGGACTCCTGTCTCTCTTGAGTCCTGGCTCACTATCCAAGCTGCTGCTGTGCCTCAAGTCTTAGATGGGAGTAGGGCATTTACAGCCTCCTACTCCTCTGGTATCTGTTGTAGGACAGTTAGTATCCGTACAACCGTGGAGACCAGGCTCCAGTTCTTGCGCTCTCACTGCGAGGGAGCTCTCCTTTCCTAGCTCAACCTCCAGCTTCTCTCTCCACATCTGCACACTTCACCCTCCGCAGACTAACTGACCACTCCTTTCTCTTGGCCCTCAGAGCGCACTCCTCCCCTTAATCCTGGTTCAGAGTTCCCCCTGCTGGCCTGGAGTGGAACTGTGTTGCATGTATGGATTGAGTGCGAGAGAGACCCATCATTGCCTCCAAGCCTGGCATTATCCTCCCCTAGAGGAAGGCAAAGCCACTGTGGCGACCATACCCCTGGGGGCGCCACACTTCCATGACTTTTCCTAGGAAGCACGCTCCTTGGTCCGAATGTATTCGTTGTGGACAGTCGTACACTTGAATAAAGTTCTTACAAATCGCATAAGCGGCCGATTCCGCTGTTTGGTCTCGGGTGTGGGTCACCACGGCGAACTTGGTGAAATGGTCCACCATAACGAGACAATGTTCATACCCCCAATATGCAGGACCTATGGTCAGATAATCCACCGTAAGAAGCTCCAGAGGGGCTGATGTTACAATCGTTTGCACCGGGGCTCGCTTCGCAGGGGTTTAGCGATCTCGCACGGGTGGCAGGTTCGACAAGCTTCTTCTATGGCAGCATGCAAGCGTGAGTGGTACACCATCTGCTGCAACCATTTCATGGCCTTCCCGGGCCAGTTGGTTGAGATGGGCTCCGGGCACGATCACCTGCCATATCATAGCTGACGTGATTCTTGACATGGCCTTTCGATTTAAAAGTCCCTTTTTGATGACTAGTTTTTCCCACTGGCGCAGCATCAGCAACATATCTTGTGTCAAATTCTGTCTCTGCGAGCCCGTGGGCAATTTACCGGTGGTCACCCATTGGCGCAGGCAGGGCTGCCATCAGGGCATTACTGCCCTGACTGGCGTATGGGGCCCGGTGGGCAGAGGGGGCCCACATCGGGCCCGGTCTCTCCTGATCACCGGGCCCCTATCGGTAGGTAAACCGTGCCCTCGGCGCTGCCGCAGCTAAACGCTGTTGACAATGCAGGCCCGCCAGCCCGCACATCAATAGTTAACAGCCGCCAGCCAATAGGAGGCTGGCAGCTGACGTCAGCCGCAGCGCGCACCTTGCCAGCGGCAATCCGGGGGGCCCGGGGGAGACTGAGACATGGGGGCAGATTGCTGGACATGGGGCAGAAAGATGAACACTGGGGCAGATTGCTGGACATGGGGCAGAATGCTGGGCACGATGGGGCAGATTGCTTGGACACGATGGGGCAGATTGCTGGTCATGATAGGGGAAGAATGCTGGGCACAATGGGGCAGATTGCTGGGCACGATGGGGCAGATTGCTGGACACCATGGGGCATATTGCTGGTCATGATGGGGGCAGAATGCTGGGCACGATGGGGCAGAATGCTGGGCACGATGGGGCAGATTGCTGGTCATGATAGGGGCAGAATTCTGGGCACGATGGGGCAGATTGCTGGACACGATGGGGCAGATTGCTGGTCATGATGGGGGCAGAATGCTGGACACGATGGGGCAGATTGCTGGTCATGATGGGGGCAGAATGCTGGGCACAATGGGGCAGGTTGCTGGACACGATGGGGCAGATTGCTGGACATGATGGGGCAGATTGCTGGACACGATGGGGGCAGAATGCTGGACACGATGGGGCAGAATGCTGTTCACGATGGGGCAGATTGCTTGACACGATGGGGCAGATTGCTTGTCATGATAGGGGCAGAATGCTGGGCACGATGGGGCAGATTGCTGGACATGATGGGGCAGATTGCTGGTCATGATGGGGCAGAATGCTGGGCACGATGAGGCAGAATGCTTTGCATGATGGGGCAGATTGCTGGACACGATGGGGCAGATTGCTGGTCATGATAGGGGCAGAATGCTGGGCACGATGGGGCAGATTGCTGGACACGATGGGGCAGATTGCTGGACATGATGGGGCAGAATGCTGGACACTATGGGGGCAGAATGCTGGACACGATGGGGGCAGAATGCTGGACACGATGGGGCAGAATGCTGGACATGATGGGGCAGATTGCTGGACACGATGGGAGCAGAATGCTGGACACGATGGGGGCAGAATGCTGGACACGATGGGGGCAGAATGCTGGACACGATGGAGCAGATTGCTGGGCACGATGGGGCAGATTGCTGGAGACGATGGGGGCAGAATGCTGGACACGATGGGGCAGAATGCTGAACACGATAGGGGCAGAATGTGACAGTGAGACACAGGAGGGGGCTGAATGGACACGGGGGCAGAAAGTGACAGTGAGACACAGGAAGGGGCAGAATGTGAGGCACAGGGGCAGAATGTGACAGTGAGACACAGGAAGGGGCAGAATGTGAGGCACGGGAGCAGAATGTGACAGTGAGATACAGGAAGGGGCAGAATGAGATACGGGGCATGATTGGAGATATGGGGCATGATTGGAGACACAAGGGGCAAAATCAAAGACATGGGGCATGACTGGAGACACTGGGGGCAGGATTGGAGACAGATGGGGCAGGATTGGAGACAGATCGTGCAGGACGATGGGGCAGGATGGATACGGTGGAGACAGATGGGGCAGGATGGGGAGATCATATGGGGCAGAATGGATACTTATGAGGGCGGGATGGGAGAACGGATGGCTGAAGCCAGGAATGAGACACACTGGGGCTAGGATGGGGATATTATTACCACAGGGTCTAATTAAGGGATATTATTACTGCAGTGATGTATTTATTTTATTTTTTGAGTATACTGTTTTAAATGGGGGGAAGGTGGTCCTGTTACTGTGTAGAGTGACACTATGTTGCCTTTTTTTCTTCATGTGATGTAATGTAGAAATTGGGAAAATTAAGTAATATATTCTGCAAGCGGAGCTCTAGGTAACTGTGTTATTTCCTGCAGAGACGAGCCCTGGCTGGAAGACGTGATGGCGGTCTGTGCTGGATGAAAGATGAAAAGCAAAGATGAAGGACTTCACCTAGAGACGTCACTGGTGAGTTAGTGTGTCACCTATACACCGACACTATACACTGTATAGAGGCCTTGTGTATAATGTAATTGATCACTGTATTACCTGTACACAGACACTGCATACTAAGTACAGATCTCCAGTGTATAATGGCACTTATGGTGATAGTATCGTGTTTTTTTTATTACTGATCAGTATTGTAGTATTCAGTCACTGTGGTGGTAATATGTTGTCTGGTCATGGTGCAGTGCTGTTCCTTGTATGTGATATTTTTCGGGTCACTGTGGTGGTAATATGTGGTCTGGTCATGGTCTGGCGGTATTTGTTCCTTGTGTGTTGTATTATAGGTCACTATGTGGTCTGGACATGGTGCGGTGGTATTTTTCCCTTGTATGTGATATTATTGGTCATTTTAAAAATTGAAAAATAGAAAAAAACCTAAATTGTATCACATATTTTAACAAATATTTAATAGGTTACAGTAGAATAGAGCTCGGCCAAAAGAGTCTACCCTGTTATGGTGGCGGCTTAAAAAATCTTTTGGCCAAAACAAAAGCTGCCGGTTATATGTGTGATCTGGTGATGGGAACTGTTAATGTGTGATTGGTGAGAAGTGGAGTTTTTCCAAGAGAGAGCAGTAGGACAGTTCGATGGGTGGAGGCGGGGCTGGGGTGGAGCCTGGGTGGAGTCTCAAGGGGGCCCCGAAAATGTTGCCAGTATGGGGCCCCGAAATTCCTAGTGGCAGCCCTGAGCGCAGGAGACCAATTTCTGTATCTTCTTGTTGCTGCTGGATCCAGTTGTCGCGGGGTTGTCCCAGCATCCCTCCTAGGAGTCCCGGATGAGGCACTTCTTGCGTGTCGACTGTAAGTGCGGCGGTGGTGAGGGCGAACGGCATCTCATCTGCTTCTAATTCGTTGTCTCGGTTCCTCCCTGGGGTGGTGTGTCGGATTCTGGAGAGCGCGTCGGCGTGCATGTTTTCAGCTCTCGGTTTGTAGATGATCTTATAATTGAATTTGGCCATCCGAGCCACCCACCGCTGCTCGAGGGCCCCCAGTTTGGCATTCTCCAAATGGGCTAACGGGTTGTTATCGGTCCACACTACTACTTCGGAGCCTGCCAGATACTCTGCGAATCGCTCCGTCATTGCCCACACTACCGCGAGGAGCTCAAGCTTAAAGGAGCTGTAATTGTCCTGGTTGCGTTCTGAGTCGTGCAGCGACCGTCTACCATAGGCGATCACTTTCTCCCGGCCATCCTGCACCTGTAACAACACAGCTCCTAGTCCCTGGAGGCTCGCGTTGGTATGCAGGATGAACGGTTGCGAAAAATCCGCTTATTCCAGTACCGGGCCATCCGAGAGAGCAGCTTTGAGGTCTTGAAATGCATCCTCTTGCGGTTGCTGCCACTGGATCTTCCGTCCATTCGCCCCGGCGGGAGCCCCCTTCAGCAGGTCTTGCAGGGCTCGGCGTGCAAAATTCTTCATGAACCGACGGTAGTAGCCGGCCAACCCCAAGAAGGCCTGCACGTCCTTCACCGTCTCGGGGGTAGGCCACCCCTGGATGGCAGCGACCTTTTCCAGGGATGGTCGAACGCCCTCTGCCGAGACGGTATGCCCCAGGTACTCGATCTGGGTGCAGAACAGGTGGCATTTCTGGGGCTTTACCTTTAACCCGTACTTCTGCAGCCAGCCGAGCACCTGCCCCAACCACCTCAGGTGGTCCTCGAACGTGGCGGAATAGATAATGAATAGATAATGATATCGTCCAGGTATATCAACGTGGCTTCAAAGTTGAGGTCTCCTAGACACCACTCCATCAACCGCTGAAAACCGCTGAAATGTTCCGTTGGCCAGCCAAAACGGCATTCGATTGAACTCGAACAGTCCCATGGGAAGGATGAATGCCGTCTTGGCTCTGTCTTCCTCCAACATCGGCACTTGCCAGTACCCTCTGGCCAGGTCAAGGGTCGAAAAGTAAACACCATCACATGTTTCTCAACGCAGTGATTCTAGAGCAATGCCCCCATCCCTTATGGGAAATATGTAAAAATATGCAAAACTCAAGCCGCGGAGACACCATCACATGTTTCTCAACGCAAGCAATGACTAGCCAGGTCTTTCCCCGGGAAGGAACAACCACGGGAAGGGCAGTCTCCAATGAAGGAAACCACCTATGCCAAAACATGGTATTCATCCACAGACAGCTGTTTCGGGGTATTGCCCCTCATCAGTGTGGAGTAGGAAACTGGCCAGTAGGAGCAATGCCTAGTAGAAGACTGTGAAAAATGAGGATGAATGAACTCATGGAGATCAACATCCAACACTGCGGAGACAGCATCACATGTTTATCAACGCAGTGATTCTAGAGCAATTCCCCCATCCCTTATGGGAAATATGTAAAAATATGCAAAACACAAGCCGCGGAGACACCATCACTTGTTTCTCAACGCAAGCAATGACTAGCCAGGTCTTTCCCTGGGAAGGAACAACCACAGGAAGTCCAGTCGGTTTTCCAATATAGCTCTCTGGTGCCAGACAATAAGTGGGCATTGGCATCGTTGGATGCGGCCTAGGCTTTTGACTCCCTTGAGTGGCCCTTCCTCCATGCATGATTAGGCTATGTGCACACGCTGCGGATAGAGCTGCGGATTTTTCCGCTCGGATTTGGTGCAATCCGCAGGTAAATCTGCAGGACAAAAGTCCTGCGCTTTATCTGCGGATTAGCCTGCGGTTTTGCCCTGCGGTTTCACACCTCATAAGGATAAGGTGTGAAACCGCTGCGGATTCCGCACAAACAAATGACATGCTGCGGATTGTAATCCGCGGCAAAATCGCACAGCGGTTTTTGTTTTGCATAGGCTATCATGGGACTGTACACTGCTCTGGAAACCGCTGCGGGTCCACAGGGCCAAATCCGCTGCGGATCCGCAGCAGAATCCGTAACGTGTGCACATAGCCTTACAGAAATATGGATTTGGTGACAGGTTTCTAAGGCTATGTGCCCACGGTGCATGTTAAAACCCACACCAAAAACCGGACTCCTTCCCAGAAATCGCGCGGTTTTTCCTGCGCGATTTCACCGCGATTATGATCGCGATTTTGCCGCGATTTTCGTGTGCGATATACAAGCACTTTCCAAGCATAGTGTTTGACAAGTGTGACCAGGTTTTTACTATTGAGGCCGCCTATGCGGCCTCAATAGTAAAAGATAGAATGTTAAAATGCTAAAAAAAATCGGTGTATATTTACCTTCCGGCATCCCGCGCTGCATTCCCGGGCCACAGCGTTCCCAGTAATGCCTTGCGCGATCTGTGCTGACGTAGTCTCGCGTTGCTATAGCGATCTCGCGAGACCGCTAGAGTCGCGCGAGACAACGTCATCACTGGACCGTTCCGCAAGGCATTACTGGGAACGCTTAGGCCGGGAATGCAGCGCGGGACGCCGGAAGGTAAATATACCCCGATTTTTTATTTTTTATTCCTTTTTTTACAGGGGTATGGTACCCAGGGCCTGGAGGACAGTCTCCTCTCCTCCACACCGTGGGTACCAACCGCGCATGAGACGCTTAACTTCCCGCATGGTGGGCATAGCCACATGCGGGAAGTAAGCGATTCCCATGCATTCCTATGGGTGCGGAATCGCGGCAATTCTTTGCGATTCCACACAAAAGAATGAGCATGCTGCGAATTTTTCCGCGATGCGATTCCGCCGCGGAAAAAAGCGCAGCATTAGCACAGCATGTGCGGAATGCCATAGGAATGCATGGGGGGCGTTCTGTACACGATTTTTAAACGTTTTCGCTGCGTTTTCGCGCCGAAAATCGCGGCAAAAACGCTTAAAAATCGCTACGTGGGCACACAGCCTGAGGCCTATTTCACACATCCGTTTGTCACCATCAGTCAAAATCTGCCATTTTGCAAAAAAAGGATGCGCCATTTTTCTTTGCGGATCCGTTTTTTTCCCCATTGACCTGCATTATCGGCGGATTTTGACTGATGGTGATCCATTGCATCCGCATGTCAGCGGATCCGCCAAGATTTTGGCGTCCGCTGACATGTCCGGACGGACCCTGCAACGTTTTTTCGCTGTCCGGATCCGCCATTTAGTGTTGGCAAACATATTTAACCCCCAATTCTGTCTGGCTGCAGGATTCATATTTTCTCTCTCTCTCTCATCGCGCGACTTGCTTGCATCCCGCAATATCCTCCATCGCGCGACTTGCTCCGTCCCACTTGGTGTTCATCATGTCGCGAGAGTCCTGCAGTGCCCAAGGTGCTGCGAGAAAAGGCCATCTTGGGAGTCACGCGATTATCGGTGTTACATGCTGAGGGGCCATGTCCGAGAGGAGGATCCTGGTTATGCTGGGAGGAGATTCATTTCGCAACCGGTGCCCCGCTCGAACATACAGGTACACTGCCATTATATCGCGCTGATTCTTCGTCCCTTCACTCTCGGCGCGGGTTCCTTTAAATTTTAACCTTCGGTGGATCCGTGCATCCGCCGTTCCGGTGCCACCCGTTCCTGTCAGTCCGCCTGCGGATCCGTTTTCCGCTATTTTGGCGGATTTAGACTGACAGGAAAAACTGATGTGTGAAACAGGCCTAAAATGCATTAATATATTATATATGAAGCCCAAAGCCCATGTCATTGTAAATAGTTCCATATCTAATAATAATAATAATAATAATCTTTATTTATATAGCGCCAACATATTCCGCAGCGCTTTACAGTTTAACAGTTTCAAAACACAAGTCATAAGTAACAACGCTAACAATGCAATAATTAAAGCAAAATAAGACGAAATAAGACGACCCTGCTCGTGAGAGCGTACAATCTACAATGAGGTGAGGGAGATACAGAGTACAGGTGTGTATTTACAATGGTGTATTTACAATGAAGGTCCAGCCATCTTGCAGGAGTGAAGGATGGATGGAGATAGTGAATGGGCTACGCACGCACACTTACACAGAGAATGACTTTGATTAGTGAATGCGATAGGCCGCTCTGAACAGGTGTGTTTTGAGGGAGCGCCTAAAACTATGCAAATTGTGGATAGTCCTGATTTCTTGGGGTAGAGCATTCCAGAGGATAGGAGCAGCACGGGAGAAGTCTTGGAGTCGGGAGTGGGAGGTACGGATTAGTGCAGAGGTTAGTCGAAAGTCGTTTGCAGAGCGCAGCGATCGGCTAGGCCGATAGACAGAAATGAGAGAAGAGATGTAAGGGGGTGCCGCACTGTGGAGAGCTTTGTGGGTGAGAACAAGTACTTTGAATTGGATCCTATAATGAATGGGCAGCCAATGTAAGGACTGGCGAAGAGCGGACGCGTCCGAGTACCGATTACCCAGATGGACGATCCTGGCTGCTGCATTGAGTATGGACTGGAGAGGGGATAGTCGAGTGACGGGGAGGCCAATTAATAGAGCGTTGCAGTAATCCAGGCGAGAGTGGATCAATGCAACAGTGAGGGTTTTTGTAGTTTCCATAGTGAGAAAAGGGCGGATTCTAGAGATGTTCTTTAGGTGTAAGCGGCAAGAGCGGGCAAGGGATTGTATATGGGATGTAAAGGAGAGATTGGTGTCAAACATAACACCCAGACAGCGCACCTGCTGCCGGGGTGTTATTGTGGTACCACCCACGGAGAAGGAAATGTCAGATTTAGGGAGGTTAGTAGACGGCGGGAGCAGAAGAAGTTCAGTTTTGGAGAGGTTGAGTTTCAGATAGAGAGCGGACATGATATTGGAGACTGCGGACAGACAGTCACTGGCGTTCTGTAGTACAGCGGGGGTAAGGTCGGGGGAAGACGTGTATAGTTGTGTGTCATCAGCATAAAGATGGTACTGAAAGCCAAATCTGCTGATGGTCTGTCCAATTGGGGCCGTGTAGAGAGAGAAAAGAAGGGGGCCAAGGACTGAGCCCTGAGGTACCCCGACAGCAAGAGGAAGAGGAGATGACGTGGAGCCAGAGAACAAAACACTGAAGGAGCGGTCAGAGAGATAGGAAGAGAACCAGGAGAGTGCAGTGTCCTTAATGCCTAGTGACTGGAGCCTAGAGAGTAGGAGATGGTGGTCAACAGTATCGAAAGCTGCAGATAGGTCAAGAAGAATGAGCAGAGAGTGGTCACCGTTACGTTTTGCTGTCAGAAGGTCATTGGTCACTTTGATGAGTGCAGTTTCAGTCGAATGTAGGGGGCGGAAGCCGGACTGTGAAGGGTCTAGAAGGGAGTGAATGGAGAGGTAACGGGTAAGGCGGGAGTAAACTAGGCGTTCCAAAAGTTTAGAGATGAAGGGGAGATTGGAGACTGGTCTGTAGTTGTTTGTGCAGGATGGGTCGAGAGCAGGTTTCTTTAGTAGTGGAGTAACGATGGCGTGTTTGAAGGAGGATGGGAAAGTGCCCGAGGAGAGGGAGAGATTAAAGATTGTAGTTAGGTGGGTTGTGACGACTGGAGAGAGAGACTGGAGGAGATGTGAGGGAATGGGGTCGGTAGTGCATGTAGTCGGACGAGAAGAAGAGAGGAGTCTGGAGACTTCTTCTTCTGTTATGGGATCAAATGTGGAGAGTGAGCCAGGGGAGATGTAGGAAGGGATGGGAGTCGCAGCACTTGGTGGTTGGGAGCAGATTTCTTGACGGATATTATCTATTTTTTCTGTAAAGTGGGAGGCCAGGTCATCAGCACAAATGTCTGTGATAGGGGCTTGTGCTTTTGGCCTGAGGAGGGAGTGAAAAGTGTCAAAAAGTTTCTTGGGGTTGTTGGCTAGTGAGGAGATCAGGGTGGTGAAGTAGGTCTGTTTGGCAAGGTGAAGGGCAGCGTTATAGGTTCTTAACATAAATTTGAAGTGGATGAAGTCTTCTGGTGTGCGGGTTTTTCTCCATAGGCGTTCAGCACTCCTGGAGCATCGCTGGAGAAGTTGAGTTTGCGATGTGAGCCAGGGCTCTTTTACTCTGTGTTTGGAGGTTCTGAGGATGAGGGGAGCTACTTGGTCAAGGGTGCTTCTAAGAGTGTCATTGTAGTGATGAACAGCCAGATTAGGACAGGAAAGAGAGGAGATTGGGGACAGAGATGAGTGTAGGGAATCTGAAAGTGTCTGAGGGTTAATAGCTTGTAGATTTCTGACTGTGTGGTAGGTAGGAATGAGCTGGGGTGGGCGAGGATTTGTGAGCGTGAAGGAGAGAATGTTGTGGTCAGAGAGTGGAAGCGGTGAGTTGTTTAGGTGGGAGATTGAACAGAGCCGGCAGAAGACCAGATCAAGGGTGTTACCGTCCTTATGTGTCTCAGAGGTTGAAAGCTGTGAGAGGCCTAGAGAGGTGGTTAGTGATAGAAGCTGGGATGCAGATGTGGAATTAGGGCTGTTAATGGGGATGTTGAAGTCTCCCAGGATGAGGGTTGGTAGTTCTGAGGACATGAAGTGTGGCAGCCAGGCTGAAAAGTGGTCAAGGAAGAGGGTGGGTGAGCCTGGGGGCCGGTATATGACCGCTACCCTGAGGGAGAGGGGACGGAAGAGCCTGATGGTGTGGACCTCAAAAGAAGGGAATAAGAGTGATGGGACTGGGGGGATGACCTGGAAAGTGCATTGTGGGGACAGGAGTATGCCAACTCCACCACCAGGTCTGTTTGTGGGTCTCGGGGAGTGAGAGAATTGTAAGCCACCGTAGGAAATGGCAGCAGGAGAGACAGTGTCAGAATCCTGAATCCAGGTTTCAGTGAGGGCCAACAGATTAAGAGAGTTGTTCAGAAAGTAGTTGTGTAGGAAAGGAAGCTTGTTACAAGCAGACCGTGGATTCCAGAGGGCACAATTAAAAGATTGAGATGAGGGAGTGCAAGTAATGTTAATCAGATTATTGTGGTTTCGATATGAGGTAGGGCAGGGGACGAGGTTGGGGGATGGTGGACCAGGGTTGGGGGAGATGTCCCCTGAAATCAGTAGGAGAAGGAAGATAAAGAGCCAATAGTTGTTGGAATTGTAAGTAGTTTTTTTCTGCGATGTGTTTGGGCAAGATGGGCTGAGGTTTCTCAGGAAGGTGAGGAGTGTGTGGGAGCTGTACATGGGAGAGGGAAGTATAGAGGGGCTGATGTGTATGAGTCGTGATGGAGGGGGGATAGGGTGATGAATGTGGATGGCAAGAGAACACAGGAGGATAAAAATAAAGCACATGGTTAAAGGGGAAGGCAAAGTGTGGGTTACCTGACTCCTGCCCTGATTAACTGCCATGTATAACTGCCGTTTTGCTGGATGCTTATCTTCTGTGATGCTTTGCTTATGGGATGCTTGCGTGCTGTACCCCACACTGCGTGCTTCCCCTTAGCAACTACTACATATATAGGCCACACTACAGGGTCAGGAGAGAGGGATTGTGGGAGATGGTTGGGTATAATTTGGCAGCTGGGGCCAGCACACCAGGGGATGCTTAGATGATCAAAGGCACTAGACCAAGATGTGGCAAAATGCTATAGCACCTTCCACCTGATAAGATCTAGAAAGGCCCCAGTCACAGATCTAAAGCAGTAAGTATTACATACAGTGCAACAAATGAATTATACCAAAGCTTTAGCAAGCACATTTAAATATGCAGCAAAATGGTCAAGCAGCAGAAGTATGGAGTTGTACCATTTGGATATATTACAGCAGAGAAATAGAGGCAGCAGAGGTGGGAAGTTGTATCATTCAGGCTGCTTGCTGGCAGTGAATGGAGTAAATACATGCAGGGTGGCTCAGTTGATTACCATTTGGATATATTACAGCAGAGAAATAGAGGCAGCAGAGGTGGGAAGTTGTATCATTCAGGCTGCTTGCTGGCAGTGAATGGAGTAAATACATGCAGGGTGGCTCAGTTGATTACCATTTGGATATATTACAGCAGAGAAATAGAGGCAGCAGAGGTGGGAAGTTGTATCATTCAGGCTGCTTGCTGGCAGTGAATGGAGTAAATACATGCAGGGTGGCTCAGTTGATTACCATTTGGATATATTACAGCAGAGAAATAGAGGCAGCAGAGGTGGGAAGTTGTATCATTCAGGCTGCTTGCTGGCAGTGAATGGAGTAAATACATGCAGGGTGGCTCAGTTGATTACCATTTGGATATATTACAGCAGAGAAATAGAGGCGCAGAGGTGGGAAGTTGTATCATTCAGGCTGCTTGCTGGCAGTGAATGGAGTAAATACATGCAGGGTGGCTCAGTTGATTACCATTTGGATATATTACAGCAGAGAAATAGAGGCAGCAGAGGTGGGAAGTTGTATCATTCAGGCTGCTTGCTGGCAGTGAATGGAGTAAATACATGCAGGGTGGCTCAGTTGATTACCATTTGGATATATTACAGCAGAGAAATAGAGGCAGCAGAGGTGGGAAGTTGTATCATTCAGGCTGCTTGCTGGCAGTGAATGGAGTAAATACATGCAGGGTGGCTCAGTTGATTACCATTTGGATATATTACAGCAGAGAAATAGAGGCAGCAGAGGTGGGAAGTTGTATCATTCAGGCTGCTTGCTGGCAGTGAATGGAGTAAATACATGCAGGGTGGCTCAGTTGATTACCATTTGGATATATTACAGCGGAGAAATAGAGGCAGCAGAGGTGGGAAGTTGTATCATTCAGGCTGCTTGCTGGCAGTGAATGGAGTAAATACATGCAGGGTGGCTCAGTTGATTACCATTTGGATATATTACAGCAGAGAAATAGATGCAGCAGAGGTGGGAAGTTGTATCATTCAGGCTGCTTGCTGGCAGTGAATGGAGTAAATACATGCAGGGTGGCTCAGTTGATTACCATTTGGATATATTACAGCAGAGAAATAGAGGCAGCAGAGGTGGGAAGTTGTATCATTCAGGCTGCTTGCTGGCAGTGAATGGAGTAAATACATGCAGGGTGGCTCAGTTGATTACCATTTGGATATATTACAGCAGAGAAATAGAGGCAGCAGAGGTGGGAAGTTGTATCATTCAGGCTGCTTGCTGGCAGTGAATGGAGTAAATACATGCAGGGTGGCTCAGTTGATTACCATTTGGATATATTACAGCAGAGAAATAGAGGCAGCAGAGGTGGGAAGTTGTATCATTCAGGCTGCTTGCTGGCAGTGAATGGAGTAAATACATGCAGGGTGGCTCAGTTGATTACCTGTGTGAAGAGAGAAGATGAATGTTAATTCCATGCCATGTATAACTGCCGTTTTGCTGGATGCTTATCTTCTGTGATGCTTTGCTTATGGGATGCTTGCGTGCTGTACCCCACACTGTACCCCATATCTGAGTCCTCTTCACTACATAGGGGAACCCGTCAAGGGTGTCCCCTTTCCCCGGCCCTTTTTGCTCTTGCGATCGAGGCATTGGCATTCGCATAAGATCCTCCCCTAATATTGTGGGCATAGAAATAGCGGATCGGAGAGACACCATAGGCTTATATGCTGACAATACGGTAATATTTATGGATAGAGCAGAGGAAACACTGACAAGAGTGATTTCCACTATAAATAAATTCAGTTAATATTTCGGCTTGTATATAAATTGGGAGAAATCTGCCCTGTTACCCCTCTCCTACACCCCGATGCCAACGACTTGAGACTCTCTCCTCTTTGCCTATTGTACCAAGTTTTAAATATCTGGGTGTTCATATTTCTCAGAGCAGCACATTTGATTTGCAGCTTAACATACACTCGTTACTAGAGATGGTTAAAGTTAAATTTACAATTTGGAGTAAACTCCCGCTGTCTGTAGCCAGACGCATTAACTTAATCAAAATGATATTACTTCCTAAACTTAGCTATTCTCTTCAACACAGTGCTGTGATGGTGCCTAGGTCCTTCTTTGTGAATTTGAACTCCCAAGTATCTGGGGGAAAACCAGGCCCAAACTCAAGCTGTCCACCCTGCAAAGAACTAAAAAGGGGGGTGGGGCAGTGTTACCGGACTTTTTTCTGTATTATCTGGCTGGACAGGCCAGAGCTATAAGTACGTGTGGTGCCCCCAGGAGTATGGTTGCCACAGTGGCATTGCCTTCCTCCCGGGAGGGTGATGTCAGGCTTGGAAGCAATGAAGGGACTCTCTAGCAGTTAACCATAACATGCAACACAGTTCCCACTCTGGGCCAGCAGAGGGAGCTCTGAACCAATACTAAGGGGAAGAGCTTCTCTCTGGGGGCCAGGAGGGGAAATTAGTCAGTTCTGTGAGGAGGGCAAAGAGTGTAGACGTGGAAAGAGAAGCTGGGAGACTGAGCAGAGTTGAGAGCTCATGGAGCGCATGATCTGGAGCCTGGTCTCCAAGGTTGTATGGATACGGACGGTCCTGCAACAGAAGCCAGAGGAATAGGAAGCTGTAATTGCTCTATTCCCATCTAAGACTCGGAGGCACAACAGTGACGTGTGAGCCAAAGGAGATAGAAGGCTACAGATGTCTGCCATACGAGGTAGATCCAAAAGGGAAGAAGAAGGAGGAACGTCAGTGTAACACAGTACTGCATGTACCTCAAGTAAGCGCTAGAGAGGAGACTGCACAACCCATCTGATAGAGAGATTCCTAAGTTGCTTCCAGGCTATTCAGCTCCTGTGCCATCTGTAATCTGGACCCTGGACTGCACTTACAAAGTAAAGGTAAAGAAACTACACTTTGTTGTGTCCTTGCCTTCTTCCTGCAACTACTTCAGCACTGCTACATCTCTGTGCCAGACACTGCACCCTCTTCCTCAACACCTATCCTCTTCATCTACTCTGCCCTGGGACTACAGCCCTACCTGTGGAGGGCTATAACATCACCACTGCACCCCACCATCTGTCCCAGAGGATCTGTCTGCAGCATCGGCTTATCACCTCCCTTGCCGAAAACCACAGGTGGCGTCACGAATCACTCATAAACTTTATTCCTTCACTCAACCCCTTTTACATGGGCACCCAGGGCCATGGACCGGGTCACCGCTGCTGTGACATTCCCCTCTGAGAGACCGACCCGGTACCGAGTACCCCACAGCCCTGGGAGGGCGACCCATTTTGGCGTCACTAACAGGATTTACGGAGCCCGGTGTCCACGGGTCCTGTGTGCCAGAGACAGTGTTGTGTGCACTAGACTGTTTGTATCATTGCCGCCATTATCCCGCTGCTTGGCGCGCGCGGGAAACCAAAGAGGTGGGCCGTCATGGGCGGAGCCTGCCGAAGAGCGCGAAGAAGTGAAGTACCACGCGGGAAGAGACCAGCGCGCGAGAAGTGGGAGGAGCAGAGGCCTGCAGCCCCGGTGTCCCCCGATCATCCAACCGGTAAGCCAGCGCAACCCAGGGCCTGGCCCAATGTTAACTAGGGGGGGAAGAGAATGTCAGAGGCACACGCCGATGCAGCAGCGGATGCCCCCGCCAACCCCTCAGCACCGCAAGATGCAGGGCTCAACGCGGCTGCGGCTCCAATAGCACCCACCGCAGCAGTCCCCATAATGCAGCTGTCTATGCCTTACATACCGGGAGCAGCATGGCTACCGCAGTATTCAGGGGAGTCACATACCCTGAGTGACTTCAAAGAGAGACTGTGCAGTTTGTTTGAAGTGTATCCTCTGTCTGAAAGCCAGAAGGTGAACATCCTATTAGGGTATGTGCACACGTAGTTTTCTTGGTGTGCGGATTTTGTAGAGAAAACCACAGGAAAATCCGCAGAACAAAAGTCCTGCGGTTTATCTGCGGGTTTGCCCTGCGGTTTTACACCTCATAATGGATGAGGTGTAAAACTGCAGCGTTTCTGCACCAAACAAGTGACATGCTGCGGATTGTAAACCGCAGCAAAACCGCACGGAAAAATCCGCAGCATGTGCACAGCGTTTTTTAATTTCCATAGGAAATAAAGGTACTGTACAACGCAGCAGAATCTGCTGCGGACCCGCAGCTGCAGAAACACTGCGGAACCGCAGCAGAATCGTGTGCACATACCTGCAGCACAGAGAGAAGTAAAAGCCTGGCAGGACACTGACAAGGAGACTGTTAAAAGAATCCTGGCTAAGCTAAGAAGCACCTTTGACACTCGCACTGCAGATTTTTGGGTGTAAGCAGAAAGAGCAGGACAGTATACGGGACTATGCTCTGTAACCTGCAGGAGGCGATGCGAGCCGTCTAGCAGATTGATCCAGACAGTGTGAAAGATGGAGACAGACTGTTAAAGGAGCAATTAATTGAGGGACTCCTATCCAGTACCCACAGAGCACAGCTGCGCATCATAGCCCTACAACACCCTGACCTAGACTTTGCTGATTTCAAAGACAGGGCTATCCGGGTGCTGCATGAACCAAATGTCAGCCGTCCAGTGCCCCCTAGGCGCCCAGCGATTACATACCACCAGGAAGCAACATCTTTCCCTTCCATCCCTGTGGAGGCTGATGCACAGACTCTGGACAAAGATCCATCTGCAGAACTGCGTCTTCAGGTCCAGGAGTTGACCAAGGGTATGGCTGCACTTGCTAAAACCATGCAGTCCCTGCAGGTATCCTCCAAGGAGAAGATCCAGCTCGCCTCCAGTCCAGAGGATGTCCCGTGGCTAAAGAAGAAGAGGATCCCGCCACTCCAAGGAAGAAACAACGATCGCTATGACCAGGACGGACGTCCCATCTGTCGTAACTGCCACAAGGCAGGCCACATCACAAGATTCTGTCATTTAAACGAGCAACCCCTGGACCAGAGGGCCAACCCCCAGGAGTAGGACCACAAGGCCCAAAGAACTGGCGGGCCAAGTATGTTGGAGGGAGACCAGTCCTCCCAGTGGTGATTGACGGTATCCCCATGAACGCTTTGCTGGACACTGGCTCTCAGGTGACAACTATGCCCTATATCCTTTACAAGCGGTATTCGGCTGATTCTGAACTTACTCGCGGCCCGAGTGATCAACTCATAGTAGTTGCCAGTAATGGTCAGTCTTTACCGCAAATGGGATGTAAAGAAATTACTGTTAAAGTGGGTCGAGTAGAGTTAAAATCTCAAAGTCTGATAGTTGTGGATATTGATCGACGAGAATGTAACCCAATGATGACTCTTGGTACCAATGTGATTGAAAATTGTCTTTCCGAGGTTATTGTCTTGTTGGAACAGGTGGCTGAGACTGCTGGTTCCAGTGAACAACGAGTCCTGCAGGAGGAGATCAAGGCCCTGATGCAAAGACAGCAGGTAGAACTCTCTGGTGGAGAAATTGGCAGCGTCAGAGTGAGTGATTCTTTCCCCATTGCAATACCCCCCAGATGTGAAATGTTGATTTGGTGTCGGGCAGCCATAGGCCTCAGAAGAAAAGATTACCAGGCATTGGTAGAGCCAGTGTACTCTGATAGCAGGCCCAGTGTCCTGACAGCCAGAGGGGTAGTTGATGTCCGTAAAGGGAGGGTACCTGTACGCCTCTTGAATTGTGGGGAGGAGGAGGCCACAATACCTCGGTATGCTACAGTTGCTAAGCTGCTTACTGTCAGTAACAATGCAATGAAGGCAGCAGAGCCCTTGGTCTCATCTGACCAGGTGGAGGACAATGGCTCTGTAAAGCAGCTGGAGGAGTGGTGTCAGCAACTGCAGGTGGGGACTGACTCCACCCCTTCATACCAAAAGAATGGGGTTTACCGAGTGACTCAAGAGTATGATCGGGTATTCAGTAAACACCCTCTAGATTTTGGGAAGGCAAAAGGGGTTCAACACCACATCCCCACTGGAGATCATCCACCCATAAAAGAAAGGTACCGGCCTATACCCCCCAACACAATACCAATGTGCCAAAAGTATGTTGCAGGAAATGAAGGAGGCTGGGGTGATCAGAGACAGTTGTAGCCCGTGGGCAGCCCCAATAGTCTTTGTGAAAAAGAAGGATGGTACCATGAGAATGTGCGTTGATTACAGAAAAATTAACTGCATTACACATAAAGATGCCTACCCATTACCCAGAATTGAGGAGTCATTAGCTGCACTTAAAACTGCTAACTATTTTTCCACCTTGGATCTCACTAGTGGGTATTGGCAGGTTCCCCTGGCAGAGGCAGACAAGGAGAAAACAGCATTTACCACCCCAATGGGTCTCTGTGAGTTCAACTACATGCCATTCCGGCTTTGCTCTGCTCCAGGGACATTCCAACGGCTAATGGAATGCTGTCTTGGGCACAAGAACTTCGAGACAGTCCTGTTGTACCTTGATGATGTCATTATTTTCTCCAAGACTTATGAAGACCATCTGAAGCACCTGGCTGAGGAGTTTGAAGCCTTGTCCAACTTTGGCCTGAAGGTGAAGCCTTCCAAATGCCACCTCCTGAAGCCCAAGGTTCAGTACCTCGGTCATGTAGTGAGTGCAGAAGTTGTGGCACCGGATCCTGACAAAGTCACTGTCATCTGGGACTGGCAGAAGCCCAGCAAGCCTCATCAAGGCTTCACTGAGATAGCCACTCCTATGCAAAATCTTCTGGTGGGTCAGCCCAAGAAGGCCAGAAAGCAGAGTCCTACATTCGAATGGAATGAGGAGCTGGAGAGGTCCTTCACTCGACTGAAGATGGCTCTCACAGGAGATGAAGTTCTGGCCTACCCAGATTATGACCAACCCTTTGTGTTGCATACTGATGCCAGCAATGTGGGACTTGGAGCAGTACTGTCACAGGTACAGAATGGCAAAGAAAGAGTGATCTCCTACGCCAGCAGGAAGCTTCGTCCCACTGAAAGGAACCCTGACAACTACAGTTCCTTCAAACTGGAGTTCCTCACCATAGTCTGGGCTGTGACTGAACGATTCAAGCATTACCTAGCTTCAGCCAAGTTTACCATCTTCACGGACAACAACCCGTTGACTCACTTGGAAACTGCCAAGCTAGGTGCACTGGAGCAGCGATTGATGGCTCGGCGGTCTAACTATGAATTCACTATCATGTACCGAGCAGGGCACAAGAATGCCAATGCTGATGCACTGTCCAGAATGCCTAATCTGCCAGATGCAGGAGAAGACCCTGAGGCACTTGAAGAAATCGAGTTACCTGCATTCTACCGGCCAATTGCGGCCCAACGTGCCCAAGGAGTGAGAAACAGATGGTCTGGCTTGAAAGAGGCCACCCTAAATCCATTGCCTCATCATGACTGGGCAGAAACACAGGATAGCGACCCCGCAGTCCGCCTGGTGAAGGAGATACTGTCACAAGCTGAATCACGCCCAGAGTCGGATGCTCCTGAAGAAACCCAGAGGTTGCGGAAGGAAAGAGGCCGGCTGTTCATCTATGAAGGAAAGCTGTGCCGGAGGACTATCAATGCCCGCACTCATGAGCTGGTCTGGCAGGTGGTAGTCCCAAAGAGAGAAGCATCAATGGTCTTGGAAGCAGACCACAATGGAGATGGACACTTTGGATGGAAGAAGTTGGAAGCCTTGCTCCGGGAGAGATTTTACTGGGCTGGTGTGAGGAAAGCCATTGAAAATTGGTGGCGGGAGTGTGGACAGTGCAACCTGCGCAGAAAGGACCGTAACAGCCAACGAACTCTTTTGCAGCCAATAGTAACCAAACAGCCACTCGAGTTGGTCGCCCTGGACCATGTGAAGCTGGTCCCAAGCCGTTCAGGCTACGTTTATGCTCTTACCATCGTTGACCACTACTTGAGATTCCTGGTAGTTGTGCCTGTCAAGGATCAAACAGCCAGGACAGCAGCCAGAGCATTCCAACAGCACTTTTGTAGACCACACGGATATCCCGAGAGAGTGCTTACAGATCAAGGTCCAGCCTTTGAGGCGGAAGTGTTCCAGGAATTCTGTAACTTGTACGGTTGCAAGAAGATCAGGACAACACCGAACCATCAACAGAGCAATGGCATGTGTGAAAAGATGAATCAGGTGGTGATCGATCTATTGAAGACCTTGCCTTTGGAAGAGAGGAATCTGTGGCCAGACAAGTTGCCAGATCTTGCAGACTGTTACAACCACATTCCTGTGAATTCCACCAACTGCACTCCAGCCTACCTAATGAGAGCGAGGCCTGGCAAGCTGCCTATTGATTTGGATATGGAGTCCTTACACCTGAGGTAATGTCACCAGATGCTGACTGGGACACAGAGAGGCAGCAACAGTACAGAAGAGTACAAGAGTGTGTAGAAAAGAGTCTAGCTCAGGTAAGACAAAAACAAGAAAGGCACTACAATCACCATGCACCTGCAGTTCCCTTGTCACCAGGAGAACAAGTCCTAAAAAGGAAGTGGAGGATGTGTGGCGCCCCTGAGGCTTCAGTTGCCACAGAGTTACTGCACCTTCTCCTAAGTTGTGGTACCCCACCATCCAGGTAGGGTGGGAACTCCCTTTCACATTCCAACACCTGCACCCCACACACAGGATAGTTCAGCAGGGACCCATCCATGCTTTATGCTGGAAAGGTCATAGGGTGCCTTTTGTGGTCCCTGGCTTCGTAACATGAGAGGTGCTGGGGAGGCGGGTGGAGTTAGATATAAAAGAGAGGGAAGGTGTAGGATTTCAGGTCAGTCTGCAGAAGAGGGCAGGCGGAGTAGACGAGGACAGCCACTCGGTGAGGAGTGAGGATCCCTGGAAGAGGGATGGAGGAAGGAGTGCTGCAGCTGCCTCAGTGACCTGAGCCAGCTGTCATGGGAAGGGAGAGAAGGAGAAAGAGACGTAGATGGGAGACTACAGATTCCATAAGAGAGATAGAACAGATCGGAACAAAGGAGAATAGAAGGACGGTGGGAAGCAGGTTGAGAAAGTGAAGAGAACCCTTCCAGTCCAGAGCGCAAAGGCCGGGGCCCGGTCCCCGAGGTTGATTGGATCTTTATGTCCGGCAACAGACACCGGAGGAGTAGTGAGTCACTAACGCCTTACTCCCATCATAGACTTGGGACACAACAGCAACTGAATAGAGAGCCGGGACGCAGAGAGGAGTCCCCAAAGCAGGCTACAGCTGTCTGTTATACAAGTAGAGACTAGGAACACCTAGAGAGAGGCATTCCAGGGTAACTAAGTACTGGAGTGCTTCGCACCTAAAGGTGCATTGGAGGAGTCGTTCAGTAAGGTACATATTGGCGGAGTGTGGAGGGGAGAATCCTATCCTGCCTGGAGGTGGTCTGGGGCCCTGACCTGAAGAACACAGTGCGGAGGCAGGCAGTTGTGTAAACTGCAAACAGTGAGTAAAGCTTTGGAACCGCATACTCTGTTGTCCTCCAGTTATTCCAGCACCGCTATACCTGGGTACCAGCATCTATACCATTCTGCGCCTCTCCTCATCCATTGCACCTACACTGCCCTGGGACTACAGCTCCACCTGTGGGGAGCTACAACATCTTTGCTGCACCACACCATCAGTCCCAGTGGATCTGCATGCAGCGTTGGCTCAACATCTTACTTGCCAAACACCATGGGTGGCGTCACGAACTATCCAAATAAACTATTCCACCATTAACATCACCGCCATTGATATTGGGTGCCCAGGGCCACGGACCGGGTCACCGCTGCTGTGGCACACATTCCCCCTGACACCGGCCCGGTACCGAGTACCCCACTGCCCTGGGTGTGAGGGGCGACCCAGATGCATAAATTAGATGACCAATGGGAAGCTGAAGGTGTGCCTTATCAGTAAGGATGGGGGGGAAACCTCAGCAGCAGTATCAAGGGAACATTTGAAATTGTGCCCTGACCAGTTAAAAGAAAGAATGGAAGAGCAAAACAACATCCAACCCATAGAGGAAGAAGTCAGCACTGTACTTGGAGAATTCCCTGCAAATTGGACTCGAGCAAATAATGCCATAGTGGTGCCAGTTTTGACCTTTCCCTTGTAGTACAAGCAGAAGTGACTCAAGAGAACTCTGAAAATCAGGAGGTTCAGGCAGCAGATGCCACACCAGCAGTGGAGCCAGAGAATCCTCGCCCTGCCAGTGGTGAATCTGTCATACCTATAGTGAGTCTAAGAGTCCGTAGATGGCTACTACCCAGTTTACCCACACCAGAGCTACGTAGGTCTGTCCGTAGTATTCAAGGCATACACCCCTCAGGTTTCGCATCTAAATAAGTTATGCAAATAATGTAAATGTTAACCTGTACATGTATATATGTAACGTTTAAGTTTTGTGCCTACAGAGACTCTGTAAGAAATCCCCTTTTTTTTTTAATTTTCCTGTTTGTTTTGATGGACAATTGGGCCACAGGACTAGGTGTGGTCAAAACTTCTTTTGTACATAGTTCACCATTTGCCCAGGAATGGACCATGGACATTGACACATGGACTAATCGTCACATGACTATTTTTGGAGCTTTTGGCTTTTTGTATTTTTCATTTTTTCTAAATCTTGTACATTTATAATTTTTCATTTGTTTATATGTTCATGTTTTTTTTTATCAGTCCAGGAGTACTGAATTGCACTAGGGGGAATGTGGCACCCCCCAGGAGTATGGTCGTCACAGTGGCATTGCCTTCCTCCAGGGAGGGTGATGTCAGGCTTGGAAGCAATGAAGGGACTATCTAGCAGTTAATCATAACATGCAACACAGTTCCCACTCCGGGCCAGCAGAGGGAGCTCTGAACCAATACTAAGGGGAAGAGCTTCTCTCTGGGGGCCAGGAGGGGAAATTAGTCAGTTCTGTGAGGAGGGCGAAGAGTGTAGATGTGGGGAGAGAAGCTGGGAGACTGAACAGAGTTGAGAGCTCGTTCCCAGCTGGAGCACATGATCTGGAGCCTGGTCTCCAAGGTTGTATGGATACTGATGGTCCTGCAACAGAAACCAGAGGAATAGGAAGCTGTAAATGCTCTATTCCCATCTAAGACTCGGAGGCACAACAGCGATGTGTGAGCCAAAGGAGATAGAAGGCTACAGCTGTCTGCCATATGAGGTAGATCCAAAAGGGAAGAAGAAGGAGGAACATCAGTGTAACACAGTACTGCATGTACCTCAAGTAAGCGCTAGAGAGGAGACTGCACAACCCATCTGATAGAGAGATTCCTAAGTTGCTTCCAGGCTATTCAGCTCCTGTGCCATCTGTAATCTGGACCCTGGACTGCACTTACAAAGTAAAGGTAAAGAAACTACACTTTGTTGTGTCCTTGCCTTCTTCCTGCAACTACTTCAGCACTGCTACATCTCTGTGCCAGACACTGCACCCTCTTCCTCAACACCTATCCTCTTCATCTACTCTGCCCTGGGACTACAGCCCTACCTGTGGAGGGCTATAACATCACCGCTGCACCCCACCATCTGTCCCAGAGGATCCGTCTGCAGCGTCGGCTTAACACCTCCCTTGCCTAACACCACAGGTGGCATCACGAATCACTGATAAACTTTATTCCATCACTCAACCCCTTTTACATGGGCGCTCAGGGCCACGGACCGGGTCACCGCTGCTGTGACATTCCCCTCTGAGAGACGGGCCCGGTACCGAGTACCCCACAACCCTGGGAGGGCGACCCATAAGTGGATGCCCGGTAATTATCTCCCTAACTCTGAGAGTCACCTGCTTCATGCCGTACGTGCTAATTGCCCACTGGGTTTTCTGGAATTGGAAAAAATAAATGTCCCTCATTTGTTGCCCCTGCTTCGTCTGGCGCGATCGGTGTGGAAACAGATTAAGAGGGTGATTGGATCTGGGGACATTATACAGTTGTGGCCAAAAGTATTGACACCCCTGCAATTCTGTCAGATAATACTCAGTTTCTTCCTGAAAATGATTGCAAACACAAATTCTTTGGTATTATTATCTTCATTTAATTTGTCTTAAATGAAAAAACACAAAAGAGAATGAAGTAAAAAGCAAAACATTGATCATTTCACACAAAACTCCAAAAATGGGCCAGACAAAAGTATTGGCACCCTCAGCCTAATACTTGGTTGCACAACCTTTAGCCAAAATAACTGCGACCAACCGCTTTCGGTAACCATCAATGAGTTTCTTACAATGCTCTGCTGGAATTTTAGACCATTCTTCTTTGGCAAACTGCTCTAGGTCCCTTGATATTTGAAGGGTGCCTTCTCCAAACTGCCATTTTTAGATCTCTCCACAGGTGTTCTTTGGGATTCAGGTCTGGACTCATTGCTGGCCACCTTAGAAGTCTCCAGTGCTTTCTCTCAAACCATTTTCTAGTGCTTTTTGAAGTGTGTTTTGGGTCATTGTCCTGCTAGAAGACCCATTACCTCTGAGGGAGACCAAGCTTTCTCACACTGGGCCCTACATTATGCTGCAAAATTTGTTGGTAGTCTTCTAACTTCATAATGCCATGCACACGGTCAAGCAGTCCAGTGCCAGAGGCAGCAAAGCAACCCCAAAACATCAGGGAACCTCCGCCATGATTGACTGTAGGGACTGGGTTCTTTTCTTTGAATGCCTCCTTTTTTCTCCTGTAAACGCTATGTTGATGCATTTGCCCAAAAAGCTCTACTTTTGTCTCATCTGACCAGAGAACATTCTTCCAAAACGTTTTAGGCGTTTTCAGGTAAGTTTTGGCAAACTCCAGCCGGGCTTTTTTATGTTTCGGGGTAAGAAGTGGGGTCTTCCTGGGTCTCCTACCATACAGTCCCTTTTCATTCAGACGACGGATAGTACGGGTTGACACTGTTGTACCCTCGGACTGCAGGGCAGCTTGAACTTGTTTGGATGTTAGTCGAAGTTCTTTATCCAACATCCGCACAATCTTGTGTTGAAATCTCTTGTCAATTTTTATTTTCCGTCCACATCTAGGGAGGTTAGCCACAGTGCCATGGGCTTTAAACTTCTTGATGACACTGTGCACGGTAGACACAGGAACATTCAGGTCTTTGGAGATGGACTTGTAGCCTTGAGATTGCTCATGCTTCCTCACAATTTGGTTTCTCAAGTCCTCAGACAGTTCTTTGGTCTTCTTTCTTTTCTCCATGCTCAATGTGATACACACAAGGACACAGGACAGAGGTTGAGTCAACTTTAATCCATGCCAACTGGCTGCAAGTGTGATTTAGTTATTGCCAACACCTGTTAGGTGCCACAGGTAAGTTACAGGTGCTGTTAATTACACAAATTAGAGAAGCATCACATGATTTTTCGAACAGTGCCTATACTTTTGTCCACCCTCTTTTTTATGTTTGGTGTGGAATTATATCCAATTTGGCTTTAGGACAATTCTTTTTGTGCTTTTTCATTTAAGACAAATTAAATGAAGATAATAATACCAAAGAATTTGTGTTTGCATTAATTTTCAGGAAGAAACTGAGTATTATCTGACAGAATTGCAGGGGTGTCAATACTTTTGGCCACAACTGCATATACTACATTCATACAACATACATACATACTACATACATACTTCATATATACTACATTCATACGACATACATATATACTACATTTATACAACATACATACATACTACATTCCTACATACATACTTCATATATACTACATTCATACAACATACATACATACTACATACATACTATATATACTACATTCATACAACATACATGCATACTACATATATACTACATTTATACAACATACATACAACATACATACTACATACATACTACATATGTACTACATTCATACAACATACATACTACATGCTACATACATACTACATATATACTACATTCATACAACATACATACAACATACATACTGCATATATACTACATTAATACAACATACATACATAGTACATACATACTACATACATACAACATACATAAAACATGCTACATACATACAACATACATACTACATAGAATACATTCATACATTCATACAATACATACATATAGACATACAGTACATATAACATAGAGTACATACTCACCATCACTTGTCACTTTGATCCCCGAAGCCAGTGTCATCTTTAAAAAATATTAAAATAACAAACAACCGATATATTCCCTGATCCGCAGAAATCCACGAGTGTCCCACGACGATCTCCTGTGGAGAACAGCAGCATCAGCTGATGCGACGCTCTCTAGGGGCCCCAGGAATACAATGACGGGAGGTAGGTATCCTTCCGCACTGTATTCCTCCGTCACTGTAAAAAAATAGTCCCTAGTCTCACTTTTGGCATTGCTGTGTGAGAAAATTCCCACGCAGCTTTTGCCATAAAGTGAGACCAGTGAACTATAGTAACCTCTCAGTGATGCACTGCAGGAGATCGTCGTGGGACACTCGTGGATTTCTGCGGATCAGGGAGTATATTGCTTGTTTGTTATTTTAATATTTTTTACAGTGAGATGACACTGGCTTCGGGGATCAAAGTGACAAGTGATGGTGAGTATGTACTCTATGTTATATGTACTGTATGTCTATATGTATGTATTGTATGAATGTATTGTATGTAGTATGTATGTACGTATGTTGTATGAATGTAGTATATATGTAGTATGTATGTAGTATGTATGTTGTATGAATGTAGTATATATGTAGTATGTATGTATGTATGTATGTTGTATGAATGTAGTATATACAGTATGTAGTATGTATGTAGTATGTATGTATGTTGCATGAATGTTGTATATATGTAGTATGTATGTAGTATGTATGCAGTATGTATGTTTTTTTTTTTTTTTTTTTTACATTCAACACATTAGCCGGATGATGGGACCACTACTGTCCCATCATTGGCTAATGTGTCAATCACTGTCATTGTAGCAGGCATAGTCCGATGGGACTTGCAGTCCCATTGGACGATGCCTGCACACACACACAACCCCCGGCAGGCCCGCACAGACCCCCGGCAGCCCGCACAGACCCCCGGCAGGCCCGTACAGACCCCCGGCAGCCCGCACAGGCCCCCGGCAGCCCGCACAAACCCCTGGCAGGCCCGTACAGACCCCCAGCAGGCCCGCACAGACCCCCAGCAGGCCCGAACAGACCCCCAGCAGGCCCGAACAGACCCCCGGCAGCCCGCACAGACACCCAGCAGACCCGCACAGACCCCCGGCAGCTTGCACAGACCCCCGGCAGGCCCACACAGATCCCCGGCAGGCCCGCACAGACTGCGCATCATGATGCGCACAGACCGCGCATCATGATGACATCATTTCAGCAGCCAATCACAGCCACAACACTGGCTCATTGCATTATGGGAACTTCCGATTCCGGTATCCGATATTGTAAAAATATCGGTACTCAGTATTGGAATTCCGATACAGCGAATATCGGCCGATACCCGATATTTGCAGTATCGGAATGCTCAACACTATTGATGACCCTTCCGTCTGGCAGCTCGCTCCATCAGCCAGCAGCAACTCTGTGAATGTAAACCAAGGGCCCATGCGTAAGTTTAGGTTGCCATTAAAAGATTTAAAGGTGAAAAACAGTTTTTCCCTGGGAAATGATAAAACTGGAGTGGCTAGTGGATGGCCTATTAAGAGTTGTGGGACTACCACGAACAGAGCTGCATTACACACTTCCATTATTTTTCCTATACAGTGAACATTATATCCCTAAGGAAATACCCACTGAGCTCTGAACTTTCAAGTCCACAAGCAGAGTAGAGCAAGCAGGTCTTTAATATAAATGAAGAAATCAGAAAGCAACTCAAAGCTTTCTAGGAATGTATATCTATAAAATGGCAGAGAACCAATCTTCCTTCTTGTGACTGGGACTACGCTGTCCTTGACATATGTCCCGTGTGTAACCCCCATATAAATCTTTTAATAATACTATCGTATTTCTAATTAATATGGAAACTGAGATAAAAATATAGACATAAACAAGAAACAACTGGCCACATTCAATCCTTGCGGGGCTTTTAGAGCCACTTTTAAGTAGGAGGAATGCTCGATTTTCCCCTTTTAATAACCAGCATATTGATCTTGAAATAAAACTGTCTCGTAATCAAAACAGTGGTTAAGAGGTGACAGATAATGGTCTCATTGTGACCGCTGCCTGAACCTATCTTAGTTTCCAGAAGATTATGGAACTAGTCAGAAAACAAAAAACCTAAATCAGCCCAGAGGCTAAGCTAAAAGTTAGTATAGGGGTAAAACACAACCGAGGGGGCCCTCAACCCCAGTAACATATATTTACAACTACAAAGGCGCACTTTAACTGAAGCAGGAACAGTGGGCAGCATATAGTGGTGGAAACCAAATCTGTCGACTCTGTAATTGATTACAATATAGTAAGATTTGGAGAGTTTCACTTTTATCATCGTCTCCATCTGGCCCAAACCGCTATGATGACTTCTGTCTGCCAAGACTCATCCGCAGTACAGATGTATTTGACTTTTCACATTTTCAGTACCTTCTCCACCTCTTTCAAACCTACATAAAGTCCCAATTTAATAGTTATGGTGTGGTGTTGCATAGTATATGTTATCCGGACCCATCTAGTCTCTATTCCAGGAGCACTAACAGCATGGCATAACTTAAAAGGGGGTTTCTCACAAGTAAAGTTAATGTCAAAGTTGATTTGAATCAATATATCTTGAAATAATAAGAATTTCCACAGTTGGATGTGTTAAAATATAATGTTCCTGTGCTGAGATAATCTTATACACGTGCCCCTGCTGTGTACTGTGTGATGGCTGTGTCTGACTGTACAGGAACATGGTCTGATCATACCACATTTCCTGACGGGGGGGAAGGGAAAGACTATACAGATATTACATCCGGGGACCACAGCAGATTCTTTTTTGTGAGAGAAAACATGTCACTGTCTGTTTTTAAAAAATGTTTTACCTCAAAAAAAGAATTATTTGTGATCCTGTGCTGTCCTGTCTGTATCCTTTCTTTTGCTTCACCCTTTGCCTAGTAGCTGTGGTATGATCAGTCCTTTTCCTGCACGGTCAGACAGTCATTACACAGTACACAGCAGGGGCACATTTCTAAGATTATCTCAGCACTGGAACATTTTTATTAAACACATCCAATTGTGGAAATTATTAATATTCCAAGATCTATTGATTAAAATGTACTTTACTTGTGGGAAAACCCATTTAATGTGGTAGAACCAGTGGTGTACCATTTCTCCAAAGTGTCCCTGGAGTCATTTTTCAACACGTCAGGATTCATATTGCTCATGCTCCTGTGGGCAGCCTGCATGGTCTAAAAGGATTACCATGCCTACCTGCAATGTCTCCAGACCAAGTTATTGCTTGGCAATCATACAAGAAGCTGACAACAGTCGATCCTGATGATTTATATGTCAAATTTGGCAAAAAAGTCTGCAGACAACCACTAATAGTCTCATTTATAGCATGTTGTTTTTCTGTTGTTTGTCTGCAGACAACCATTAATAGTCTCATTTATAGCATGTTGTTTTTCATTAAAGACCAGTTTTGAGTCATCTATTTTCCCAAACCGGATAGATTAAAAAACCCCTTGTGACATCACATGCGTAGGCGTCAAATATGTATTCAGACATCACATCACTTGAAGAACAAGCCAACTCTGATATGAGTGGGGCAAACAATGGGATAGCAGACCCCTGGTCTAATTTAAGCTTCATTATCTGTAGAAAACCTTCTGTTGACAGGCAATCTTATCCAAAGTCAATGTGCTGCAGTGCTGCCGGACTGAAAAAAGGTTATCTGGCTTTATAATAGGTCTTGGAAAGTGCAATGTGGATGTTAGAGGAAGATGTTATTTGAAAGGCGTCTGTGTTTTTAAGTGTCTAGCTGAGAGCTATGTTAGGCTGAATTTACTTGCCCGGGTAACTATTTCAGTTTTTGTATATGTTTTAGTGGTCGCCTTCCCAGGGCTGTGGGGTACTCGGTACCGGGCCCGTGGAGTTCAATGGGAGATGTCACGGTAGCTGTGACCCGGTCCGTGGCCCTGGGCATCCATTGTAAAAAGGGAATGTTGAGTGTGCGGATGATGATTAAAGTTTATTAGTGAATGATTTGTGACGCCACCTGTGGTGTTCGGCAATGAAGATGTTAAGCCGACGCTGCAGACAGATCCTCTGGGACAGATGGTGTGGTGCACCAATGATGGTGTAGCCCTCCACAGGTAGGGCTGTAGTCCGAGGGCAGAGTAGATGGAGAAGATAGGTGTTAAGGGAGAGAGTGTGGTGTCTGGCACCGGGATGCAGCAGTGCTGAGTGGGTTGGCGCAGTAATAAGCGGAGGACACCAGGGCATGTAGTTCCAAAGCTTTACTCACAGTCTGTTGAGCATACAGGTGCCCGCCTTGGTGCCATGTCCTCCAGGTCAGGGGCCCAGCCAACTTACAGGCAAGATGAAGTACTCCCTTCCAACGCTCCGCCAACATATGTGCCTTTTCTGAACGTCTCCCTTTTGCGCCTATAGTGAAGTACTCTCAGTACTGAGTTACACTGGAGTTCCTCCTGTCAGATGTTCCTATGAACTCTACTTGTACGGCAGACAGCTGTAGCCTGCTTCAGGGACTCTTTGCTACCAAGTCCCGGCTCACTCTCGTTGTGCCCCCAAGTCTTGTGTGGGAATAAAGTGGAGACAACTTCTATTCCTCCGGTGACTGCTGCAGGACCATTAGTATCCACACAACCTCGGGGACCGGACCCCGGCCTTGCGCTGTAAACTTGGGAAAATTTGGGAACTTCTCCTTTCTGTCCATATCAGGGCCTGGCACTGCCAGCCTCCGCTGCTCCCGCTCTCTCTGCTCTGCTGCCAGCTGGCGGAGGGTCTGTTGGCAATAGGATTCCTCTTCTTCCTTCTCCACCTCTTGGGGCCGACCCCTACCCACCGTGGACAGGGGCACTACTGCCAGGGGCTCAGATGTTTCCCCCCAGGGTTTAGAATCCCTGTCCCAGACCAGGTCCAGCACGACCTGTCCGGATGCTGCAGCAGCTGTACACCCCGAGGCCTTCCCAGGTGCAGGGGCAGCAGACGTACCTGGAGCCTCTTGGCAATGCTCCGGCTCCGGTGCAGGTTTGGGATGGCAGTCTATAGCTGGAACATCCACCGGAATAGTCCAGGCAGCTGTCGGAGGCGGCGGTGGAGCAGATGGCGGCTCCGGGTCCGCAGGGGTCTCCGGTGGGATCTGCGCAGCCACGTCAGGTCCATGCAGGAGTTTAACTTCCTCCGCTTCAGCCTCCAGGCCCCCAGAGAACTCCTCCTGACAGGCCGCGCTCTTCGGTGATTGCAGTGCGGAGATGGAGGCAGGCGCCGCCGGTGATAGGGCAGCGGCCGTGGGTTCCACAGGTGCTGCCTGGGGGAAATCTTGTGCAGCAGTGACGGGTACCATGGGTGAAGGTACCGGTGATGTAGCAGCGGCGGCGGGTACCGATGGTGAGGGTACCGCTGGTGGAGGTACAGATGGTTCAGGCCCCTCACGGGCATGCTGCCAGTTCATGATCCAGAGCGTCTCCTGTCTCAACCGCAGACGGTGGGTCAGCTGAGTAATCTCATCCTCCAGCTTCTGGCAGTTCATGGTGGAAGTCGGATCAGAGCCTTCAGCCGATGCGCCGGGGAGGTTCAGCTCAACCTCCTTGCGCTGTTCGGGCCTCCCTCCTTCTTCCATCATGGCGTTCTGGCGTTCTTCCTCCTTCTTTGGCTCTTTTCCCACCACCGGCTCTCGCTCCTCCTTCTGGGGGTGGCGTCTTCTTCCTACTCCTCCATACCAGGCCAGTATCAGAACCCCTCGGGGGTGGGCCATGTTGCAGTTGCATAGAAGTTCAGGCAGGGGAGGCCCAGGACAGTTCGCGGTCTTTTCTTAGGACCACCCATGTTGTCACGCCCTTCTTCACCGTGCCGGCGGCCATTTTGAGAGTCCATTTTACAGTCTATCAATTTGGCTATTCTGCACATTCTCAGCAATGTTTAAGTCCAATAAAACTCAGGCACACAGAACCCGGTGGCACCGGGCTTCGCCATCCTGTTCATGACGCCAAAAATTGGGGCATCCTCCCAGGGCTGTGGGGAACTCGGTACTGGGCCCGTGGAGGTCATTGAGAGATGTCACGGTAGCTGTGACCCGGTCTGTGGCCCTTGGCGCCCATTGTAAAAGGGGAATGTTGAGTGTGTGGATGATGATTAAAGTTTATTAGTGAATGATTCGTGACGCCACCTGTGGTGTTCGGCAATGAAGATGTTAAGCCGACGCTGCAGACAGATCCTCTGGAACAGATGGTGTGGTGCAGCAGTGATGGTGTAGCCCTCCACAGGTAGGGCTGTAGTCCCAGGGCAGAGTAGATGGAGAAGATAGGTGTTAAGGGAGAGAGTGTGGTGTCTGGCACCGGGATGCAGCAGTGCTGAGTGGGTTGGCGCAGTAATAAGCGGAGGACACCAGGGCATGTAGTTCCAAAGCTTTACTCACAGTCTGTTGAGCATACAGGTGCCCGCCTTGGTGCCATGTCCTCCAGGTCAGGGGCCCAGCCAACTTACAGGCAAGATGAAGTACTCCCTTCCAACGCTCCGCCAACATATGTGCCTTTTCTGAACGTCTCCCTTTTGCGCCTATAGTGAAGTACTCTCAGTACTGAGTTACACTGGAGTTCCTCCTGTCAGATGTTCCTATGAACTCTACTTGTACGGCAGACAGCTGTAGCCTGCTTCAGGGACTCTTTGCTACCAAGTCCCGGCTCACTCTCGTTGTGCCCCCAAGTCTTGTGTGGGAATAAAGTGGTGACAACTTCTATTCCTCCGGTGTCTGCTGCAGGACCATTACTATCCATACAACCTCGGGGACTGGACCCTGGCCTTGCGCTGTGAACTTGGGAAGGGTTCTGTTCTAACCCTAATCCTTAGTCCTCCTTTCCTTATGTTCCGTACTAATCCTTCCTTCTTATGGAGAGACAGATATCAAAGAAACAATTTTCGGATTTAAACGTGCGCTGCTAGACAAAACGACTCCTTTCCAGATTGTGTACTTGTATACTTTTATTTTCCCAACGCGTTTCGAAGTCTCAAACTTCTGAACATTACTGGATCGCTCCCATGAAGCCAGATGGAGCAAGTGCAGATGAAGGCCAACCAGGTCTGAACATAGACATATCAGGAATGGCCTCCACACATTGCCTGACCAGCAAACATAGATGAAGATCGCCCTTCATCTATGTTTGCTGGTCAGGCAATGTGTGGAGGCCATTCCTGATATGTCTATGTTCAGACCTGGTTGGCCTTCATCTGCACTTGCTCCATCTGGCTTCATGGGAGCGATCCAGTAATGTTCAGAAGTTTGAGACTTCGAAACGCGTTGGGAAAATAAAAGTATACAAGTACACAATCTGGAAAGGAGTCGTTTTGTCTAGCAGCGCACGTTTAAATCCGAAAATTGTTTCTTTGATATCTGATGATCTATGGTCACGGCGGGGCCATTTGGATGTGCAGCAGCTTTGACCTCTATTCCTTTATGCCTCTAACTCTCCTGCTATTGGTGAGTATAATAGCTTGAACTGTATCTCTTTTACCTGGGTAAGACCCTATTGCGCTCTTTCTCTTTTAGTTTTAACCACTTCTTATGGAGAGAGTCAGGCTTCCCATCAATGTCTCTTTCCTGTGCCAGCGGACCCAGGTCACTGAGGTCGGCTGCAGCACTTCCTTCATCCATCCCACTCAGGGTATCTTCACTCTTCCTCTGACTCTGTCAGACTGACTAAATCCTAAACTTTTCCCGCTCTTTTGGTGCCAACTAAACTCCACCCGCCTCCCAGCACGCTTCGTGTTCCAAGCAGGGAGCCACCAAAGGGTGCTTTGCTACACTACTGTGTTGTGTGGGATGCAGGTGTTGGAGCGTGGTTAGGTGTCTCCACCTTACCTGAATGGTGGGGTACCACACCTCAGGAGGAGGTGCAGTACCTCTGTGGCGACTGAATCCTCAGGGGCGCAACATTAGGATGACAAAAATTGATTTTTTTAATACTATATCCAGTAAAATGGTTGACAACTGAACATGTGAACAAAGGCTTACCATTATTTTTTTAAATTTTATTTTAACAGTACTCGGCTCTATCTCAACCAATGGTGACTTTATGGATGAATGATCTGTAGAAAGATCTGTCTTATAAAAGTCAAGATAGATCCACCTGGGTCTTCACTGCCGTTATCTTGATAGCATGAAGCTATCGGGTTGATGGTCTTCTTCTTTGCCTTGTTCCTTTTATTCTTCCAACCATAATGTCCTTCTCCAGTGACTGCTCTCTTCGTATGATGTGTCCAAAGTAGGCAAGTAGTAGATTCATGATCCTTGCTTCGAGTGACATGTCTGTATTGATTGTTCCAAAATTAATTTGTTTGTTCTTCTTGCCATCCATGGTATTGATAACATTGTTGTAAAGCACCACATTTCGAAAGCATCTTTTCTTCTTCTGTCATGTTTATCGATCGGGATTCGCAGAATCAGAAAAGACCAGACTATAATTGTGTTAAAAAGTCATTCTATGACTAAGGGCTGATAGCCAGAAACGAGTAAGAATGTGACTCTGTTTTTATGTATTTGTGGATATATCTACACGTTTTTATGATGATGTGAAATAAAGAAGAATTGTTTTTTATTATTCAGCTGTGTGATCCGACAACTTTTTTTTTTCCTCTTATTGTGATCCGACGATCAGACGGAATTTTTTGGATCACTGCTGGCAAATTCAAGGCTACCAAGCACATTGACACGGTGAGGCATTCCGTTTTTCCCTGCATTTTTTCTGTTGTGTGAAAAAGTGTTTGCCCCTTCCTGATTTCCTATTTTTTTGCATGTTTGTCACACTTGAATGTTTCAGATCACCAAACAAATGTAAATATTAGGTAAAGATAACACAAGTAATCACAAAATGCAATTTTTAAATGAAGGTCTTTATAAAAGGAAAAAGAAATCCAAACCTACAGGGACCTGTGTGAAAAGTGATTGTCCCTTCCCCCTTAAAACAAAGACTAACTGTGGTTTATCACATCTTTGGAAAGCAGAGTTCAAATTCCTTAGCCACACCCGGGCCTGATCACTGCCACACTTGTTTGCAATCAAGAAATCACTTACATAGGACCTGCCTGACAAAGTGAAGTAGACCAAAAGAACTCCAAAGCTAAACATACCGCGAGCCAAACAAATTTTGGAACAAATGAGAAACAAAGTAATTGAGGCTTAGCAGTCTGGAAAAGGTTATAAAGCCATTTCTAAAGCTTTGGGACTCCAGCAAACCACAGTGAGAGCCATTATCCACAAATGGTGAAAATATAGAACATTTGTGAACCTTCTTAGGAGTGAAAAGACCCCACAACAACATCCAAAGAACTGCAGGCCTCAACTGCCTCAGTTAAGGTCAGTGTTCATGACTTCCCCATAAGAAAGAGACTGGGCAAAAATGACCTGCATGGCAGAGTTCCAAGACAAGAACCACTGCTGAGCAATAAGAGCATAATAATTTATAATAATAATAAGCTCATGTTAGTTTTGCCAGAAAACATCTTGATGATCCCCGAAGACTTTTGGGAGAACACTCTGTGGACTGACAAGACAAAAGTTGAACTTTTTGGAAGGTGTGTGTTCCATTACATCTGGCGAAGAAATAATACATCAATTTGAAATATGAACATCATACCAATATGGTGGTTATGATGGTAGTGTTATGGTCTGCGCCTGTTTTGCTGCTTCAAGACCTATAAGACTTGCTGTGGTAAATAGAACCATGCATCCAGCTGTCTACCAAAAAATCCTGAAGGAAAATATCTGGCCATCTGTTTGTGACCTCAAGCTGAAGTGAAGAGGGCTTGGGTTGTGCAGCAGGACAATCACCTAAAACACACCAGCAAGTCCACCTCTGAATTGCTTAAGAAAAACAAAATTAAGACTTTGGAGTGGCCTAGTCAAAGTTCTGACCTTAATCCAATTAAGATGCTGTGACATGACCTTAAAAATGCGGTTCATGCTTGGAAGCCCTCCACTGTGGCTGAATTACTATTATTCTGCAAAGATGAGTGGACCAAAATTCCTTCAGAGCGTTGTAAAAGACTCATTGCCAGTTATCGCAAATGCTTGTTTTCAGTTGTTGCTGCTAAAGATGGCCCAACCAGTTATTAGGTATAGGGGGCAATAACCTTTTCACACAGGGCCCTGTAGGTTTGGATTTCTTTTTCTCTTAATAATAAAGACCTTCATTTATAAACTGCATTTTGTGATTACTTGTGTTATCTTTGTCTAATATTTAAATTTGTTTGGTGATCTGAAACATTTAAGTGTGACAAACATGCAAAAGAATAGGAAATCAGGAAGGGGCAAATACTTTTTCACACTACTGTATGTACGAGTCATATCTTCATCGCCAGTGAAATGTTCCTCAATTTGAAGACCTTGTCCAGTGGCTTCATTGTTGATTTGGCCATCGTTATCCCCTGTTGACTTCCAGTATCATCCCTTCATCTTGAGTAATCATTGATCTGGGTAGGTTAAAGTTCTTTACAATTTCCAGTTCGTCGCCGTCCATCAAAAATGTGTCCTGGTCATACCAGGCAGTAGTTAATAGCGTTGTCTTTTTTGTGTTAAGTAGCAGTCACATGTTCAAGCTTGCACTCCATAATAAGTCCTTCATTCTATCTATGCTTGTTACTATTACCACATATTACATTATTGTTGAAAAGACCAGTTGAGCATGTTGGATTTTTTGGGCTGATCATAAGCAATGGGTGTATCATTGGCTAGAAAAATCCAATATAGTTGATACAGTGTAAGATGTTTTTTTTACCACTGTCGAACAATCATTAGACTGACCAACTATTATGCCAAATGGTAGGGCATGTGGATTTGTGGACCCACTGTGCTACATGGCCTGGCCTGCTTAGGAAGGGGCGTGCCTAAGCAGCTACCACATGTTCACTGGTGCTCCTGATGGTGGAGACAGACTGGGATCCAGGTATCTACCAGGTACCACTCTTAGGCAGATCTTAGGCAGTTCCCGGTACTGCAGCTGCTGACCCCAGGGGTCAGGTTCGCTGACACAGACTATGACTATGCTCAGACACACTGGTCTAAATAAGATACTGGATCAGCTTTGTTTACAGTTAAAGCATGCTTTATAGTTGGCTTCCTCAGTTATTACAGCAATCTCCTGTTTGTTTCTATAATCTAAATTTGCCATATATACTCGAGTATATGCCGACTCGAGTATAAGCTGAGGTATCTAATTTTGCCACGAAAAACTGGGTAAGCTTATTGACTCGAGTATAAGCCGGGTATGCATTGTCCCCTCATCCCTGTCCTGGTATGCATGGCTCCCCCGTCCCTGTCCTTGTATGCATGGCTCCTTATCCCCTATCCTTGTATGCATGGTTCCCTGGTCCCTGTCTGTATGCATGGCTCCACCATCCCTGTCCTTGTATGCATGGCCCCTTATCCTCTATCCTTGTATGCATGTTTCCTATTAAAAAAACAAACACCTATGCATCTTGTTCCGGCGCCAGCACCTTTTCCTGCCGAGCGATCACGTGGCACCGCTCATTAAGGTAATGAATATTCACTCCATGCCTATGGGAGTGGAGAGGCATGCATATTCATTACATTAATGAGCGGGGCCTCGTGATCGCTCGGCCGGAAATGTTGCTGGTGCCGGAACCAACAAGCTGCCTCTGTGACCCACTGCTCCACCGCACCCCCTCCTCCCCTGGCTCCTGCTACTGTGACCAGCTGCTCTGACACTCCTCCTCCCTCGCCGGCCCTCTGGGACAATTCACTCGTGTATAAGCCGGGGGGGGGGGGGGCGTTTTCAGCCCAAAAAAAGTTCTGAAAAATTTGGCTTATACACGAGTATATACAGTACCTCTCCGGACTTAAACCTGCAACTAAACTACTCTTCTCTGGAGCTATTCACACTACAAATGCTGCTGTAACAGAGTGTATTTTCTATGTAAACTATCTTTGAACCTATATACCAAAAAAGCAAGCCCAAATTAAAGGAGTAACAAAGCCAAGACTGATATCGTATAGAGAAATTATTCACAATAAATAATTAATTAACAAGTTGTATAGTGTTTTGATGGTTTAATAGTAATAACTCGACAAATAATGAGATACAAATGCATAATTAAAAAATCTACAAATTAGTTAGCCACTTTGTCACTGCTGTCAGTGGCTATAGCTTGTTTGCTGATTATCCGTTTGTCTGCTGTAAGCATAGCAAACTCTTTTCTGGAGCTGTTCACACTACAAATGCTACTGCAAGGCTTGGTCTGACTATACATCTTCAGCTTCTGACTTTGTGTCTTGCCATAAAGCTTACCCTTCACACAACTCCCCTTTACATAGACAATTCTTTAGTGTTTTATGTGTAAAGTAAGATATATTTTCTGTAGTAGTTCTCCATATTTACTCCTAGTCTTGGAAACACTTGTAACACTAACAAGGGTTTTATATATTGTGCTTCAGGATTAGTGTCTCTTTATGCTGTATTTTCCAAATTAGACCTCCAAACTAAATAAATGCACAAAAGTAGATATTTTTATTCCAACCTTGCACCAAAAATACATCCAATGATAACACTGGCCTATGGCCTAGACATTTTTACCTCAAAGGAATGATATCCAAATATGCTTTCCATGATGGAAACAGCTTCTGTTCAATTTTGTCCAAACTGAACTTCAAATAAAAAGAACAAAATGAACAAAACAGGAAGGTAGGCGACGACAAATTAGGAGTCAAATTTATGGGGCTTGCACACAAAAATATACAGTAGTTGGAGGACTAAGGCTATGTGCGCACATTGCGTATTTGATGCGTTTTTGTTGCGTTTTTTTTCCATGTATAAATGGTCCAAAAACGCAATGGAATACTTACACAAGGTAATTCAATGACAATCCTGAAGTGTTGTGCACATGATCACTAAATTTCTGTCCATATTTGCAGTGCATTTTTTTCTTCAGCATGTCATTTCTTTTTGTGTTTTTGCCTGCGTTTTTGACCCATTGAATGCACAGGAAAAAAACGCATTCAAAAACGCACCAAAAGCGCAGTGTATTTTTCCACAGCGTTTTTGCTGCCAAGAGATGCAAAAACCTTTGAGAAATTTCTGCTAGCAAATACGCAATGTGCTCACATAGCCTCAGAATGGCAAGTATTGAACTATGGAAATCAAAGACTTCTCTGTTGAGTTGTGTTGACATGTCACTGATCGTAGACTTCTCCGTCGAGTTGTGTTGACATGTCACCCATCGTTTTGATTGCTCTTGAGCTTAAACTAACGAATTGTGAACTGTAGCGTAAAGGGAATGAGGCAATTAATTTCTCTTTAGACTCTGCAAAGGTGCATCATGCTGGGTTCTGAGCCCATGAAGGTTTGTTAGTTTTCCAACTATTGGGCCAGGTCCAACATGTCGGGTCCCAAGCTTAAGGTAGTCTATGTTGAATTTGGTTGCCCAGCAGGTTAGACTTCACAATTCTCTTTTATGTTGGTAAATCAGTAATTTCAGGTTGTCACCTTTAGTCTCTGCTTTCACTGAAAGTAAGTGTCCTCAAAAAGTAGCCATCATGTCTGTCATCTGCAACAACCAGCCAACTGCGATGGATTTTTCTGGTATACAGCTTCTGTTGTTTTTTTATATCTTAAAGGGTTTTCACCATCTTCATTGATGGATGTAGTTGGATAGTGTTTGCAAAAATAACCAATTTTGCAATTTACTGCTCATTAAAATTTGCAGCTGTTCTTGAGATATTAATATATTTCCTTTAATTAAAGCTCGTTGACAAGGAGACCGACCTCACTGCTTGTCTAGCTTGTAAGCACTGTGGTTAGAAGGTAACAGCACTCTCAAACAATCCTGACCAGCTTCAAAATAGTGCTTACAAGTGCAATAGAATAGAGCTTGTAAACACTACAAATGTTCTGTTGTCTAGCAGCGATGGTCGGTGTGAAGACACAGTATTGTATGTTAATTAACCCGACGATTATTTTTAGCAAGCCAGAAAGAATAGACTGCTATCTATATGTTGACTTTTTAATTTAAGTGTTTCTTTCTGGTTGGTCTAGACGTTTGCTTGTGTAAGCCTGTAATATTGACTTGTAAGTTGGAATTTGATGTAACCTATTGTTGCTCTTATCCTTGATGACTAGCCAGTAAGGGAAAGATAAGGAACCAAGTGAATATCATGATATGCCAACTGTGGATGTAACATGTGAAGTATTAAGTAAAGAGAGTATTCAAGTTAACCTGGACTGTGTCTCCGTTACTGGGGGTCACCTGAAGTAGGGACCGTCGTCACCTACGAAGTGTCCAGGGGAGTCTGGATGTGGAGATGCAGGTATGCTGAAGAGAAGAATACAGTTTTCTGTAGGGGAAGGCCTGGACATCGATGTTACAGTATCTCAGGTCATGACCACAGTCCTGTCCCTCCCTTACATGCATACCACAGGTGCGGTAATAGACCCTGGAAGATGAAGCCAGGTGGTGACCCTCCGGTCAACTGGCCTTGTATCTGAGTGGGCTGTCAATTTCCTACGCTTATCGATACCTCCTCCCTGTGTGTGCGCTACAGGTGGGGTAGTTGACTGTCACGGGTGTGTCAGACTGCAGACTGTCGCTCTGAATCTGACTGCAGAAGGTCTCAGCAGTTTGCTTTGCAGGCTTCTTCCTGGGCCTTCTGACTCTTGGACCCAGTGGCAACCTTTCCCCGGCTCTAGTAAACACACCTGGCCCGGGGTGTTTATAACTTCCAGCTTGCTGCTGGAAAGTTGTGGGTGATAGTTCTATTTCTAGTTCACTGTTGCGGCTTGGAGCTATTGCAATCTGCTATATTCCTCCTTGGTGTTGCTGGAGGACGTCTGTGTTTCTCTCTGAGTGTACAAAATATATATGTTCCCCTTTGTTTGTGTATCCCATCTGTCTTTAGTGGTAGTGGGGATTGATTAACAAACATCCTGTCCTTCCCGATGCAGGGCTTATCGCCAGGGTCAGGCAGAGATTAGGTATCCTGCTTGGCGATAGGTGCGGAACCTATATACGGACAATAGGGCAGACAGGGTGACGTCAGTTCTGTCTAGGGGTCTCCACTCCCCCTTCCCTAGTGTTTGGTACCCTTTCGTTTATCCTTTCATGTTGCACTTGGCCTTTCCTACACTGTGCATGACATTATCACCCACCTTTCATGTTTGCAAAAGAAAAAAAAACTGACAATTGAATTTTTTCTGTGTGTTTTTTCTGTGTTTTTTTTTCTTTTACTGGCTTTATGGATCCCGTTTCTGTGCTGGCAGAGCAGCTGCAGAGGTTGTCACTGGAGGTGACTGACCTTCGTTCTGAGGTTCAGCAGCAACAGCAATGGCTCCTATTGTGGGGAACGCTACGGGTAGGCCGGTCCAGCTTGAACCCAAAATTACCCTCCCGGACAGGTTCTCTAAGGGGAAGGACAGGTTTTTTGTGTTTAAGGAGGCATGCAAATTGTACTTTAAACTTTGTCCTTACTCCTCTGGAACAACGAATAGGAATTCACTGTTGCAGGGGGAACCTCAGTCCTGGGAGTTTTCTCTGCCACAGGATTCTGTGTGCCTCCAGTCTGTGGAGGAGTTTTTCGGGTCCCTTGCCCTGATCTATGATGATCCTGACCGTATTTCTTTGGCTGAATCCAAGCTGCGTTGCATTCAGCAATTCAGCAAGGAAATCGTTCAGTGGAGACTTATAGCTCTGAAGTCTGCAGGTGGTCAACTGATACCAAATGGAATTACCCCTCTCTCAAAAGCCAATTACTTCTGAGTCGCACTGAAAGGTTAAAGGATGCATTAGCAGGGTATGTAACTCCTGTGTCACTGGAGAGTGCCATGTCCTTTGCTATTCGGGTGGATAGACCCCTGCGGGACAAACGGTTAAGACCGCCTGCTTCTAAGCCCTCTTTCTGGGACAAGATCCCACTGTTGGAGGGAAGGTCCAGGGGTGAACCTATACTTGCAGAGTTAGAAGAACCCATGCAGTTGGGGGGTGCGTTCACGTCGTATGTTTCCCCCGACATTTGCAAGAAAAAGGGTGTATGTTCTTTTGTAGGAAGAAGGGACATTTTATTGGGGCATGTCCTGTTATTCCAAAGCAAAAAGAGACTCGATTAACCGTTGGGAGCCTTGAGCTTGATAATCAAGGGGTGTGTTTGTCTTCAACCTGCAATTCTCGTTTTGTTCTGACAGCAGAGGTGGTGCTAGAAAGCAGGTATGAAAAAATTTCTGTGTTTGCAAACTGTGGAGCTGACGTCAGTATGGTGTATGCTGAGTTTGCTAGAACTCATGGTTTTGTCTGCTCTAACTTGGCTGAAACTATTCCTACAGCTCTGGCAAAAATTAAGAGACCACTGCACAGTTTTATAAAAATCAGCTTCACAACATGTCTGACAACCATTCCATTCCAGTGTCAGTTGAATTCCAACCAGAGTACACTTCATTTTACTTAATGTGCTTCTGATTAGGTGATCACCTGAACCAAATCTTATTTAACGAAGGAAAGTATAAAAACCCTGCTGTGGTGTTCACAATCCTCTTGCAAGAGGACAAGCTGGATGGCAAAACAAGTGCTAGTAATATCCCAAAAGTAATAGGAATGAAAAAATAACTTTTAACTATGCCAAAGGATTGAAAAGAAAAGTCTTGGGTGAGTAAAAGAAGGGTTCAATTCTGGCTTTACTAGCAGAGGGATATAGTGAGTGTCATGTTGCCTTCATCCTTAAAATTTCTAAGATGGCAGTCCATTACAACAAGGTCAAGCAGCAGACATTGAGGACAGCAAAGCTACAGACCAGTAGAGGGCAAAAACGACTCTCCACTGACCTGGATGACCGTCATCTTATTCGAATGTCACTCAGCAACTGCAGGATGACATCAAGTGACCTACAAAAGGAATGGGATGGACAGCACCCTCTATCCTTTAGTGAGATTAAGAACAAATTCCATGTCCCCTTTGTACAATTCTCATTCTACCTTATTTTGAAAGATATTCTGCAGAAATTTTTAAGTAGTAGAACTCTAAACTTTGATATTATTGCCTCTATGTTTACTAAGCCTAATAATAAATCGACTTGGTGCCTAAAGACTATCTATTCCCATTTTAATGAAGATATGAAGTTTACAAAAAACGCATATATCCAGAAATGGGAAAAAGATTTTAATACTACATTTGAAATAGAAGAATGGGAAAAGGCTATAAAATTTTCAAACTCCTCAACAATCTCTATGACTGCAGGAGTCCTTCTTTAAAACATTGACTAGGTGGCACTACACCCCGATTAGACTTTCCCATATAGATTCCAAATACTCCCCTTTATGCTGGAGAAATTGTGGGCTGCCGGGCAACTTATACCACATATTCTGGAGCTGTCCCAAACTAAAAAAATTGTGGAAAGAGGTCTTGGACCATGTAGGAACCTTTTCGGACCAAAAGGTTAAGGTCACTCCGCAAATGGCCCTGCTTTCTCTGGGTACTGAGAATATCAACCCTTCTATTAGATTTGTTATGCTACATATTTTCCTGGTAACCAAAAACACAATAGCGTTTTGGTGGCTAAAAACCGCTTCGCCTTCTTTTTCAGATATTTTAGATAAGGTTCGGATCCATAGTTCTATGGAGAAAAGGTTTGCTTTTATTAACAATGCCTTACCCGATTATCACTCTAAGTGGGACCTATGGAACCAAACATTTTCCTAGTCTAAAGTTACTTACTATTTGAGTTATGGTATTTACTGCTTCTCTGATTGTCTGTTTGCCTTAAAAATATTGCAGAAAGGTAACAAAGTCTTCACCATTTGTCCTAACTCACTATTTGTTTTATCTAATTTTAATTTATTTTATGTGTGATGTAACACTGTAGAGTTCTCTACTTTTTATTTTTTTCCCATGTTTACCCTTCCTTCCTTCCCTGTAATATTATTATGAAAATTTAATAAAAATTATATAAACAAAAGGAATGGGAAGTGGCAGCTGGGTTGAAGTGCATGGTAAGAACAGTTCGTAACAGGCTCCTAGAGGCAGGGCTCATGTCATGTAAAGGTAGAAAAAGCCTTTCATCATTGAGAAGCAAAGGAGAGCCAGGCTGAAGTTTGCCAAAGACCAAAAGGATTGGACCATAGAGGACTGGAGTAAGGCAATCTTCTCTGATGACTCTAATTTTCAGCTTTGCCCAACACCTGATTGTCTAATGGTTAGACAGAGACCTGGAGAGGAGTGCAAGCCACAGTGTCTTGCACCCACTGTGAAATTTGGTGGAGGATTGGTGATGATCTGGGGATGCTTCAGCAAGGCTGGAATTGGGCAGATTAATCTTTGCAAAGGACATATGAATCAAGCTGCGCACAAGGTTATCATGGAAAATCAGTTGATTCCTTCTGCTCAGGCAATGTTCCCCAACTCTGAGGACTGGTTTTTCCAGCAGGACAATGCATCATGCCACACAGCTAGGTCAATCAAGGTGTGGATGAAGGACCACCACATCAAATCCCTGTCATGGCCAGCCCAATCTCCAGACCTAAACCCCATTGAAAATCTCTGGAATGTAATCAGGAGGAAGATGGATAGTCACAAGCCATCAAACAAAGAAGAACTGCTTACATTTTTTTACCAGGAGTGGCATAAGGTCACCCAAAAGCAGTGAGAAAGATTAGTGGAAAGCATGCCAAGACGCATAAAAGCTGTGATTAAAAATCATATTTATTCCACAAAATATTGATTTCTGAACTCTTTCTGAGTTAAAACATTAGTATTGCTGTTTCTAAATGATTATGAACTTGTTTTCTTAGCATTATTTGAGGTCTGCAAGCACTGCATTGGTTTGTTATTTTGACCATTTCTCATTTTCTGAAAATAAATACAAATTTAGTGCTTGGAAATTTGAAGATATGTTGTCAGTAGTTTATAGAATAAAAGAGAAATGTACATTTTACTCAAAAATATACCTATAAAGAGAAAAATCGGACAATCTGAAAATTTTGCAGAAGTCTCTTAATTTTTGCCAGAGCTATATTTGCGCCATCGACCCAGCAACCACTTGCACAGAGAACACTGACACAAATTGTTCATAACATAAGACTGAAGGTGGGGTCTTTTCATTATGAAGTAATCCCTTGTTATGTCCTGAAGGGTCTCCACACTCCAATGGTTCTGAGTTTACCCTGGTTGGTTGGCAATCCAGAGAGATTGTAAAGTGAGGAGTAGAGTTGAGCGACTTTGGTCGGATCGGGTTTCATGAAACAAAACTTGTTTCAGATGAAACTGGTCCGACTAGGGCAAAAAAAGTCGGAGTTTCGTCCGAAACCCGACCCCAATGCAAGTCAATGGGGAATAAAAGTCGGCATTGAGTGGATGAATGTCATCCGCACAATGCCGACTTTTATTCCCCATTGACTTGCATTGGGGTCGGGTTTCGGACGAAACTCCGACTTTTTTTGCCCTAGTCGGAGCAGTTTCTTCTGAAACAAATTTTGTTTCATGAAACCCGATCCGACCAAAGTCGCTCAACTCTAGTGAGGAGATTACTGTCATGATAATTGCCTAAACGTTTTCCCTTCTGCTGTATCTACATGGACCTTACCAACATTTTGTCTGGCTTTGAGGACCCTGCTCCAATTTTGCAGAAGGAGGTAGGCATCTCGGCCCTGTAGACTGACCTGGAGGGTGAGGTCTTGGAGGCTCAGGGGGACCCCTGCTTCCTGCCCTTTGGGAAGGTTGTTTGTGCAGTTTAAATTGCGCCAGAAAGCAACTAGAGAATATCATGATTCTGTACTTGCTGGCAACCACGGACCTCCTTTCTCGTCATTTTTGGTGGCCCGAGTTGCATCAGGATGAGGTTGAACAACTGTCTTCCTGCAATTTTTGTGCACGTCCTAAAGTACTGCATACCCATCCATCTAATCCTGTTTCACTACTGCCTGTTCTAACAGTGTCAGGAGAGACAGGTATAAACGTATGACTTTCAGCAAACGTTTGCCAGGTCCGGATCTGGTTGTGAATGAATCTGTGTGGTTGTCTACCAGGAATTTCAGATTGAGGGTTCCTTCCTGGAACTTGGGACCTAGATTCATTGGTTCCTATAAGATAACCGCCGTCATTGGTCCAGCAGCGTTTCATCTTGAGCTACCTCAGGCTCTTAAGATCTTCAACGTTTTTCACAGGTCTTTGCTCAAGAGATATGTGGAACCCCTTGAGATCCCACCTCTACCGCTTCCCCGAATAATGGTTGATGGAAACCTAGAGTTTCAAATTTCGAGAATGGTAGATTCTCGCCTCCAACATCGTTCCCTGCAGTACTTGGTGCACTTGAGGGGTTATGGTCCAGAGGAAAGAATGTGGGTTTCTGCATCAGCGGTGAACACCCCCAGGTTGGTTCGTTCCTTTCACACCTCTTATCCTGAAAAACTTGGTCCTGATTGTCCGGAGGCCACTTGTAGAAGGGAGGTTCTGTCACGGGTGTGTCAGAGGCTGCAGACCGTCGCTCTGCATCTAACTGCAGAATGTCTCAGCAGTTTGCTTTGCAGACTTCTTCCTGGGCCTTCTGCCTCTAGGACCCAGTGGGAACGTTCACCTGGCTCTAGTCGACCCACCTTCCCAGGGGTGTTTATAACTTTCAGCTTGCTGCTGGAAAACTGCGGGTGAAATTTCTATCTTTAGGTGCCTGTTGCGACTTGGAGCTATTGCAATTTGGTATCTTTCTTCTTTGTGTTGCTGGAGGACGTCTGTGTTTCTCTCTGAGTGTACTCAAGCTAAGTGCTTTGTTTGTGTATTGCATCTGTCTTTAGTGGTAGTGGGGACTGACTAGCGGGCACATCCTGTCGATGCAGGGCTTGTCGCCAGGGTCAGGCAGGGATTAGGTATCCTGCTCGGCGATAGGTGAGGAACCTATACAGGGATGATAGGTCAGACAGATTGATTGTTTTTATTACATACCATCCTGTCTTGTTAGCTGTATAATGCAATGATGGCTGGTGGAGCATAGGATTGCTTCCTTTCTAATGGAGGAGCTGATGGACTGGTAGTCTGATCACCGGCTGCTCCATCAGCAGTCATTTTAAATCTAAAAAGAGAGGGGACTATGTAATAAAAGAGGGAGCTGTGAATAACAAAATTAACAAGAATACACTATGTAAGAGACAGCACTATACATAACAGCAGAGGAAGCTATAGAATAAGGGATGGCACCATATATAACTAGAGAGGATGGTAAGTAATAAGGGACGGTGTTATAAAAACTAAAAGAGGAAAATATGTAAGTAAGGATGGTGTTATACAGAATTAGTGAGTACACTATATACTAAGGGACTGTGTTAGACATAATAAGTGATAATAATGTCTTCCTCCACCTCCCCCAGTTCCTAAGGCCATTATAAGTCCCCCTTCCTCCCATCCCAATCCCCCACACCCCTTATCGTCCTCCTCCCCTCGCATCCCATTATTGTCCTTTCCCCCATCATTGCCCTCTTCACCACCTTCATCATTTTCTTCTCCCCACCACTATCTTTGCTTTCTCCCCACCACTCCCATCATTGCCCATTCCACAACCTCCATCATTTCCTCCTCCTCCACCACCCCCATTATTGCCCTTTCCACCACCACCATCATTGCATTCTCCCCCACCACCCATCATCATTTCTTTTTCCCCCACTACCCCATCATTGCCCTCTCCATCACCCCCATCATTGCCTTCTCCCCATCACCCCCATCATTCCCTTCTCCCCATCACCCCCATCATTGCCTTCTCTATCACCCCATCACTGCCTTCTCCCCATCACTCCCATCATTGCATTCTCCCCATCACCCCATCATTGCCTTCTCCCCATCACTCACATCATTGCCTTCTCCATCACCCCATCACTGCCTTATCCCCATCACTCCCATCATTGCCTTCTCCCTATCACTCCCATCATTTCCTTCTCCATCACCCCATCACTGCCTTCTCTCCATCACTCCCATCATTGCCTTCTCATCACCCCCATCATTGCCTGCTAAATCACCCAATCACCACCTTCTCCCCATCACGTCTATCATTGCCTTCTCCCCATCACTCCCATAATTGCCTACTCCGTCACCCCATCACTGCCTTCTCCCCATTACTCCCATCATTGCCTTCTCCCCATCACTCCCATCATTGCCTGCTCCATCACCCCATCACTCCCATCATTGCCTTCTCCCCATCACTCCCTTCAACCCATCATTCACATCATTGCCTTCTCCATCACCCCATCACTGCCTTCTCACCATCACTCCCATGACCCCATCAATGCCTTCACTCCATTACCCCCATCATGGCCTTCTCCCATTACCCCCTCATGGCCTTCTCCCATCACCCCAGGCATCATGGCCTTCTCTCCCCATTACGGTCTTCTCCTCATGTCCCCATCTCCTCCAGGGCCAGGCTCCACCTACACACACAAACAGACACACACAGACATACACACATACACACACACACCACCTCTCTCCTCTCACCTGTCTGCCCGGGCGGCTAGCAGGAAGCAGGACGGATCCTTGCAGCTCCGCTCCTGCAATTTTCTCTTGCAGGCAGCAGAGCTGCTTGGATCGCTCCCTGCCCGCCGCTAAACATGAGTGCAATCTGCCCAAGAGACCCCCGGAGCCTTGGGCCCAGAGAAACCAGCCAGATTGCCCTCATCATGAGCCGCCTTGCAGGGCCCCCTGGAGGCTCTGGGCCCTGGTGCAGTCGCACCGGTTGAACCGGAGGTATGTCCGCCGGTGCGGAGTATATGTCAAACCTATCTGTAGTGCTCTATTTACCCAATAGAAGGCAACCTTTTGACAAAAAAGTATACTGAAAACTGAAATTCTTTTGTATTAGAGTCAGTGGGTCATGTAAGCCCATATACGTATATAATAGAGACTTGAAAAAAGGAAATACCACAGTTAATTGATCGGTTAGTAGATAACCTTCCCATCCTCACTTATTTGCATATCCTTTGTATATTTGGATTTCTTCCACAGTACCACATGTGAAAGTGTTTTTCTCAGCCAGGTTTTGCAAAAACATTCTTTGCAGCTTGGTCAAGGGATTCCTCCAAAACAACAACACTTAGAGCTGCCATCTTTACATTAGGGTGAAACTCATTTCAGCCATCATAATGATGCTCGGGTAAGCAGTCAGAAAATACCGAGAAAAATATGGTACCGAGAATATGGTACCGAGAAAAATTAGAGAAAGTTTCACTTACTCTTAGGGCTCATACTCACTTGCGAAAGACTCGCACGATTTTCGCACGAATCTCTAGCATGAAAACCTGGCACTGCCGCCGGCACTGGGACCGGAGCGTGCGGCTGCATAGAAATACATGTAGCTGCATGCTCCGGTCCAAGTGCCAGCAGCAGTGCCAGGTTTTCATGCGAGAGACTCGCACGAGAATCGTACGAGTCTCTCGCAAGTGAGTATCAGCCCTTATAATAAGATTTTTACGTAAAAATTTAGAATCTTGTAATTTCCTAGGAGTGGCAAAAATTTTCAGTTGTTCTTCCATGATGATAAAGTTGGGAACTGTCTTTTTTGGGGAGCTCCGATGATTGGAATCAAGAGTCCACACTCTCCATATACTTCAGTTGAGAGGTACCATAGCCCAGGCATGGTCTTCTTCTTTAATGACTGTGAGAATTACAGAAAGAAGTGAGCAAGAAGCACTGATTACTTCTTGAATTAACATTGATCGCAAAGAAAATGGTTATGTACCGTCACCTCCCTACTGAAGAATACGGCGCGAACAGCAGATGATATTTAGTGAAAAGTGGACACCGGACCCCTGTACTGTTGTGCAAAAAAAGAGCAAAATTGTGCCTTACCATTTTCAGTCAGCACAAAATGACTGTTCAAACCAAGCATAGGTGCTCGGTACACCCTTCATGTGGTCAAACAGTTCAGTACCCTTTCCCACCCACCTGTTTTCCATTTAGCTTTCCCAACCTTTTCTTTGATTAACAGCTTTGGCTTTCCAGGAGCCAGAGAATGGTTGAGATAGGTGGAAAACCAATCGGTGGGAAGGTGTGCTGAATTGTTTGTTCCCACCAAGGGAGAACCTGTGCTTGGTTTGTGCAGTCACTTTCTGCTAATAGACTCCCTGCAACAATGGCTGTGTGGTCATAGAGCACATTTCTCATTATTTTCACTGTAATTATGAACCATATGAAAGTGTAATTTATTTCATGCTACCTTTCATTAATGATCCCTAGGCAGTTGCTTAGCTTGTACAGTACATATACTGTGTGGATTCTATTGTGCATATTCATTTTGTCTCTGGCTCAGGTTTATCTAAAGGACAGATTTGCCTCTTATGTCATAATTTTCATTCATATGTCAGTCACCATGCTCCTCCATTGTGTTTTGTAGTCTCTGTGTTTTTTTAAAAAATTTAAATCTTTTCTAATAAAAGATATTTTTTAAGGATTATACTCTGATAGATTTTTGCTCTGTTCTCTTGTGGTGTTATGATATTGATGAGTTTCATTTGTCCTGGTTTATTTGCATTTGGACATCTGTGTAATAGTGAGAAGAAATTGCCTAATATCTTTTTCACAATATATGTGTATAAAGGAAGGAAAAGACTCGCTCCTCACGTATTATGGCCGTCATAAACACATTGAGAAATGTTACCGAAGTTGCATATTTTCACCGAAATTTCTTGCGAAAAACAGCTGGCAATTAGTCTTTAACTAGCTAGTATCTGCAACAGGTTATGGACCAGCTACAACCTGGCAAAGAGTGCTGAATGCTTCTGCTGAAAGCTGAAATCTGCAAAGGTTATAGGCTCAGACATAACATGGCTAAGAGTGCAGATGAAGTTTGCAACACTAAATTTTAAGTGGAAAATTTTCCATACTCCAAATAAAGGACATGGCTATAAGGTTTGGAAAGGTAACATGGGACTCCGTTGTCTGGTGTCAACCAAAAGCCCCTCTGCCACTCAAGTAGTAAGTGTGGGCACAGTTAGATTTACTTTAGGACCGTGAGGCTTCAAAATACTCAATGTGCATTACAAATCCCATAAAATCAGCACATTTTCCAGAAATGGACTCACTAAGTAGTTGTAATCACAACCCAGCGCAGGATATAAGGTTATTACTCTCCCACAGCTCACAGTGATAACCCGCATGCATTTCATGGTCTCATCTCAAGGTTATCATACGTCGAACAAACAAACTGCACTAAGGAACATGTGTCCGTGTGGTTAATATTAGCACCACACCGCCAGCGGCAGCCTCCTGACTCCGCGAAAGAGGAAATCGAACAGGATGAGTGAGTAAGACAAATAAAAATACATTTCAGACTTTGAGTAAACTCAGCAATATCAGGTTGTGATATGTGGACAAGCAGCTGCTGTTATGGCCTCCAGATGAAATGATGTGGCCACTGTAAAGTGAGAATGTGCGGGGATATCATTCATGGCTCCTGCCACTTCATTGAGTATTTTTATGGGTGAAGTTCATTTCCAAGTGGATTGTTCAAGATTTTATTAAAAAGTTGACTGTGCACAGAGTTTACATAGCTGGTTTCTAGGGAATGTCGGCTGTCATATGGATTTTCCTTCTTCCATAATGAAAGGACATTTTAGCCATGCTTACCAATCTAACATAGCACATAGTCAAGAATAAGGTCATAGTGGGTCGCCTTCCCAGGGCTGTGGGGTATTCGGTACCGGGCCGGTGTCAGGGGGATGTGTCACAGCAGCCGTGACCCGGTCCGTGGCCCTGGGCGCCCAAAAATCAATGGGAGTTTGTAATGTAGTTTAAGTGGAATGGAATAGTTCGTGACGCCACCTGTGGTGTTCGGCAAGGGAGGTGTTAAGCCGACGCTGCATGCAGATCCTCTGGGGCTGGTGGTGTGTTGCAGCCTAGATGGTGTAGCTTCCCACAGGTGAAACTGTAGCCCCAGGGCAGCGTGAATGCAATAGAAGAGGAGAGGTGCAGGCGGTGTGGAGAATGGTACCCAGCTATAGCAGTGCTGAATGTGTTAGCGCACAAATGAATGGAGGACACCGGGGCTTGTAGTTCCAAAGCTTTACTCACAGTCCGTTGCACACACATACAGGTGCCTGCCTCCGGGCCGTGTCCTCCGGGTCAGAGACTTAATCAACCTCCGGGCAAGTTAGGATTCTCCCCTCCAACACTCCGCCAACATGTACCTTTCTGAACGACTCCAGTGTAACTCAGTACTAGGAGATCTTCACACTGGAGTTCCTCCTGTCAGATGTTCCCAAGAACTCTACTTGTATGGCAGACAGCTGTAGCCTGCTTTGGGGACTCCCTTCTCCTGATTCCCGGCTCTCTATCCAATTGCTGTTGTGCCCCAAGTCTTAGATGGGAGTAGTGCATTTACAGCCAACTACTCCACCGGTGTCTGCTGCAGAACCATAAGTGTCCATACAACCTCGGGGACCGGGCCCCGGCCTTGCGCTGAGAACCTATAGGCAGGGTTCCTCTTCCAACCCACGTCCTCTCTGTTCTCTCTACTCCTTCGTTCCATACTTGTCATTTTTTCTTATGGAAGCTTAGATTTCAGTTCTACGTCTTTCTCCTTCTTTTCTTTTCCCGTGCTAGCTGGCTCAGATCACTGAGGCAGCTGCAGCACTCCTTCCTCCATCCCTTCTTCCAGGGATCCTCACTCCTGTCTGAGTGACTTCCTACCCGACTGACCTTCTGACAGACTGACCTATCATCCTACACTTTCCCACTCTTTTAGGTATCTTAACTCCACCCACCTCCCAGCATGTCCAGTGTTCCAAGCAGGGAACTACCAAAGGTGCTCTGCTACTCTCTAAGCACTGAGCCGCAATGTGGTTGTGCAGAACTACCCTGTTGTGTGGGGTGCGAGTGTTGGAGTGTGGAAAGGAGTTCCCACCTTACCCGGATGGTGGGGCACTACACCTTAGGAGAAGGTGCAGGACCTCTGTGGCGACTGAGCCTCAGGGGCGCCACAATAGGACATACAAATGAGAGATCTTACCACTGGAGAGGGAAACGACGAGAAGGAACAAGTCTGTGAGTACTTGCTATGTAGCCTGTTTAAGTGGGTGACGATGGATGTAACTTTTTATCTCTCAGGTACATGAGTAAAAACTGTGCTAAAGGGTTAAAGAAGTTATGCTGGAACGCTAAGGTTCATTGTTTACACTAGGTGAACTGAAAACTGAAGCAGTTTGTGGCTGGAAGCACCTGGTGCCGGTGGCACCTGCTGCCATTGAAAGACCTTGGGAGAAGGCTCAAGCATAACCATTCAGATCCTGCAGGAAGTGCCTTGGTGCCCAATCTGTATGAGGTGCTAGAGCCACAAGCTTACCATACTCCAGGAATGGCATGAGAACTCAAAAGAGAGGTTGCCTCCAAACAGTGAGCTAGTCTCTAAAAGGGTCAGCAGGATTTTGATATGTAATCTGAGAGCAGCATAATGTAAGGATAGAGACCCTGCTTCCAGTGATGTGTCACTTAGAAAGGCTTTTTTCCATTAAAATCAGTGTTTTATCAGCAGATTATTACTAGGGAGCTAGGTGTCTCATGCCTCCTGGTTCAACCACAGCCCCACCATTAGCAGCTTTCTGTAACTTTATAATGTACATAGAAAGCAATCAATCGGTGGTGTAGGTGGGGTTATACACAGCTCAGCATTCCAAGCTCTGCTAGATCTGCAGGAGAGAAAACTGTGATTCTGTCACAACTACTGTACCCAGTAAACTAAGTGATACATTGCTGGAAATTAGGGTCTCTGCTTCTACATTATGCTGCTCTCGGATTACATAGCTAAACCTGCTGACATATTCCCTTTTATGTAAAGCAGTCTGAATGCATTTTGCTGAGGGCCTAAAGTGTGTGCTTCAGAGCAGACAGTGAGCCAGCAGAGTACCTAGGCTGATAAAATCCGGCCTTAGCATTTTGTGAGGGCCACCGCTGAAGCTGTATTGGTCATCCTGAGTGGTTAGTTCTGGAGAGTTGGCTAGGGCTGTGGGAATGACAAGGGCAATGCCTGGTAATGACAAGAGTGTGAGTGATCCTTGTCTTTTGGGCTGAAAAAAGCTAGTGAAAAGTCTAGTTGTCCCGTAGGCTTTGGGTGCAACCTTGTAGCACAGTTCAATTTTGGACTGGCATTCTTTTTTTTCACCTTGGTGAGAAAACCCATCACCAGACAAGTTTGGCAGTGACTCTCCCTTAGAGAACACACGCGATAAGTAGGGAGGTCCACATGCGGACCTTGATTTCTGGTCTAGCCGCGGATGTTGTCATATTGTAAGGGGATGAGAAAAATATGTCTGTTTATCTTTATGCTGGTACTGCTACATCCTTAGGTGTATTATCAATGTTCAGTTGTGTTACTGCTACACCCTTAGATGTATTACCATTTACTGTTATGTGTATAATGTATGACATGTATATTGTTACACTGATGTGTACAAGATTAGGGAAAGTGCAGTTGGCAGGGTTGGTCACTAGATGGAGGGCATGTTAGTGTTCACAGTTCTTAGATAGTGTAGATAGTACAAACATATAGTTAATTGTAGGAGGGGCTGCTGCTGTATAAGCTAGTGACAGCCTTGGGTTAGTGGAGAGGGCCAGAGTTGCCCGAAGGGTCCACACGGGCAATAAGCCCCGGACTCTGCAGCAGTCATGCAATCTTAAGTGTGAGAAGCCCAGCCCTCCTCTGCACCAGCACATCACAGCAACGGGCCAGTACAGCAGAATGTGGCAACTCATTGCATGGGCACATACCTTTAAGACCGGGGCAAAACGGTCAGGGGAACCCACAGAAGCAGTAAACACAGATGGAGAAGAAGTGGGGCCAGTACAGAGAGCAGTACATCAGATCAGGACTCATCCTCAGTGGCTACTGACTCCAGCGACTAATGATCTTGTGTCTGGGGTGAAACAGATCGAGGGATGCTTGGCCATTGCAGAGCTGAACGGAGAGGTGACTGAAGAACTGTCAGGGACAGTCCGACCCAGGCACGTGCACGTGCAGAGTAACTTGTTATGTGAAGCCTGTTGTAACCACGTGAAGTCTTTGGAGTGCTGTGTAATGAACCACGTAAAGATGTCTTTGTTGAAACTATGATGGACTGTGTCTCAGTTGATGTGAATTATCCTGGAAACGGTCTCCCACTGCATAGGCAGGACCCTGAAGGAGCTGAATCCGAAGACACAGGTATGCTGACTAGTATGCATGATTTTTCTGTGACGAGAGGCCAGGACACCAGAGCCCCGATGTCCTCGGTTACGACTATGGTCCTGGTCCTCCCCCACACTATGTATAGATGAGGTTGTTGAGTCAAGGTCAGAAAATCTGCGGCTGGTTCAGACGTGGACCATAAAACTCAGAAAACGCACAAACTGCTTAATTCACTCTATATTGCAACATTATAAATTTATGCTGTTACGTGCATGCCTACATGGCATGACATTTCTTCTGTGGAATTATTTTGTTAATATTTTCCCAAAAATTCTTTATAAAGGTTAAAAGAAAAAAAAAAAAACTTTGTCTGCTCTAGTCTCCATAGGCCATCTTCATAGGAGGTCCACATAGCATATGAGTTTTTCGCTCCGCAGGAACATTTTTCAGGCAGGGTAATAAGCACCGAGAGATAAACCTCAGTAACATTTGTGGTCAGACTACAACCAAATTACATGTAAGTACATTATCCTTGAGGCCAATTCTCAAAGTTAGGGTTGTTGGAGACGTGTAATGACATAATAATGTCTCCTTCTCAGTGCACAGATGCGTTTCCGAAACTCTGTGAAGAACAGAAGATTTATTAAGGCTATGTGCACACACGGCGTAATCACCTGCGGGTTTTTCCCCGCGGAACTGCAGGTAAAACCGCAGGTAAAGTGACCTGCGGTTTTCCTGCGGTTTCACACCTCTACTATGTTAAAGGTGTGAAACCGCAGCGGAATCCACAGAAATAATTGACATGCTGCGGTTTATAAACCACAGCAAAACCGCGCGGAAAAAAACGCAGCGTGAGCACTGCGGTTTTGAAAACCCATAGGGTTACATGGTACTGTACCATGTCTGCGGAACTGCTGCGGTTCCGCAGGGCCAAAACCGCAGCAAAAACTGCAGCATGTGTACATAGCCATCGGCACGGGGCAGTTCTTGTCTTCAGTGAAGCACTTTTCTCCCTGTTGAAAAATGGGGATGCTCGATGGCCATGTAAGGAGGAAGACTGGGCTACAGGTACCTGCGTCATGCCGGGTCCGGAACTGTCGAGGCTGCGCCCAGTGTTGTCGGGGGGGAAAGAATAGGGGACTGGACAGGTCCCATGACCCGGAGAGAGGGGGCGTGGCTAAGCCAGGAAGAGAACAGGAAGCGAGGGAAAAAGCAGAGGTTTTTTTTTCTCGTCGGGCATTATGTTTTTAAATGTTTTTAATGTTATTTGCTCTGCATATTTCAATAAAATTTTTATTTTTCATGGTATACATATTTTTCTGGTGATCGTCGTTGCAGCATGCTCTTTTCTCTTGTACTATTAAAAAACAGAGAGTTTCCCGCCGGCAGTGAAAGTGGAGGCAGGTGTGCAGGGCACTCCGCAGCATGAGAGACATAGACCAAAAAATGGACTCCAGGAATTCTGTGAACAGGCGAATAAATGGGTATGTGCTCATGTTATATGTGATTACCAGCATGGGGATTTTTTCCTCTATATGGCACTTTGCACTTTACAGACCACTATGGGTCTAGGTGGATATATGCTTACATGCTGATATATTTTTGCACTTTACCATTACCTGTATCCATTCCTTTATTCCTGTATTTGTGTGTATTTCACTTGGGTACATATTCCTTCCTCTTACTTGTATTTTGTTTGTCTATTTATCTATGATATGAATTTATTTTTTATTTATGATATATCTCTTTCTGAGTGGTGTGTTCAGGATACTTTGTATCCACTTTTTGGTCTATGTATTTCACATGCCCCTGTACTTTATGCATGCTGGGAAGTCCTTTATGGTGAAGGTTCCCCTACCGCATTAGTATGTTTTTGGACATTTTTGTGGTTGAGTATGAGAGACAGCGCACAGTCGTGCCCCGGCAGAGTTCACGCGGATGTGGCGCCCCTGAGGCTTCAGTCGCCACAGAGGAACTGCACCTTCTTCTAAGGTGTAGTGCCCCACCTTCCAGGTAAGGTGGGAACTCCTGACCACGCTCCACACCTGCATCCCACACACAGGATAGTTCAGCAGGGACCCATCCATTCTTTATGCTGGAAAGGTCATAGGGTGCCTTTTGTGGTCCCTGGCTTCGTAACACGAGAGGTGCTGGGGAGGTGGGTGGAGTTAGATATAAAAGAGAGGGAAGGTGTAGGATTTCAGGTCAGTCTGGGGTGAGTGCCAGAGAAGGAGGTCAGTCAGACGAGGGTCTGAGGGAGAGAGAGCAGGCTGACAGCAGGTCAGACTGAGAGGAGCTCAAGGCGGAGGAAGGCAGTCAGTCAGGAGAGGCTAAGGACTGGTCTTAGTGTAACGAGCTCCCTAGGGAAGGAAGAGAAGGAGAAAGAGACATAGACTGAAGACTACAGATTCCATAAGAGAGATAGAACAGATCGGAACGAAGAAGAATAGAAGGACGGTGGGAAGCAGGTTGAGAAAGAGCGATAACCCTTCCAGTCCAGAGAGCGCAAAGGCCGGGGGCCGGTCCCCGAGGTTGATTGGATCTTTATGTCCGGCAACAGACACCGGAGGAGTAGTGAGCTGCTAACGCCTTGCTCCCATCATAGACTTGGGACACAACAGCAACTGAATAGAGAGCCGGGACGCAGTGAGGAGTCCCCGAAGCAGGCTACAGCTGTCTGTCATACAAGTAAAGACTAGGAACACCTAGAGAGAGGCATTCCATGGTATCTAAGTACTGGAGTGCTTCGCACCTAAAGGCGCATTGGAGGAGTCGTTCAGTAATGTACATGTTGGCGGAGTGTGGAAGGGAGAATCCTATCCTGCCTGGAGGTTGGCTGGAGCCCTGACCTGGAGAACACGGTACGGAGGCAGGCAGTTGAGTGAACTGCAAACAGTGAGTAAAGCTTTAGAACCGCATACTCGGGTGTCCTCCAGTTATTCCCGCACCACTACACCTGGGCACCAGTCTCCATACCATTCTGCGCCTCTCCTCATCCATTGCACCTACACTGCCCTGGGACTACAGCTCCACCTGTGGGGAGCTACACCATCTTTGCTGCACCACACCATCAGTCCCAGCGGATCTGCATGCAGCGTTGGCTCCACATCTTACTTGCCAAACACCACGGGTGGTGTCACGAACTATTCTAATAAACTTTAACACCATTACCATCACCGCCATTGATATTGGGAGCCCAGGGCCACGGACCGGGTCACCGCTGCTGTGACACATTCCCACCTTGACACTGGCCCGGTACCGAGCACCCCACAGCCCTGGGAGGGGGACCCACGGATGCTCTAATAAGACAGTGAGTGTGCAGAGCATCGCATGCCCATGTGAGGAAAGTGTAGTGTCCACATGGAGGAGAGGGTGTTGAGTGCAGGACCTTGAGGTGCGCCCCCCATTATTTATAGACACACAGCAACACACATGTTGGACAGAGACTCCTGCAGTTACTAGCTCCGTGTATGTTAATGTGGTGCCCCTGAGGGTTCAGTCGCCACAGAGATACTGCACCTCCTCCTGAGGTGTGGTACCCCACTATCCAGGTAAGGTGGAGACACCTGACCGCACTCCAACACTCACATCCCACACGCACACCAGTAGTGTAGCAGAGCAATCTTGGTCGCTCCCTGCTTGGAACACGAAGAGTGCTGGGAGGTGGGTGGAGCTTAGACTGCACATGAGAGCGGGAGAATATTAGGAAAGGGTCAGTTGGTGAGAGAAGATCCCGAGAGGGATGGAGTGAAGGAAGTGCTGCAGCAGACCCCTGTGACCTGGAGCTGCTGACACAGGAAAGAGCCATAAAAAGCCTGATTCTTCAGAAGGAAGATAGTTTAGTACGGAACGTAAGGAGAAGAAGAGAACTAAGGGCTAGGGTCAGAGCAGAGCCCTTCCTCAAGTTTGAAGCGCATGGGTCCGGTCCCCGAGGTTGTATGGATTCTGATGATCCTGCAGCAGAAACCGGAGGAATAGAAGTCATCACCACTTTATTCCCATCTAAGACTTGGGGACACAACAGCAACGTGGGTGAGCCAGGACATGATAGCAAGAAGTCCCCGAAGCAGGCTACAGCTGTCTGCCGTACAAGTAGAGTTCTAAATAACATCAAGACGGAGGAACTTGAGTTTAATATGCAACTACAAGTACTTCAGATTAGGTGCTAGTGTGCAGACGTTCAGAGAAGGCACATGTTGGAAAAGTGCGGGAAAGGTGTACTTTACCTTGCCTGGGAGTTGGCTGAGCCCCTGCCTGGAGGACACGGCACCAAAGCGGGCATCTGTGTGCACCAGACTGTGAGTAAGGCCTTGGAACTACATGCTCTTGTGTCCTCCACTTATTCTTGCGCCTTACACCCGGCTCTGCTACATCTACTTCTTTCCCCACTTGCCAACCTCATCTACTCTGCCCTGGGACTACAGCTCCACCTGTGGGGAGCTTCAACATCATTGCTGCACCACACAATCTGTCCCAGAGAAGCAACCCTGCAGCGCTTGTCAAACTGACTAGAAACCACAGGTGGCATCATGAATCATCTCAACAACTTTATCCCCATCACTCTACCCCTTTTACATTGACCGCCGGAGGTCACGGACCGGGTCACTACCACTGTGACATCTCCCATTGAAGGCAACGGGCCCGGCACCGAGTGCCCCACGGCCTCTGGGGCGAGTCATTAACCAATTAATGTTATACAGCCTTGTTCTGCATTCCCTGCTCTCCTGCATTCGCACACCTGCTTACAGACACTCCATTCATTCTCTACAGAGCTGTGAGAAAAAGCTGAGCGCAGCACTGCCTCTGCATCTAACGGGGGTGTAACAATGCCCCATTCTGCCGATCAGAGAGGTTCCCAGCGGTCGGACTCTGATCTATCTTTCATGGATTCTTCTTTCCGGAGCCATTTTTTTATGGAGGAGTCAGAAGGCCCCCATTCATCATCAGATGGTACGCTAGTCTCTCTGAAATCGGTGGGATCGGCCGACTTTAAACTAATGTATATGGGTGTGTTATAACAGATCCTCATAACAAATACAGAGCCCAAAATAAATATAGACTACAGAGCCTTTAGAAAAATATGCTAGATCAGACCCTCTAAAAATGTAGTGACCCAGAGGCTATGAGACAAGACGCGGGTCGGTACCAGTGGATGCGGTTCTGATCTTCCTCGCCCCGGCATGCTGCATGAAAATGGGGATACTGGCTGTGTGTGTGCTTTTGTTACCTGGGTGATACATCTCTGCAGACTACATGGTACCGCTAGATAGGGCTGGCCAGGACTTTATTCTGGGCTAATCCCAACTATAAACTTTCTCCAACTACGTGCCTGCAAATTAGTGAACAGAAAAAAAACACATTTAAAACAGTGGAATGCATTATATTACAACACATATTTTCAAGCGAGGGTGTGATCATCACATCCACTTCATTATATCCCCCCCCTTCTTTAATGATTGCTCTTCCTCGGCCATCCAAACCTGTAAAACATCAAAGACAACCACATCACAACACAATATATAATGCATTCTTAAAACTAAAAGTACTGGATTGTCTTCTTTAAGGTAGAGATGACCTGGTCCTTCTTGATAAGGGTACTGGAACAGCAACATTCAAAGTCTATTAATCTGGTGATAGTCCATAGGATTGGTCTGGTCTTTCCTGGTAAAGGACCCTGGAACAAGAATAACAAAGTCCATCAATTTGAAAATAGTCCATAGGACAGAAGCACAGTCTGCTAGCTCATCAGTTCTTAGGATAGAAGCACGGACAATAAAGTGTAGTGTTTGGGCAGAGACACACTGGCGTATTTCTCCTGCGATAATCGCATCGCACTGAACGGACTGGCCGACACCTCTCCTGACCTGAGCATGACAGCATGATGGATTACTATGCATCTAGAGTCTTTATTAATCTGGACTTTGTTTTGGTTTATTCATTCTTTGAGAAGGTTATGGTAACTATTCAGCTGTCAAGCTCAGGTCAGGAGAGCAGACAACCAGTGCAAGTTTTACAATGCGATTCTCGGACGAAAAATCCGGCAGTGTGTCTCTGCCCTTAGTCCTGGATATGGCTCAGTCCATAACTAAGCGTGTAGGACCCTCCAGCCGCTTTAACGCCTTGTAATCCATCAGAAAAAGGTACAATGGGCGCAATTAAAAAAAAACGACAGTTCAGTCATCCTTGGTCTATTATAGGCATCACGGTCCATCTAATGAGCAAGAGGCTTAGTCAGCCATAGCCTTTGCAGTCCTCTCTTTTTTCCTTTAGAGTCACGGATTATTGGACTGCAGGTTGTCACGGCCCCCACCGCCGCGAGCTCTGTCACGGCTCCCACTGCAGCGCGCCCTGCCACGGCCCCTACCGCGCACCCTGCCGCTTGCGCTCGTACTCACCTGCCATCACCGCAACTCCCCTCACTCCAGCGGCGGCAGCGGCGGCATCCTCAGACCGGTCACCCTGCTGGGACTTATACTCCGGCGGTGCCCTAACCCGGTAGCACCGCCGGACCAATGGGGGTGGGACCTCACCTATATCAGGCCGCCCTCCCTTAGTGGAGGTGCCCGATCGCTGTTGTTCCATCAGTACTCTGGGTCCCCGTGGCTTTGCTCTGTATGGGGCTTACCTCACTCTGCCTTGTGCTTCCTTTCAGCCCTGCCTGTTGCTGCTCCGGTCCTGCCTGCCCATATCTGTTCCTGCAGTCCTGTCCAGCCTAATCGTGTATGTTCCTGCAGTCCTGTCCAGCCTAAACTTGTCTGTTCCTGCTCCGGTCCTGTCTACCCGTGCCTGGCCCTACAGTCGTACTCCAGTCCTGCCTACCGGTGCCTGTTCCTGCTCCGGTCCTGTCTACCCGTGCCTGGTCCTACAGTCGTACTCCAGTCCTGCCTACCGGTGCCTGTTCCTGCTCCGGTCCTGTCTACCCATGCCTGGTCCTACAGTCGTACTCCAGTCCTGCCTACCGCTGCCTGTTCCTGCTCCGGTCCTGCCTACCGGACTCCGTTCCTGCTGCCCTACTCCTATCTCCGTAGTGCACTCCGAGCCGCCCCTCTTGGTTCCGGCTACCGTGGCATTCGAACCCCTGGACCTGCTCCTAACGATCCCTGTATAGGGGTCAGTTCCACCTGGCTGCTCGTCCGGGCCCCTCGGTGCCACGGTCCAGAGGGTCCACTCCGGGACTTCCACCTTGCCTAGTGTGTTGCTAACACAGGTCTGCTGGATTCTGCTTCTCTGGAACCTACTCAAAGCATTGGGGTTGCAACAACCACAACAAGGCAGCTTCTCTAGCTTTCCACTCATTTGCAGTTTCACTCACAGGCATCTTCTAGATCCAGATCCTTTTGGGCCCTCCTTCCTGGACGAATACTGCTGAATTTGCACCCTGGGCCACGTAGGCCACAGCAGGGTTGGTTATAGGACTGGTAGTCTTGGGGAATCTCCTCTTGTAGCTTTTGGCTCCTCAATAGTGGAGCAGTAGTCTGACCTCCCTTCAACAGGAGACTCCTCCAGGCACACGTCTTGGTATGGGAGTAGCTGTAAGCTACGTAGGTGAGAGGGTAGGCAATAATAATCTTTATTTTTATATAGCGCTAACAAATTACGCAGCGCTTTACAGATTGCACACATTAGCATCACTGTCCCCGAAGGGCTCACAATCTAAATTCCCTATCAGTATGTCTTTGGAATGTGGGAGGAAACCGGAGTGCCTGGAGGAAACCCACGCAAACACGGGGAGAACATACAAACTCCTTGCAGATGTTGTCCTTGGTGGGATTTGAACCCAGGACCCCACTGAGCCACCGTGCCGCCCTGGATTCAATGACGTTTGACGGAGCGGCAGTTAACATGGACAATCTGCCTGGCATGTGAGCATCATCTCCACTTCCTTACAGATACATACGTCCTGTGATGCCATTTTGTGTGGCCCCCTACTATCTGGTTACAGACATGCTTGTGTGTTTGGCAAATACCAACTTGTATTTCCCATGCCAAAAGGAAAGGACTAGCTGAAAAAGGGATAGGTAAGTACTGTGCGTTCATCTATGGCTGCACCACTTTTTGGCAGAGTGGGATCTCTAAAGAAAAAAGTAGAGGTCACCATGACCTCCTAAAGTATCACAGACCATAATCCCTTTAAAGTAATACCCAGACCCCGAACCCTAAATAAACCAGACTCCTAATCTAGTATGATCAAGGTCATACTTTATTAACAAATACAGACACTAGATTAGACCCCCTAAATAAATTCAAATGTCAAATAAGACTGAAAATAAAAACTTTCTAAACAAATATAGACACTCCCAAAATAAATACAGGCCCTAGACCAGATCCCCTAGAGTAATATAGTCCTCAGACCGCACCACACCTAAGCAAATACAAAACCAGACAGAGCAGCCTAAAGACCCACCCCCAAGGATTCAGTGAGCCAATTAGCAAACACCATAAAATCATCAGTAAGTAAAGAAAAAACATATCTCTGGAACTATATGGCAGATTAAAAAACAAACAAGCAAAAAAACAAAACATAATATTCAGGTGAACTGCTGGAATAAAATAAGATTTTTGACCTGGTGACAAAACCTCTTTTGACGAGGGCTTTGAAATAGAAATATCCCATGAGATCCTGTATACAGTAGGGTGAATGGCACACCCTATTGTATCCCCCAAATATGTCAGCTTCTCCAATTCATTCTCCCAGCTGAGATTACTTAGCTTGCCCACCCCAGCAGGGGAGCAAGGGATATTGTTCGCTGAGCCCTAGGCCTTACAGGCTCTTAGTGAAAGTGTAGTTAAGTCTAGAAGTACCCCTGGCAAGTGCTAATCCCCCCACTGAGACAATTAACAGTTACAGTCATGCACTTTGACAATGAAAACCAGACAACAGATGTTTCTAGACAGCAGGTTGGTCATATCTATTAATGCAGCTAATATACCGCATGAATTAACATTTTAATGTCACTTACAAGGGAATTAGCAAAAATACATTAGATAACGGGTCTGTTTCCACTCAGTTTCATTATGGGGTTTATTTTATTATTTTTTTCACGTTTTAATATTATAGAGATCATAACAGTTTTCCTACATGGTAAGAGGCATATAGATCGGCATCTGTGTAGAAGATGATATTGTCAATCGGCAAATTCGCCACCTCAATTGAGCACATTTGTTGTGGGTTCCATTGCAGAAATGTGAAATCAATTTTGATGCTGTGGATTTTCTCCACTGTGAGTAATAGAGGGCACAGACTAAACTAGGGTCAAAACCAGTGAAGTGGAACTTTGAGGACTCAATTTTTATCAGAATTAATAAAGGGGATATGTCAACATGATCAACCATCCTAAGCCGTCTATATGGGCACATAGGTTATAGAAAGCTGCTTAAAATGATACCTTGATATCTGCGATCTGATGTCTTATTCCCATGAAATCCACGCTATTATCAATATGTAAATGAGCTGTTAAGATCTATGGGCCATAGATCTCTGGGAGAATCTGTCTCCAGAGTTATTTTACATAACAGGGAGGTTTTACCAGTTTGAGACATGTAATGACTGACTATCTGCTCTACTGATCTACATATTTTACACTGGTAACACCCCTTTTTATTTCAAATAAGCTCTGGAGGCAGATTCTCAGGGAGATTTATGTCCGGCCCATAGATCTTAACAGCTCATTTATGTATTTAGAAAAATATTGATTTTTCTGGATTGAATCATAGAATCCTAGAATGGTAGAGTTGGAAGGGACCTCCTGAGTCATCGTGTCCAACCCCCTGCTCAATGCATGAGTCACTAAACCATCTCAGACAGATGTCTATCCAGCCTCTGTTTGAAGACTTTCATTGAAGGAGAACATACCACCTCTCGTGGCAGCCTGTTCCACTTACTGATCATCCTCACTGTCAAAAGGTTTTTTATAATATCTAATCTGTATGGAATTAGACATCGGATCACACATAACAAGGTATCAGTTTATTCAACTTCATATGACCTCCATGCCAATATAAAGGGCTTAGGAGGGGTGATCCTACTGACAGATTCACTGAAAGTGTTTCCTTTACATTCTGTATAGCGTTGAGAGGGAGAGAAGTCAACGCTTTCCATCACGTCCAGCCTTTTAGCGAATGACCTTTTGTCTTATCTAATTTCATCAAGTTTGTTTCCTGAATCCTTCCTGCTTTTGGCTGTGTCCTTTAATATATGGGGAAGTTTGTAATGTGGAACATCCTAATTCCACCAGTAATGCCCATTAAAGACCTTTAAACTTTCCTTGATACATGTCTACAAGTACTCACAGTGGCCACAAGAATGATTGCGTGCATAGCTTCCTGCATTGAGGACTGTTCGGATAATTTCCTCATTAGGATTCCTTGTCCTAAGATGTTTCCTGAGACCTACATGACTATCAGTGAACCTGCACTTGCTATTAAGTCTTGGTATGCACTTGAAACGGAGGCCGGGGGAAGTTGTGGTTGAGAGTGGCAGCATTGGCACACCCTGGTCCTCCGCTCTATTAACACATGGTAGTTCACTCACTTGCAAGTCACAATCCATTTCACACCACACAATGACAGTCAGAGCCAAGGTTCATCTTCAGCAAAACAATTTTACTCATCTCGTCCAGTTTAGTCACAGAAACAGTACACAATTCTTCGCAGAATATCACCATTCCGTTCCCTGTACTGTCCCTCACTCCTCCAGGAATATCCACCGGATCTGCCGGTCCTGCAGCTTCCTTATTGGTCAGACTAACCCGCTTCAGGAGTTCCCCACCCACTTCCCTTTCCAAAGGTGAAGTCGAGAAATGGCTCTTCCATTCCTTATCAGGCCGTAGGTCTCGGACATTTCGGGTTGTTCCCATGAAGTTAACTGCTACCATTCTGATGCTGCCAATATATTCCTTCACACTCTAAGGCCCTGGACTGCTGGGCTCCTCGGCTTAAACGTTCCCTCCCTGGACATGACTGTCCTGTCCTTGCTCCCAACTCACACTGACTAACTCAAGGAAGCTCCTCCAACTACTCTCCCTTAGCTCCTCCTAACTAACCTAATCCTATTGGTCTAACTAATCCCTGTCCTATTCTATTTTACTGTGCTCCCCCTACTGGGCTAAGACCTACACTATCCCTATTTCTTTTACAACATATAAACATGAGTGCATTTGCAATGCACTATATATATATATATACATACATACATACATACATTCAGAGGCGTATCTAGGCTTTCTGGCACCCGGAGCAAGAATTCGGTTCGGCGCCCCCCCTCCCCCCCAAGTACACATGCAACTTGCACACTTAGCCATGTACCCACGAGCTGCTCTCCCTAAAGCTCTCAATGTTCAGTAAAAAACTGAGAGAAGCAGGAAGAGAAGCTCATTGTCACAGGACCATAACTATGAAAATCGCATATGAGTGAAGTGTCCGTGTGATGACACTGGAACCTGCAGAGCTGAGTCCTGACATTGCAGCTTCTGAATTCTCACAACAAATGCACTGCACACTTTTAGGATTTTACCTTGCCGATGTACGATCATGTCAGCACAAGTATGTGATTTGTATACTTCTGGCCACACTCTGACTAGACGTGCCCGGCCTCGCTCTGTTCATTTTCATTGAGTGAGGCCACATATGTCTAGTCAGCATGTGACCGCATTTATGAAACTACCGGCACAAGAGAATCCTAACAGCGTTCAGTGAGCACTGTGAGAATTCAGAAGTCTGCAGTCACAAGGAATGATAGCAGAGTCATCACAAACCTGGAGAACCCATTTAATGTTCATAGCATAAATAAAAACTTGAGAATTAGTCAGTGTCACAAATAACATTTACATCCAGGTACCTTATAGATGTTGTCATCTCTGGAGTCGTTCTCCTTCTTTTCTTCATCTTGTCCAGACCCCATGATGAGTTTCCTCATCACCAGCCGTCTCTGCAGACGTCCATCTTCTCCGGTCTTCTGCAGCAAATCTCCATACGATCCCCTTAAAGATAGAAGTGTCATTATAATGCCCTTAAATACAAATATCTGCATTATATTGTCGCCTCACACTGTTCCCCTCCCTCCTCATACTGTCTCCTCTAACATCCCTCCTGTTCACCATACTGTCTCCTCATATATTTACCCCCTCACTCTCTATACTGTCTGCTCACACATACCCCCCGACTCCCCATACTGTGTCTGCACACATTCCATCACCCTCACTCCCCATACTGTGTCCACTTACATTAACCCGTTCGCTCCCCATACTGTCTGCACCATACTGTGTCTGCACCATTCCCCCATACTGTTTCCTCATCCCCACTCCAAATCCCCCCATCCCCAATCCCCCACACACATTAAGTACCCCCCATCCCCACTCCAAATCCCCCCACATTAAATCCCCCATCCCCACTCCAAATCCCACACACACATTAAATCCCCCATCCCCACTCCAAATCCCCACACACACATTAAATCCCCCATCCACACATTAAATAACCCCCCATCCACACTTCAAATCCCTCACACACACCTTAAATCCCCCACACACATATTAAATAATCCCCCATCCCCACTCCAAATCCCCCACACACACATTAAGTACCCCCATCCCCACTCCAAATCCCCCCACACATTAAATCCCCCATCCCCACTCCAAATCCCCACACATTAAATCCCCCATCCCCACTCCAAATCCCCACACATTAAATCCCCCATCCCCACTCCAAATCCCCACACACACATTAAATCCCCCATCCCCACTCCAAATCCCCACACACACATTAAATCCCCCATCCACACTCCAAATCCCCCCACACATTAAATAACCCCCCATCCACACTCCAAATCCCCCCACACATTAAATAACCCCCCATCCACACTCCAAATCCCTCACACACCTTAAATCCCCCCCCCACATTAAATAACCCCCCATCCCCACTCCAAATCCCCCACACACACATTAAATCCTCCATCCCCACTCCAAATCCCCCCACACATTAACCCAATCCCCACTCATTAACCCCCATCACCACTCCAAATCCCCCCACACATTAAATAACCCCCATCCCCACTCCAAATCCCCCCACACATTAACCCCATCCCCACTCATTAACCCCCATCACCACTCATTAACCCCCACACACATTAACCCCCATCCTTACTCATTAACCCCCCACACATTAACCCCCATCCCCACTCATTAACCCCCACACATTAACCCCATCCCCACTCATTAACCCCCACACATTAACCCCATCCCCATTCATTAACCCCCCACACATTAACCCTTATCCCCACTCATTAACACCCCCACACATTAACCCCCATCCTCATCCATTAACCCCCCACACATTAACCCTCATCCCCACTCATTAACGCCTCCACACATTAACTCCCATCCCAATTCATTAACCCCCACATATTAACGCCCCCACACATTAACCCCCATCCCCATTCATTAATGCCCCCACATATTAACCCCCATCCCCACTCATTAATGCCCCCACACATTAACCCTTATCCCCACTCATTAACCCCCATCCCCACTCATTAATGCCCCCACACATTAACCCCATCCCCATTCATTAACCCCCCACACATTAACCCTTATCCCCATTCATTAACCGCTATCCCCACATTAACCCCCATCCCCACACATTAACCCCCATGCCCTCTACAAATCCCCCCACACATTAACCCCCATCCCCTCTACAAATCCCCCCCATCTCCCATCTTCAGTGGTTCTTCAGCTCCACAGTGGAGCACACTTAGGCTGAATTCACACGTGGCGTTTTTTTCGCGTTTCCACACGTTTTTGCCGCAAAAACGTGAAAAATAAGCATCCCATGCATTCCTATGGGATTCCGCAATGCTGTGCTAATGCTGCAGTTTTTACCACGGCGGAATTGCTTCGCGGTAAAAAACGCAGCATGCTCATTAATTTCGCGGAATCGCGGCGATCCCGCACCCATAGGAATGCATTGTTCTGCTTACTTTCCGCATGTGGCTGTGCACACCATGCGAAGAGTAAGCAGAACATTTGCTGATGGTACCCACAGTCCGGAGGAGAGGAGACTGTCCTCCGGTCTTTGGGTACCATATCCCTGTAAAAAATAGAATTTAAAATAAAAAATATTGTTATTCTCACCTTCTGACGTCCCGCGCAGCCTTCCCGCCGTTCTCCACGCTCCCGGTCCCAGTAAGCCTTTGCGAGCGATGATGTCCGTTCTCGCGGGATCGCGAAGTCTCGCGGTCATTCGAGCGACGTCATCGCGAATGACCACGAGACGTCACGATCCCGCGAGAACGGACGTCATCGCGGTAATTGTCGCAAAGGATTACTGGGACCGGGAGCGTGGAGAGAGGTGGGAAGGCTGCGCGGGACGTCAGAAGGTGAGAATAACAATTTTTTTTTTATTATTATTATTATTTACATTCTATCTTTTACTATTGATGCCGCATAGGTGGCCTCAATAGTAAAAAGTTGGTCACACTCGTCAAACACTATGTTTGACGAGTGTGACCAACCTGTCAATCAGATCTCCAAGCGATGCTACAGATCGCTTGGAAAACGCTACCAATTCTGCAATCTAATTACGCTTGCAAAATGCTAATTTTTCCGCGGGAAAATTGCGGGAATTTAAAATGCGATTTTTCCACGGAATGGAATTCCGGAACTCTCGCGGTAATTTCCGCAAGAGTTCCGCTACGTGTGAACCCAGCCTCACCACCAGGGTTCTCTCTGGGGGCGGGGAGTGACGTCAGCAGCGTGATCACATGACTTGATCACGCTGCTAACGTCGCTCTGACCCGGCGGTCAGAGCTGCAATTTCACTGGAGTCTGTATAGACGCCAGTACAATTGCTCCCTGGGAGCCGGCACACGCTCCTTTTCTGCGCCGGCTGTCAGCTTGACAGCTGACACAGAGAATCGCCGACTCCCAGGCCGGGGGGGGGCGGCAGAACGCAGCCGCCAGGGAGGACACTGCGGACCGCTGCATTAGGCGGCCCGACTGCGCCCCCTGCTGGCTGCGCCCGGGGCAAATGCCGCGGCTGCCCCCCCTAGATACGCCGCTGTGGTAAGTGGTAGGTCAGGTTTGCGCAAGGAAAATGTAGCCATTTTCTTCTTGAAAAACTGTCCCTGCTTTGCATGGGTTGTGTAGGATTAAATTCCCTTGAATGGGGCAGAGTTGTTTCTTGAGCTTCTTTTCTTCCTGTGCCTCTCCGTCCCGGAGATATGGCTCTCTCTTCCATATATTAAATCCAAGTTTTGTTACCAAATGGGCATGGTTCACAAAAGCGAGACGTTGATGATCAAGCCCATTTGGCTACAAATACTTGTTTTATATACAAGAAAGAGGGGACCATATCTCAAGAACAGAGAGATTGTTCCTGCGTCTCTCTGATCCCGAGATATGTTTTTTTCTTCTTAACTGGTGTAAGATATTTGGAGTAAATAACGCCACCGCTCACCAAAAATGAGATGCCCCTGCCACACCCCGTCACTCCCGTTTTGCTAGAGCTGGGAGAAATTGGCGCTAAAATGCCAAAAGTGGTAACATTTTTGAGCAAGTCTAAGTTGCTCCAAAATTTTTTGACTTTTCAAAGCAATTTAGTCCAGAATTCTGGGGAAATTGCTTTGATGACTCAGGGCCTTAATCCCAAGAGAGCGCTTATTAAAATACACCAAATGTATTAAGACACGCACGTCAATCCACAGATTTTTTGGCATCTTGCACCAAAATAGAAATCTTTACCAGTAAATTTATGGTATAATTGACAACAATTTCTTGTAATAAAATAAAATTAATCCGCCTGGCCATAGGAGGGCGCCACTACCACAATTTTTTTTTTTTACAAAATTTGTGGAAAAAAAGGCAAAAAAATATATATTTTTTTATTTCTACTTCTACTGCTTCTATATTATTTTTTTTTTACCTTTTTGATCCTAAGTGGAACAGAAATCACTTAGTGTAGGGATCTTCTAGGACAAATTTTTCTAGAATATCTGACTATTCACAAAGTCTCTTGAAGTAAATCCAAAGAGCGACACGTTCAGAGACTGGAAAATATCGTACTATTCACTAAAATGGAATGTCCCACATTTCTCAGAGGGAATATGAAAAAAAAAACAGAAAAAAGAAAAATGAATCAGTTTCTCAACACAAGTGTAGTAATCTGTCATCTGCACAAATCAAGGGTATTACCCGGAATACAATAATACTGTGCTTGGAATGAAATACACATATTTCACATAGTTTTACAAGTCACACTGAAAAACAGAGCAAGACCTGAAAATCATCACATGGCCGCTCAGGTGACCATGGCTGCAACCTTGTAGCCTGACATGCTCACCATGGTCTACTCACAACAGATCACCCACTGGGAACCCATGATCAAAAGGGTGCAAACTAAGGATTTAGTAGGATTATTTGGCTTAAAGGGGATCTTTATAAAAGTATTCTATAGTTGCACAGATTGTTAGGGGAGATGTCTATTTCGGACACGTCTGGCGATGGCTCTGTCATAGAGAACATGGGAGCGCTCGCTTGGCAGAGTGCTCCTGAGTATGGAAGGCCCGGCCAAGATAGCCCTCTAATGTGTATATAATCTCTTCCTTGACAACACATACATGGCCGGCTGAACCGAACCATAGATATGGAGCTCATGGAAGTAGAGTCATTAGTGCCCAGTACAACCCAGTTCTGACCTCAGAAACACCAGTATTGTGCCAGAGTAAACCAGTGACCATATCACCACCCCTGACAAAATACTTCTGGAAAGGGGTAATTGAATTTGTCCTGACTCGGTCCGCATCTCTTGACCTCTTGCAAGGTATCCTGCAGGCCCGGATTGGCCATATAACCAACCGGGCATTTTCCCGCTGGGCCGCTGTCACGTGGGCCGCGGGCGGCAGCGCCCGATCACCTGGCCGCTTGCCAGCTGCTGCGGCCACTGTTGCTCCTGCTGCCGGCCCTCTGCGGGCACGGCGGTGATAGTTTCAAGTTCCTCCCGCACTGCAGGGAGATAAGCCATCACGCCCCCGCACCCCATCCTCGCCTCAGCATGAGACCCCCCGCACCCCCGCAGCCACTCACAGCGTCGCACTCGCTTGCCTGCTCGCTCTGTTCGCAGGACCTGTGATGAGGTCACAGGAGGGGAGGAGTCAGGGGGTCACATGATCAGGAGCCTTTGTCCAGACCCCCGATCATGTCACCCCTGACTCCGCCCCTCCTGTGACCTCATCACAGGTCCTGTGCGCTCAGCCTTGCCTCTACCGTCTGCAAGACTCTGCTTTGCTGTTGTCATGGTGCTGGTTGAGGTAAGTATGTGTGGGGTCAGAATTTACAGTGTGGATGTAGCAGAGCTGTGTGTGTATGAGGTGTACAGAGCGGAGCCGTGCGTGTACGAGGTGTACGGAGCGGAGCCGCGCGTGTACGAGGTGTACGGAGCGGAGCCCTGTGTACGAGGTGTACGGAGCGGAGCCGTGTGTACGAGGTGGACGGAGTGGAGCCGCGCGTGTACGAGGTGTACAGAGCGGAGCGGCGCGTGTACGAGGTGTAAGGGGAGGAGCCGTGTGTACGAGGTGGACGGAGAGGAGCCGCGCGTGTACGAGGTGGACGGAGAGGAGCCGCGCGTGTACGAGGTGTACGGAGTGGAGCCGCGCGTGTACGAGGTGTACGGAGTGGAGCCGTGTGTGTACGAGGTGTACGGAGCGGAGCCGCGTGTGTATGGGGTATACGGAGTGGAGCCATATGTGTACGGGATGTACGGAGCGGAGCCAAGTGTGTACAAAGCATACAAAGCGGGCTTTTCCCACGGACACAGGAGTACACGGCGGAGCCCCGAGGAGCATTTTAAAACTCACACATGACGTTCCACCGGAAGTGATGTGCTGGAAGCTGACCGGAAATGAGATAATTTCTTGAGGAGATTGTGACGGAACCAGGAATGCTTTAGATCCATCACCATGTCCTCCTCCGACAGCGCAGACAGCAGGATCGCCTTGGAATCGGGGATGCCGGCCATGTGAGCGGATCATGATATGTCCTGCACTGGGAGGCTCAGGTGGGCACTACAATGGGAGCCGGGCTGCTATAGTATCTTTGTAGAATCTTTCTTTATTTCTTTCCCTCTTTTTCTTTCTTTCTCTGTTCTTTCATTCTCTGTTCTGTCTTTCCCTCATTTTCTTTCTCTCTCTGTTCTTTCTTTCTCTCTCTGTTCTTTCTTTCTCTCTCTAATCTTTCTTTTTTCTCTCTCTGTTCTTTCTTCCCTTCTTTCTTTTTCTTTCCTCTCTTTCTCTCTGTTCTTTCTTTCTTTTCTTTACTTCTTTCTTTCTCTCTGTTCTTTCTCTGTCTCTCTCTGTTCTTTCTTTCCCCTCTTTCTTTCTTTCTCTCTCTGTTCTTTCTCTGTCTCTCTCTGTTCTTTCTCTGTCTCTCACTGTTCTTTCTTTGTCTCTCACTGTTCTTTCTTTCTTTCCCCTTTCTTTCTCGCTCTCTCTGTTTTCTTTCTTCTCTCTCTCTCTGTTTTCTCTCTTCCTTAGTTCCAGTCAGTGTGCCCATAATGCCAGCCACTGTGCCCTCAGTACCAGTCAGTGTGATCAGCAGTGCTAAATGGGTGCGATTAGGTGTGGACATGGGTGTGACTAGTTGTGAAATGGGTGTGGCTGGGCGTGGCCAAAATTTGCAGCGGCGCGCTGCGCGCGCCGCAGTCTTTGTCCATCTTTCCCTTCTTTGAAAGTTGGGAGGTATGATAGGGGTGGCTATGACCAGGGGGTCTGGTTGCCCAATACAGAGCAGTTCTGCCAGGAATTCTGTAATCATGCATACAAAAGGGGACAGAGATTTGGGAGGAGTACTGCAACTAAAAGCAATAAATAGGACTGAGCTGAAATCCTGGGCACAGCTGTGACTACATGTTATATAATCGTGTTAATCTCCTCTCACTTCTTGTAAACTACAAGTGTACAAAGATATTATATAGTCACCATGTGACTAGTGGGCCTGTGTAACTTCAAATGCCAGGACTGAATTTTAGTCCCAGTCGGGCCCTGGTATCCTGAATGCCTCTGCCCTTACTAGGTCAGATGAATCCAGGATGATGGGTCGAGGTTGCCACTTAGGACCATTCCAGCGCCAATCGTATTGCTCATCACTGAGGTCAAAGTAGGTCTTCTGGGTGTCTCCCATTAGGAATGAGGCCACTAATTCACCCCAGTGGGAAGTTGGCAGGCTCTCCTGCTCCTCTGTGCGTTCATACTCAGCTTTCTCAGCACTGTCCTGACTTTGTCCCAGATCTCATGATGAACCAGGGATAGTGGCGAGGGGCGTTTCTCGCAGGGCCGCAATCTACTGCAGCTGCTGCTGTTAGTGTTGCTCCTGCTGTTGCCACTGAAATTGCAGCTGCTGCTGTTGATGCTGCTCCTGCTGTTGCCGTTGACTGAGAACCAACTGCTTTAGTAGCTCCTCCATTTTATCAGCAGGACTGGGCTGTAGTGTTGCTGACTTAATTACAGACATGCAGCTTGCCTTGGGGTATGCCTCAGTTCACACTGCCTGCATTCTCTACCATATATAATGCAGCGGTGTACACACAGTAAAGTAAAGAGGCAGTGACCCAGGTAATTCCAACTTATAAGTCTTTATTTGGGCAACTCACAACAAATAGGCAAACGTTATCCTCCGGATCACAGCTGGATCTTCCATAACACTCGTTGCTCTGGGTGACTACACCACCGTATCCACTCGTGGGTGCATCAGTGTGGCTTTGTTTTCTCTGGTTCTGGCCTATGTTCAGTCTTATACACATATGTGGTGCAGAGAGATCATACTCTCAAGCTTGCAAACCACAACACTGATGCACACAAAGCTAAACTGAAAATTTAAATGGAATCGTGGACATGAGCCACTCCCAAAACCCGGAGAGGAGGGAGAGACCCATCCCACTGCCAATCCTATAGGTCTCTCCAAAAACAAAAGCCCATGTCAAGTTTTCCTAAATCTAACCTGGTGAAATAACTTGACCAAGTCCACACTTATTTTTATTTTCCATTATAACCACAGCTGTGGCTGTAATTACAATGCACTCCAGCATGTTCAAAATGCCTCTATCTACTTTCTATGAGATACATAACGGCCCACGAATATAATTCCCCTCGCTGTCTCATGGTATACACAGGTACACAAACAGAATTAACAGTTAAATGTGAACAAAATACAATGCAATTAATCCTTTCTATGTGTGGTGCCCCTGAGGGTTCAGTCGCCACAGAGGTACTGCACCTCCTCCTGAGGTGTGGTGCCCCACCATCCAGGTAAGGTGGAGACACCTGACCACACTCCAACACTCACATCCCACACGCACACCAGTAGTGTAGCAGAGCAACCTTTGTGGCTCCCTGCTTGGAACACGAAGAGTGGCTGGGAGGTGGGTGGAGCTTAGACTGCACATGAGAGCGTTAGGAAGTAGTCAGTTGGTGAGAGAAGATCCCCAGAGAGGGATGGAGAGAAATGAACTGCTGCAGCAGACTTCAGTGACCTGGTGCTCCTGGCACGGGAAGGAGCAATAGCAAGTCTGATTCTTCAGAAGGAAGAAAGATTAGTGCGTAACGTAAGGAGAAGAGAACTAAGGACTAGGGTCAGAGCAGAGCCCTTCCTCAAGTTTGAAGCGCATGGCAGGAGTCCGGTCTCTGAGGTTGTATGGATACTGATGTTCCTGCAGCAGAAACCAGAGGAATAGAAGTTGTCGCCACTTTATTCCCACTTAAGACTCGGGGGCACAATAGCAACGTGTGTGAGCCGAGACCTGAGAGTAGGAAGTCCCCGAAGCAGGCTACAGCTATCTGCCATATGAGTGGAGTCCCAAGTGACATCTGGAAGGAGGAACTTGAGTTTAATACACAACTACAAGTACTTCAGTTTAAGCGCTAGTGAGGAGACGTTCAGAGAAGGCACATGTTGGACGAGTGCTGGAAAGGTGTACTTTACCTTGCCTGGGAGTTGGCTGAGCCCCTGACCTGGAGGACACGGCACCGAAGTAGGCACCTGTTTGCGCAACAGTCTGTGAGTAAAGCCTTGGAACTACAAGCCCTTGTGTCCTCCACTTATTCCTGCGCCTTGCACCCAGCTCTGCTACATCTACTTCTTCACACTATCTCCCCATTTACCAATCTCATCTACTCTGCCCTGGGACTACAGCTCCGCCTGTGGGGAGCTTCAACATCATTGCTGCACCAGACCATCTGTCTCAGAGAAGCAACCCTGTAGCGCTGGTCAAACTGACCAGAAACCTCGGATGGCGTCACGAATCATCTCAATAACTTTATCCCCATCACTCTACCCCTTTTACATTGACCGCCTGAGGCCACGGACCGGGTCCCTGCCACTGTGACATCTCCCATTGGAATCAACGGGCCCAGTACTGAGTACCCCACAGCCTCTGGGGGCGAGTCATATGCATAAATCAATAAAAAGACACCTACTCCAAACAGTTTTTGAAGAGGCCTTTTTGCCTTACTAACTGGACCTCTATAAGGCTATTTATATATGCGCATATATATTCAGATGTAAGATGGTACCAATACATCCTGAAACTGATGTAGAAGGGGCTTTGCTGGGCTCAGTCCAAAATAAACAGAAACCTCGTCTTGAAGCTTTTAGGGAATGCTGATCTCTCCAACACAGGTCTTCCCTGAGTCCTTAGAGATAAGGCCTCATGTGGCCTAACCCAAGATGCTGTGTACTAGGTTGTCCTCACCGAGTTGGCTCATGTCAAGCTGAACAATGCATCCCAGAGTCACCAATAACAGATCCAGAGTCACACCACCCTATCAAGACTTCATATAATACATCACAAATCTCCAACAATACAGTAAACTGTGATTAACCCTTACACCAGTGTTCCCCAACTCCAGTCCTCAAGAGCCACCAACAGGTCATGTTTTCATACCTTCTGATTAATAAAAATTTCTAAAATGTATTTAGCCCTCTACATAATGTATATTCTATTTAGAGTTTTTCTCATATTTGTTCTTGATGCTCTAGAGCAATTAAAAATTCCCTGGTGGGTGAGCATTATGCAGTCCCTAGTGGTGTAAGGGAGGGACAGTTGTTGTGACCTGAATTACTGCTATATTCATGTCCAGTCCTTCCCCTACAGAAAATGTACTGTTCTCTTCTGTATACCTGCATCTCCAGGATCAACTTCTTCTGGGCACTTCCCAGGTGATAACGGTCCCTCTTCCAGGTGACCCCAAGCAATGGAGACACAGTCCGAGTCATCTTTAACACTTTCTTTACTGAGTATTTAACACGTTACATCCACAGTTGGTACATTGTGACATTTGCTTGTTTCCTCATCTTTCCCTTTCTGGCTGTTACTTCTGTGTAGTACACGCCTGGACTGAACTGTCCTAGACTGCTCCCCAGTTCCTTCCTGGCTTAACTTTCCCATGATGACAATTCCTTCTGCCTGTTTCGCCCCAGACTTGAAATCATCAGTCACCCAGCTTGGTTTCCTCTGGTAAAGCATCCGGCCCGTCTATACCAAACTTGTCGAAGTCCCAGCTTCCTTCACTTCATCTGTCCAGCCAACTCCTGCCCTAAAAGCATCAGCCCAGGTGACTAGTTGCCACATCCTTCCGTTTCTGTACTGGCCCACTGCTATGACACACAGTGGCCATGGGTAACGTGGGCTGCAGGACTTGAACGTTGCATGGCTACCAAGCTGTTCGGGCCTATAGCCCATGTGGACTCTAGGGCACACTGGCCCCGTCTGACCTAACTTCCTACAAGGTCCTCGCGTACTACCCGGCAGCCCCTCCTACACTTAACCCTCTATGAACGTCCTATCAGCTATACCTATAGAGCCCACTAGTATACCCCCATATAGTGGCCAGCAACAGAACTACACTTACCCATGACTTTGTAAACTATATACTAAAGTGCCCTCCTCTAATGTCCCCAAAAGGATGCACTGACTTACCCTAATTGTACTTGCACAACAGTCACATTATATTATGCAATAATATAATACAGAAACACAAGACAATATACTACATCTTTCTACACAATGGTAACACATGTGGCAATGCCATTAAAGACGAGCGATAATACATATTTCTATGTAGCAGTACTGCAGACGTTAATCATAAACATTATAATTTAGCAATATACACATTAACATAGGAGGGACAATCTGAGGAAGGGAAGCAAGAAAGACACCATATATCACTCCCTTACAGTGGTCTAGAGGAGTGAAAGGATTAACATATTCAGGCTGCTCCTATGGGGTCCAGTCTTCCTAGGAAATGTAGTTTCTGGGCATTAGCATGAATTGGTGCCACCTAAAAGTAACACTACCTCCTCAACTATTACTAGTATCCACATACAAAGCAGAAGGAATTTGGGCCCCCCCGTAAGAATGTAGATGGTTAGTGTGGCCATAATATCTAAATCTAGCAAATAAAAAAATAAGATATAAAAAAACGTGAAAAACATATAAATAAGTAGCTAGGAGTGGTGAGCGTAAACCTGTAAGAGTTTCATGTCACTCAGAATCCTATAAATGGGTGTAAACCTGATCAGGGGATTACACATGCGGTTGCAATGGTATTTAGAGCCTCCTTCTTGACTCCTGTTTATTTGGCCTGACATGATGACAATGAAGGCTCAATGTCTACATCACTTTAATTACAAATCACCCCCTAGGGGGATAGCCATTGTCTACTGGAACAAACATGGATTCAGCCATAACCTTCGCCAGTGATATCATGTAGCTCAAAGGAGACGGAGAGATTTCCATTAGCTTTTTTTCCAATTACCGCATAGGGAAGGTAAGCGATGCATGCTTAAGGGCTTGGGCTTCTTTGTAGTGGTGGCTTAAAAAAATATATAAATAACTTTAGAAGGTAAAATAAATGTCACAGGATGGAGGAAGGAGTAACCGGAGGAGTATAATAAAATACCATTGCCTTCCATCATTACTTTCTTGTTCAAACTTAGTAACTTTTCAACAATCTATGGGATAGGTGATAACATGGGTAAAACTATATTGGCTGTATTCGCACGCAGACCCTGGTCATGGAGGGCACAAAAGATTCCTTTGATCCACATGAGGAGACCTATTCTATTGCAGATTTCTTGATCTTAAAGTTGCACCCAGTGATCACTGATGATCACTTATGGAACTTTCACTGATTTTTTTGAAGTTCTGGAAGAACCGATGGGTGTACATGCACAACTCTTTTCATTATTTACAGAACTATCTAGTAAAGCGCTAGATGACACCTTGCTAAGTTGGCACAACCCTTTAGGCTGGCCTCTCAACTCTTCCCAATGGTAGATGTTGGAGGAGATAAAGATTTCAACTGATTGATAACTTGTGTTCTCAAGAAGGTGAGCTGCCGCCGTCAAAGTCTGGTAGTGTCTTAATCCCTCGATACATATTAGATATCAACGCAGATATCAACAGGTTCAGCAATCAGTCTAATGTGTATAGGGCTATGGAAAACTTATTCTTGGGGAAAATGTCGATTTCATACATCTCGGACAACAAATCTCTCATAGAGAACAAGAACTGAGAAATCCTTCCACTGTGTATGAAGGACTTTACACACCTCTTCCTATTGAGGGGACATTTCCAGTTTCTCCCAAAGATTACAGTTGATCATGAGGACCAAGCAATGGGAAACCCTTTTATCAGCTTACTACTAGTGGAGCTTCTTGCTAAAAAGGGATTGTCCCAAAGCTGCCCTATGCCATGTACGGTGTATTCTGATGCAGTAACAAAAATGTGCAAGTTTGACCTCAACATCCTGATATGTTCTATAAATCTACACCTCAGTTCTTTCTCTTGTAACCCGCATGCCTCTGTCAGCAAAATGATTTACAGGTTTTATCGGTAACATCTGCACATGAGTAGGTGCAGCATGCCAAAGTTAGGGAAATTTCTTGCCTACGTTATCAAATTCTTTTATCAAACCATCCTAAATTGGAAAAACATGTTTCTCAGATGGAAAAGACAAGAAGTATGTCCTTGAGACCCTGTCTTGTAAGAAACTTGTCTGACGGTCCCAATATTGAGGATTCCCACCGTTGTCCACAATGGAAGGACCTCGTGATTGCAGAACAAGGTACTGACTAGGTGGGAGAGAAGCCTCTGACTTGGGTGTTGAGTGGGTGTACACAAATGTTTTTTTGTTCAAGGGTCACATTGCTATACTGAACAAATCCCAAGGGCTGCAAAATTTTTTAAACGGGTTACTTATATGGATACATTACCAGAAACACCATCAGTACATTAATATATCACCAGAACAAAGTTTTGAATATCTGAGGAGGATTTAGAGAGTTTCTGCTCTAAAAAAAAATCAGTGTGAATGCACACTAACGTAAACTGAGCTTTTAGCGCAGAAACTCATCACAACCTCTTCATAAAATTCCTCAAAACTTAGAGATTTGAGATTATGTTTTAACATAGCCATGAAGCACATTTTTGATTGCTTTATTTTTACAAGATCAGAACCACCATCAGCACATGAGTGCAACACCAGAACCACCATCAGTACCTGAATGCAGAATCAGAACCACCATCAGTACATTGCATTTGCCTTTTTTGCTGCTGCATCACAATGTTGACTCATATTCAGTCTGTGATCTATTAGTATACCCAAGTCTTTTTCACATGTGCTCTTGCTTAGCCCTATTTCTCCCATTCTGTATATGCTTTTTCCATTTTTATTGCCCAGATGTAGTAATGCAAAGTACTAGATATCAATAGATATTAATAGATAGTAATAGATCACAGACTGAATATAAGTCAACAGTGTGATGCAGCAGCAAAAAAGGCAAATGCAATTCTAGGATGTATTAACAGAAGCATACAGTCTAGATCACATGAAGTCATTATTGCCCTCTACTCCTCTTTGGTCAGACCTCATCTGGAATACTGTGTCCAGTTTTGGGTGCCACATTTTAAAAAAGACATCAACAAACTGGAGCAAGTTAAGAAAAGAGCAACCAGAATGGTGACCAGTCTGCAAACCATGTCTTATGAGGAAAGGTTGCAGGATTTGGGAATGTTTAGCTTGCAGAAGAGAAGACTGAGAGGAGACTTAATAGCTGTCTACAAATATCTCAAGGGCTGTCACATTGTAGAAGGATCATCTTTATTCTCATTTGCACAAGGAAAGACTAGAAGCAATGGGATGAAACTGAATGGAGGAGACACAGATTGGATATTAGAAAAAACTTTTTGACAGAGTGATCAATGAGTGGAACAGCCTGCCATGAGAGGTCGTGAGTTCTCTTTCAATAGAAGTCTTCAAACAGAGGCTGGACAGACATCTGTCTGGGATGATTTAGCAAATCCTGCTTTGAGCAGGGGGTTGGACCAGATGGCCCAGGAGGTCCCTCCCAACTCTACGATTCTACAATTCTACATGAATGCAGAGCCAGAACCACTGCCATCAGTACATGAATGCAGCACCAGAACCATAGTCAGTACATAAATGCAGCATCAGAATCATTACATGAACACAGCATCAGAACCACCATCTGTCAGGAAAATATGAGTAATTCCTAAATAACCGAAATACTCATCAAAAGTTGCCAGTTGCCTCTCCTTGGTTTGTGAATGACATGCTTCACAAGCAATTCCCCCTCGCAGCTTCCTTCCCCCCTCTGCTCTGTGTAATTCTATCCCTTCTTCCCCCCTCCCTTGCTCCAGCAGCTGGTCATTACCCAGACCAGCTCGGAGCAGATTCTCCCCCCAATGATTTTAAACTTCTTTGTTTATTCAAACTCAAACTGTATAACACACATTAGTCATAGAAACAGGAAAAATATATTTCCACAATCGGTAGGATTAAAGCTATGCACGTCAAAAATTTGCAGACGGTACGCCCATCAGAAGCCGGGGAAATAGTTTCTGCCACTCCATATCCCACAGACATATCTTATTTAGTATCAAACAAAAGGTAAATTCACAGGGGAAAACAAAATGCCCCTGCCATCACCCTGTGAGCTTCCCAGCCGAACATAGGATGAGGAGAAGCTTTTACTAACGTCTCAAAATAGGAGGTCCTCCTGGGAACAGCCCACATGTGAAGTCAACGAAGGTTGGAGTTCCTAAGTTTATGGCCCAGGACCATAAAACAGGGATGACCATTTTGAGAATTTTCAGAGCCTGGAGGAATACAGCTAACATCCAAGCTGTGGACTGAATCATTGCCTTTGGGAACCCCCCTCACCTCATCAACACATCATACCAGTGACTGAGATGTAGTAAGTTTCTTATTTTAATCCCTTTTATTTTTAACTGTTTGTACATACTGTATTTTGTCTCCTTTTGTAATATCTTTTGTACTTTTGTAAACACTGCCTATATTTTCTGGAGTAAGCTTAAAAATTTACTACCTTTGTTTTCCTTGCTCTATGATAAAACCAACACATACTCTGCACCTAATTCTTTTACCTGCAGATGCGTTCCTGGCCCAATATAGATTTTGATATCAAACGAGGAACTGGTGGCAGCATAGCGCCCCTGGTGGTATTGGGAAACCCTTGCAGTGACAGATTGGAGGTTTATGTGTGTATTCCTGGCCTGGGACTGGTGATATACACACCGCCCTGACTGCAGAGTGCCCAATAACGAGGACATGAAAAGGCAGCCTTTCCGGCGACTAGTTAACCTAGGTGCAGTTCCCTGACTGACCTGAGGGTAAGGGGGGGCGCCAGATAGCTGCAAGTTCCAAACCGGAACTGAAAGTGGAAACATAAGTTGTGGGGATTTATATATCACCCGACCATGTATATAATATATAAATTCCTGATAACTGGGGGCAATCTTTCCCACCCAAATCCCTGACACCATCAATACATTAATGTAGCATCAGAACCACCATCAGTATATGGATGCAGTTCTAGAACCATTGCCAGCACATGAGTGCAGCTCTAAAACCACCATCAGTACATGCATACAGCACTAAGCTTAGTTCAGAGATCAATTGTGGGTCAGCCCCATATACAACTGTATTGCATGAACCTACAACTCCAAATGTGTCTTTAACAATGGTAAGGAGATGCTGTGAGTTGCTGTTACCAGTAGAGTTGAGCGATACCGTCCGATACTTCAAAGTATCGTATCGGATGGTATCGGCCGATCTTTAAAAAAAGTATCGGTATCGCCGATTCCGATACCGGAAGTCCCATTCAAGTCTATGGGACTTCCGGTATCGGAATAAGAAAAACCCTTTCCTGCCCTTGTACAGCCTCTCTGGGGTCTGTACGGGCCTTTCGGGGGGCTGTGCCGGCCTGCCAGGGGGTCTGTGCAGGCTCCGGTGGTCTGTGCCGGCCTGCCGGTGGTCTGTGCAGGCTCCGGGGGGCTGTGCCGGCCTGCCGGGGGGCTGTGCCGGCCTGCCGGGGGGCTGTGCAGGCTCCGGGGGGCTGTGCCGGCCTGCCGGGGGGCTGTGCCGGCCTGCCGGTGGTCTGTGCAGGCTCCGGGGGTCTGTGCAGGCATCGTCCGATGGGACTACAAGTCCCATCGGGCGATGCCTGCTACCATGACAGTGATTGACACATTAGCCAATGATGGGACAGTAGTAGTCCCATCATCCGGCTAATGTGTTAAATGTAAAAAAAAATAAAAAAAAATTACATGCTACATACATACAACATGCATACTACATACATGCTACATTCATACATACATACTACATACATGCTACATTCATACTACATAAATACTACATGCAACATACATACTACATATATACTACATGCATGCTACATACATACTGCATGCTACATACATACCACATATATACTACATACATACTACATGCATGCTACATGCATGCTACATGCTACATACATAACACATATATACTACATGCATGCTACATACATACTACATGCTACATACTACATATATACTACATGCATGCTACATACATACTACATGCTACATACTACATATATACTACATGCATGCTACATACATACTACATGCTACATACATACTACATGCTACATACATACTACATATATACTACATGCATGCTACATACATACTACATGCTACATACATACTACATATATACTACATACATACTACATACATACTACATGCATGCTACATGCATGTTACATACATACCACATACATAACACATATATACTACATGCATGCTACATACATACTACATGCTACATACATACCATATACATACTACATGCATGCTACATACATACTACATGCATGCTACATACATACTACATGCTACATACATACTACATATATACTACATGCATGCTACATACATACTACATGCTACATACATACCATATACATACTACATGCATGCTACATACATACTACATGCATGCTACATACATACTACATGCTACATACATACTACATATATACTACATGCATGCTACATACATACTACATGCTACATACATACTACATATATACTACATGCATGCTACATACTACATGCTACATACATACTACATATATACTACATGCATGCTACATACATACTACATGCTACATACATACCACATACATACTACATATATACTACATGCATGCTACATACATACTGCATGCTACATGCATGCTACATACATACTACATACATACTACATGCTACATACATACCACATATATACTACATACATACAATACATTCATACAATACATACATAGACATACAGTACATATAACATAGAGTAACATACTTACCAATACTTGTCACATTGTTCCCCGAAGCCATTGTCTTTTCCGGAATAAATATTAACATAACAAACCACAAAAATACTCACCCACGATCCGAAGCAGTCCACGAGTGTGTCCCACGACGATCTTGGGTAGAGAACTGCAGCATCAGCTGTTGCTGCCGTTCTCTACGGGCTGCAGGAATCCAATGACGGAAGGTAGGTATCCTTCCGCACTGTATTCCTCCGCCACTTAAAAAAAAAAAAGTCCCTAGTCTCACTTTATGCCATTGCTGTGTGGGAATTTCCCACGCAGCAATGGCATAAAGTGAGACTAGGGACTTTTTTTTTTTTTTAAGTGGCGGAGGAATACAGTGCGGAAGGATACCTACCTTCCGTCATTGGATTCCTGCAGCCCGTAGAGAACGGCAGCATCATCTGATGCTGCCGTTCTCTACCCAAGATCGTCGTGGGACACACTCGTGGACTGCTTCGGATCGTGGGTGAGTATTTTTGTGGTTTGTTATGTTAATATTTATTCCGGAAAAGACAATGGCTTCGGGGAACAATGTGACAAGTATTGGTAAGTATGTTACTCTATGTTATATGTACTGTATGTCTATGTATGTATTGTATGAATGTATTGTATGTATGTAGTATATATGTGGTATGTATGTAGCATGTAGTATGTATGTAGTATGTATGTAGCATGCATGTAGCATGTAGTATGTATGTAGCATGCATGTAGCATGTAGTATGTATGTAGCATGCATGTAGTATATATGTAGTATGTATGTAGCATGCATGTAGTATATATGTAGTATGTATGTAGCATGTATGTAGTATATATGTAGTATGTATGTAGCATGTAGTATGTATGTAGTATGTATGTGGTATGTATGTGGCATGTAGTATGTATGTAGCATGCATGTAGTATGTATGTAGCATGCATGTATGTATGTAGTATGTAGCATGTATGTAGTATGTATGTGGTATGTATGTAGCATGTAGTATGTATGTAGCATGCATGTAGTATATATGTAGTATGTATGTAGTATGTATGTGGTATGTATGTAGCATGTAGTATGTATGTAGCATGCATGTAGCATGCATGTAGTATGTATGTAGCATGCATGTAGTATGTATGTAGCATGCATGTAGTATGTATGTAGTATGTATGTAGTATGTATGTAGCATGTATGTAGCATGTATGTAGTATGTATGTAGTATATATGTAGTATGTATGTAGCATGTAGTATGTATGTAGCATGCATGTAGTATGTATGTAGCATGCATGTAGTATGTATGTAGCATGTAGTATGTATGTAGCATGCATGTAGTATGTATGTAGCATGTATGTAGTATGTATGTAGTATATATGTAGTATGTATGTAGCATGTAGTATGTATGTAGCATGCATGTAGTATGTATGTAGTATTTTTTTTTTTTTTTTTTTTTTTTAACATTTAACACATTAGCCGGATGATGGGACTACTACTGTCCCATCATTGGCTAATGTGTCAATCACTGTCATGGTAGCAGGCATCGCCCGATGGGACTTGTAGTCCCATCGGACGATGCTTGCACAGACCCCCGGACATCAGCACAGCCCCCCGGCAGGCCGGCACAGCCCCCCGGCAGGCCGGTACAGACCCCCACAGGGTGCACAGACCACCGGCAGGCCGGCACAGCCCCCCGGCAGGCCGGTACAGACCCCCACAGGGTGCACAGACCACCGGCAGGCCGGCACAGCCCCCCGGCAGGCCGGTACAGACCCCGGGCAGTCCACACAGCCCCCCGGCAGGCCGGCACAGCCCCCCCGGCAGGCCGGCAGAGACCCCCGGAAGGCCCGAAATGACGGCGCATCATGATGCGCACACACCGCGCATCATGATGACGTCAGTCTGTCAATCAACTTTGAACTTCCGATTGCGATGCCGAATTCCGATATTGAAAAAATATCGGAAGTCGGTATCGGAATTCCGATACAGCAAGTATCGGCCGATACCCGATACTTGCGGTATCGGAATGCTCAACACTAGTTACCAGTCATCATCAGACTGCAGACCATATAGGAACCACAGTACTGATGAAATGTAATCAGTATCACAAATAAACATTTACACCCAGGTACCTTATACAGCTCTGGCAAAAATTAATAGACCACTGCACAGTTTTATAAAAATCAGCTTCTCTACATGTCTGACAGCCATTCCATTCCAGTGTCAGCTGAATTCCAACCAGAGTACACCTCATTCTACTTAATATGCTTCTGATTAGGTGATCACCTGAATCAAACCTTATTTAATGAAGGAAAGTATAAAAAAAAACCCTGCTGTGGTGTTCACAATCCTCTCGCAATAGGACAAGCTGGATGGCAAAACAAGTGCTAGTAATATCCCAAAAGTAATAGGAATGAAAACATAAATTTTAACAATGCCAAAGGAGTTGAAAAGAAAAGTCTTGAGTGAGGAAAATAAGTGTTCAATTCTGGCTTTACTAACAGACGGATACAGTGAGGGTCATGTTGCCTCCAGCATTAAAATTTCTAAGACGGCAGTCCAATACAAGAAGGTCAAGCAGCAGACATTGGGGACAACAAAGATTCAGACCGGCAGAGGACGAAAATGATTCTTCACTGACCAGGATGACCATCATCTTATTCGAATGTCACTCAGCAACTGCAGGATGACATCAAGTGACCTACAAAAGGAATGGCAAGTGGCAGCTGGGTTGAAGTACATGGTAAGAACAGTTCGTAACAGGCTCCTAGAGGCAGGGCTCATGTCATGTAAAGGTAGAAAAAGCCTTTCATCATTGAGAAGCAAAGGAGAGCCAGGCTGAAGTTTGCCAAAGACCATAAGGATTGGACCATAGAGGACTGGAGTAAGGTAATCTTCTCTGATGAGTCTAATTTTCAGCTTTGCCCAACACCTGATTGTCTAATGGTTAGACAGAGACCTGGAGAGAAGTGCAAGCCACAGTGTCTTGCACCCACTGTGAAATTTGGTGGAGGATTGGTGATGATCTGGGGATGCTTCAGCAAGGCTGGAATTGTGCAGATTAATCTTTGCGAAGGACATATGAATCAAGATGCGCACAAGGTTATCATGGAAAATCAGTTGATTCCTTTTGCTCAGGCAATGTTCCCCAACTCTGAGGACTGGTTTTTCCAGCAGGACAATGCACCATGCCACACAGCTAGGTCAATCAATGTGTGGATGGAGGACCCCCACATCAAATGCCTGTCATGGCCAGCCCAATCTCCAGACCTGAACCCCATTGAAAACCTCTGGAATGTAATAGAGAGAAAGATGGATAGTCACAAGCCATCAAACAAAGAAGAACTGCTTACATTTTTGTACCAGGAGTGGCATAGGGTCACCCAAAAGCAAAAACCAAAAGATGCATGAAAGCTGTGATTACAGATCATATTTATTCCACAAAATATTGATTTCTGAACTCTTCCTGAGTTAAAACATTAGTATTGTTGTTTCTAAATGATTATGAACTTGTTTTCTTAGCTTTATTTGAGGTCTGCAAGCACTGTATTTTTTGTTATTTTGACCATTTCTCATTTTCTGAAAATAAATACAAAATTTATTGCTTGAAAATTCGAAGACATGTTGTTAGTAGTTTATAGAATAAAAGAGCAATTTACATTTTACTCAAAAATATACCTATAAAGAGAAAAATCAGACAACCTGAAAATTTTACAGTGGTCTCTTAATTTTTGCCAGAGCTCTAGGTGACATCTTTCCTGACTGAAGTCATTCCCATCCATTTTGTCTCCATGTAGTACAGACATTATGATGAGCTTTCATGCCCAGAGCTCATCTCTGCAGACTTCCCTCTTCTCTGACTTCAGTAGCTTTTCCTGATATGGCGCTCTTAAAAATGAAAGTATCATTACACTGTGCCATAAATAAAAATATCTCCCATGTTACGACCTTGAATAAATAATTGCCCTTAATTGTGCTTCGTGCATAAAATACCCCCCACACACACTGTACCTCTCCATAATGTCGAGCGTGGGTGATATACAAAAAAATAACTTTTATTCCATTTTCAATAAAAGCACGTAAGTCTGCAGGATCAGAGGGTGTAACCTAATGGGCCTAGTCCTTTATAGCAGCCCTCTTCCATTTTATTTTTAACACAATGATTAAGGCGGCACGACCGTTGAAACGCATATGATTTTAAATGCACTTTAAGCCTGTCACTAATAGGAATTATCCGTTTTTGTGTCTCTGGATATAAAGATGGATTTTGGACTTATGTGCTTTTAAAGAAAATGGAATAAAAGTTATTTTTTATGGATATCACCCACGCTGGACTTCTGCTTCACCTTCAGGCTGTGTGCACACGCTGCGGATTCTGCTGCGGATCCACAGCAGTTTCTACTGCGGTGTACAGTACCGTAATATCCCATGGATATCAAAAACCGCAGTGCAGACGGTGTGGATTTTTTCACGCGGTTTCTATACCGCAGAAAGAATTGACATGTCAATTCTTTCTGCGAATTCCGCTGCGGTTTACCATCTCCTCTATTGTAGAGATGAAAAACCGCAGGGCAAAACCGCAGGCTAATTCGCAGGTAAAACCGCAGGTCTTTTGACCTGCAGATTTACCTGCGGATTTTACAAAATCTGCGTGGCCAAATCCACAGAGCATTCCGCAGCGTGTGCACATACCCTCAGGGTGTGGGCACACATTGCATTTTTTGCTGTGGATCCGCAGCGGATTTGGCCCTGCGGATCCACAGCAGTCTCCACGCGGTGTACAGTACCAAGTAATCCTATGGAAAACCAAATCCGCTGTGCACATGCTGTGGAAAATTCAGCGCAGGTTCGCTGCGGTTTACTTTTCGCAGCATGTCACTTCTTTTTTGGGGAACCGCAGCTGCATTCTACGTTCTGGGACATACAAAAAACATATTCATTCATTCATTTTTTTTTCTCTCTCTCTCTCCAATCCGCACTGCCAAAACGCACTAGAACCTGCATCAAATCTGCTGAACAAATACTAGGAATCCGCAGGAATATTTTACCCTGCGGTTTCTGCCAAGAGATGCGGTTTCTCTGCGGAAAAAGCCGCAGCAAAAACCGCAACGTGTGCACACACCCTCATACTACTTGGAGCACTGCATGATCTGCACGGTGGGACTGGAGAGGAGGTGAGCTGATCTTTGTTGCTTCTTCTCCATAATGTCTCCTCATATACTGTCCTCATACACGTTAGCAGTACCCCCTGTCTTCTTTAAGAAAAAGAGGCTGTAAAATTGTAACCTTCTTTTATTGATTGCAGATGTGACAGGAAAGGGTGAAACTATAGGATGCAATAACAGGAGCATTTCAGAATATATAACTGCACAGAGCATAAAAATACAGATAGTCTGCAATACACAGTAACATGAGGTAATACATAGGTACCATGAGGTAATACATAGGTACCGTGAGGTAATACATAGGTACCATGAGGTAATACATAGGTACCATGAGGTAATACATAGGTACCGAGAGGTAATGCATAGGTACCATGAGGTAATACATAGGTAACATGAGGTAATACATAGGTACCATGAGGTAATACATAGGTACCATGAAGTAATACATAGGTAACATGAGGTAATACATAGGTACCATGAGGTAACACATAGGTAACATGAGGTAATACATAGGTACCATGAGGTAATACATAGGTAACATGAGGTAATACATAGGTAACATGAGGTAATACATAGGTACCATGAGGTAATACATAGGTAACATGAGGTAATACATAGGTACCATGAGGTAATACATAGGTAACATGAGGTAATACATAGGTACCGTGAGGTAATACATAGGTAACGTGAGGTAATACATAGGTACCGTGAGGTAATACATAGGTACCATGAGGTAATACATAGGTAACATGAGGTAATACATAGGTAACATGAGGTAATACATAGGTACCATGAGGTAATACATAGGTATCGTGAGGTAATACATAGGTACCATGAAGTAATACATAGGTAACATGAGGTAATACATAGCTGATTATTACCTATTTAGTACAACAACGTTATAAACACAGGATTATAACACCTAGATAGTGCTTACCAACTATGCTTAGAGCAGGCTGTTTAAGAAGCATGAAGAACACGAATGGTGTAGATTCTCCTAAGACACGTGGAGGAATAAAGACTGCTGTTCCCCTCACAGTGTTATAAACAAGACTATGATGTAACAGGAACAATCCCACATACATTGCAAATTAAACTAGAATCTATGCATTAAACGGCCAGCAAGTGGTGCTGTTACCTTACAGTATGAAATATATGAAGGATTAATACACACAAAAATGACTTTCTAGACAGCAATTATATGACTGGACAGAACACCTCACATTGCGCATTTTCATATTATCCCCCACACTGCCCCTCTATATAATTTTGACCCTGAATAAATAATTGCCCCACACTGTTCTACCTGTGCAAAACATCCCCTTATACTGCCCCTCTTCATAATATCCCTCCATATTGCTCTTCCCCATAAAAAGATCATATATTTCCACACTGCCCATCTGTATAATATCCACTCCACATTACCCTTCTCCATATCCCCCACACTTCACCTCTCCATAATATTCCCCACACTGCCCCTCTCCATAATATTTCCCTCCACACAGCTCCTCTTCATAATAATCCCCCCACACTGCCCCAACTATAATTTTCCCTCCACACTGTCCCTCACCATAATATTCCCCCCACACTGTCCCGTCTGCATAAAGTCTCCACACTGCCCCTCACTGTACTATGCCCCCTTTCACAATCCCTTCAATTGCCCCATAATGTCCCCCATTGTTCCATAATGTGCCCTCTCAGTAACCCCAACCTGTCCCTCCCCTTAATCTAATATGATAGTATATTTAATCCTAAACTCCTCCATGGAGCGATTACCAGTGCCCACCGTCTTCTCTGCCTCTATTGCACTGGTGACACCAGCAGTGTGATGAGGTCAGCAGAGTGATGACCTCATCATGCTGCTGCACGTCGGGGCGAGGGCTGATGCATGCTCCTCGGCCCCAGTCCTGGCCCCAAGTGTTCTGATGTATTTGCTTCTGTTAGACGCGGATACTTTTGAATAAAGGAAGAATAGGATCTGGCGTCTCCTGAACAGCTCTGGGGCCGCAAAAAACACTTTGGCAGAACGCATGCAGCCATATGTTGTGAAGGCCTCTGGCCTTGAGGGTAATGTGAGAGTGTTGGCAGGTATGCATGGATATATGAAAGGCCAATAGCACTGGGATATTGGGGTTAGCAGAAGTTTGCCTTACATTTTGTGTACATGTTATTAGATTTTGACTAGGGTTATGCATTGATAATGAGAACGATCACCAGCCATGTGCAATCTTGCATAACATCTGCCAGAGAAATGCATTGCACCCCCAGTGCTGACAGCTGACCACAGGTGGTTACAGCACCTGGACCCAAGGTCATAAGCTGATCACTGGGGGCAGTTGGATTTAGAAAAGGGGGTGTCCGGATGGGATAACCCCTTCCTAGAAGCTTGGGGGTCACCATTCTAATTGTCACCTACAGGACACATCTAATTGATCTCTAGATTTTACCATAGTTGAAAGTAGAAATGTTTGGCATGAAGCTATAAAAATAACAAAGCAACAACAACAAGAACAAAACAAGAACAATAACAACAACATCAACAACAACAACAACAACAATATTAATATCACACTGGCAAGCCTATGTATGCAATGATACAAAGATACCTCCCATACTAGAGGAGTTAAAGGGAAACCAAGCTCCCTAGTTCCCTATGGTCCTTTTCTTTTGAAGACCCCTACCTCTGTGCAGAAACAGTTAAATGCTATCTGACACTGAAAATAGCAGTCTGGGGTATGTTTTTATTTCTCTGAAGCCCCCCTTTCCTTCATTACTTCCTAGTTTCCCCTCAGTGAAGGTATACAGAGCGCACTCACAGTAACTTCATTCACAAGTAGCAGAGAAGTGGAGGGGGCATGGAGGGGATTCCACAAAGCCCCTGATGAAAAGACCGAGGTCAATACGTGAGACTCTAATAGTAAGAGCCAGACGAGGGACAAACATTTTACCTCGAAGACATCACCCATTTGCCACACAGTAAAAACCTACATTGAGAAGTTGTAGTACTTGTTTGACAGCTGAAGGGGGCATTGTGGCTGACACATTAGGGGACACTTTATTTTATTCCCGTTGTTCCCCTGAGTATATTATTATTATTATTATTATTATTATACATTTTTATAGTGCCATTTATTTCATGGCGCTTTACATGTGAAAAGGGGCATACATACACAAGTACAATAAACATGAGCAATACAAGGCACACACAAGTACAGAAGGAGAGAGGACCCTGCCCGCAAGGGCCCACAGTCTACAGGTATTCTGCTTTTTCCTTTTTTATAATCTGCCATACTGTCCCAAAGATATGAGACTTTTTATTTAGTGCTTTTTTTAACAAAGGGGAGTTGCTCAAAGGTGAATAAGCAGAGTGGCCTAGAGACACGCCCCAGAGGATCCTGTGAGCCACACCCCCTGTAAAAAACATACAAATCAGAACTAAATTAAAGTTAAGTAAAATTAAAACTAAATTTTAAAACTAAATTAAATTAAATTCCAGTTTCTCTGGAATTGTATGGCAGATTAAAAAAAAGGGAAAAGGGGATTACACGGGAGAACAGCGATAAAAAAATAAGAACTAAACCTGGACATTTTTCACCTGGTACAGGTCCACCTTAAAGGTGGGCACTATATCTGACAACCAAAGAACTAGGGCTGGCAACAAGGGATTAAATATGGCGGACACTTAAGGGGGAAGTTGGAATGACACCTGCAGGCACTATGGCTGACACCTGACAAATGTAAAAGGGTACTGGGACTGACACCTGGAGAAGCAATGTGGACGGCTGTCTAAGGCGAGGTTAGCGCAGCATTTTTAGAAGGATTTTGGAGTAGATCCTCTCCAGTGTTACTATAAACAGAGTAAAAGAGAGGGACCCCCGTAAACAGTATCAGTTTGCAATTGTTCACATTGCGGAAGCAAGACAATTCGTCCATAAACAGTGACAGCAGAAAGTGGGAATATAAACCATGGCATCAAAAGCCCCATTACCATGACCAATTATACAAAGCTCCCAGTAGCAGTGTCAGCTAGAGAAGTCCCCCATAAGTAGTGTCAGCTAGAGAAGGCCTCAATTAGCTGTGTCAGCCAGCGAAGTCCACCATAAGTAGTGTCAGCCAGAGAAGTCCCCCATAAGTAGTGTCAGCTAGAGAAGGCCTCAATTAGCTGTGTCAGCCAGCGAAGTCCACCATAAGTAGTGTCAGCCAGAGAAGTCCCCCATAAGTAGTGTCAGCTAGAGAAGGCCTCAATTAGCTGTGTCAGCCAGAGAAGGCCTCAATTAGCTGTGTCAGCCAGCGAAGTCCACCATAAGTAGTGTCAACCAGAGAAGTCCCCCATAAGTAGTGTCAGCTAGAGAAGGTCCCAATTAGCAGTCTCAGTCAGAGAAGGCCCTCATAAGCAGTGTCAGAAATAGGTGGTCGTGCTCAGATAACCATGGCACCTTACAACTTCATCACATAAGGAACCCATGCACACATTTGGCGGTCTGATACCTGGTGCTTGTAAGCCATGGGAGGGGGCCACACGGGTGCACAATATTCCCGAAGCTAGCGCTGTAGAGTCAGGGCAGCGCATGTGCCCCATTTTTCTGGCTCCCGGATCTTTGGGCAAGCACCACTTTAAACTATACTGGCAACAACATGACATCAATACAGATGGCACAATGATGTCACCGCCCTGTGCCCCCTGGGCTGAGCCGCTCTTTGTAAGGGGTACAAGACGACTTGTGCACTTGCAGAAGGTGAATAGAAACAAAATGTTGTTTTTTAATTTTAATTACTTTTGGAGAATGCCCCTTGGGACACCATTACTTCTTATTTCTAAGGGGGCACTTAGGGGGCATTATTACTGGGCACTCATACCCACGCTATCCCCCTGCATCAATGCTGTTTCTAAAGGGGGCTCTTAGGGAGCCTTATTGTTTTATGGGGCTCTCAGGGGGGTATTACTAGGATGGGGAGGTGCAGTGATTACCTTGCCCTGGGCAATGGCAACCCATGCTACTACACAGCATCATTACTTTTTAAAGTGGTACTCCTATTTCTAAAGGTAATACTAGGGGGAATTATTTGTTTTATGGGGACACTTACTGCTTTAGGGGTCACAATACCTACCGTCCCACAGGAACTGGCAACTCGCGCTACCCTACGGCATCCCTACTGCACTCAGGGGGCATTATTCGTTTTAGGGGGTCATTTTACTGGATTAGATGTAATGTTTGCTTTTCTTTGGCATTGCCCTCTGGAGCTACATCACAACATCACTACTGATTAAGGTGGTACTATGTCTTGACTAGGATACTAGGGGGCATGAGTTGTTCTATGGGGGTACTTATTAGACATTAATACTGGGTAAGGGGGAGACATACCTTCCTCCTGCATCACTCACTCTGGACGTTTTATTACTGGGTTAGGTAGTGCAACACTTGCCTTGCCCTGAGTGCTGATGTCCCCTGGGGGGCTATATGTATGGGGGGTCCATAGCTGGCTGTATAGAACCACTAGTGATCAATTCTCTGCAGATTGGCAGCAGGAGGTGTGTGAGGGGTGGGAGGCTGGAACACATGGAAGTGCAGGTCTGTGCTGGAGCTGTCACCGGGGGAGGAGTGGGCGCAGTATAGTGTGCAGGCTCAGAAGCCCACCAGGCAGATTGGGCTGTGGAAGGGGGAGAAACATGGATGCCACTGGCAAACTGCAGAATTAGGGATCGCATTCCAGAGGGGAGTGAAATTGATCAGGGAGACAGGAGAGGAGGGAGGCGCCTTGGCTTTGGGGACTGGCTCAGTGTAGACCTCAGCTGGATTGTGCTGGGAAAGTTGTAGGACTTTCTTGGGGCAGGAGGTGAGAGGAGAGCAGGCTGGATGTGACCATGTCACCACTGGAGGACTTGCTGTGATCTATCTTTGTAACACTTGGATCCTGGATACTTTTTGTTTTGAACTATTTACAAGAGGCAGAAGATACATGTAATCCCTCCCTGAAGGTAAGGCTCAGGCTGCTGATCATCTCTGGGGACTCTCATGGTGGCCATCACATTTGACATCTGGGTCACTTACAAACGGAAATGTACAAGTTGTGGCTCTCTAATTATTAGGAAACTACAAGTTCCAGCATGTCTAGAAGTTTGGGGGTTATAGGGTTTACCTTCATTTGTGATCAGTTTGGTCTATGGGGCATTTATCAATATGAAGCTGTGACATCCAGCTGTTGCCAAACTACAACTCTCAGCATGCCAAGCATCTTGAATAATTTCCTAAATGAAACAAATTGCATAACTAACTTATTGCTTTATCGATATCCTCCATAGCAGCCCAAAAGTTGGCAGGTAGCGCTTTTATAAAGGGACATCTGCGCTCTTCCTTGTAAGATATGTAGAAATATGAAGGCTTCCTGACTATGCGCCTAAGCTTTATATCAGGGGAAACGTAGATTGGGGACTTGGAATTTAATCACTTGATCCTTTTGTTTTTTGGACAGATAAGCTGCTGTCAGAAGATGATCCCACATGGTGAGGTTTTCTTCCTCCTCAGTGTGCCGCACCTCAAAATTAGTGTGCATTAGGCTGGAATCACACACAACGAATAAAAAATCGGTCCGATTTTAACGGTACGAAATCGCACAAAGAATTCTTGTCCAGGGATCCGTCTGTCATCCCATTTTCCGGCGATGAACCGATTTTATTCGCATCTAAGCATCAAATTGTCATCCAATGCCAATGCCTGATGCTCTTTCCTGTTGACCTGGAGAAGTCTTGCGATTTAATTGCAAGTCACACGTGTGGTGCGTTTTCAATGCGATTTTTAATCGCATCCATAGACTTGCATTGGCGAATCCGATCCGAAAATCGGTGACAAGCGCAGCATGCTGCGATTGTCTCGGTCCGAGGAACGGATCCGATAAAAAAAACGCATGATGGGAGCAGCACCATAGAATAACATTGGGACGAATGCAATGCGATTTTTTATCGCTTTGCATTCGTCCGCTTTAATCGCTAGTGTGACTCCGGCCTTAAAGTGACATTCAATTCAATATTGGCCTTCCCACTTGGTCAATGTCTCCATATCTAACCTGTAAGGTGCATCTTGACTTTTCCCTTGGCAAAAAAAAATGGTTGAGCATGTTGAACTTTGATGCCCAATCCTTTTGATTTTAAGGGAGACATGCCGCTATCAGACACCTGTGGAGCATTATTTCCCTCTTCCGATTGATGGTGTATGGAGGCCATTATAAAAGGACGAAGGACCTTCCAAAGAAAATAATGGAGGTGCCTCGTAAATGACATTTATCGTCTATCCACAGGATACCTGATAACTGTACGATGTCTAGGGGAGCTGAGCTGCTGAAACCACCACTGATCAAGAGAGCAAAGAAGTAGTGAGCATGTGCAACCACCACCACTGCTAGAGCTGCACATGCTCACTGCAACTCCAATCACACAGAGGAGTTTAGGAGTGGTGGAGATAGCAGCAGAAGGATCATTAATCCATAACCTGCAGATAGGTGATAAAATGTCATTTAAGGGAACATTTCTGTCCATCGTTGGTCATTTAAGGTTAAATTGCACCCAATGAACATCTATCATGATTGAAAATGTTCATTTTGTTAGTTATGGTTGGCACCTTTGCGCTTCGAAAGATCCGCTGTCTTTTTGCATTGTGGGAATGTAGCCTTGGATGAAATTATCTACGTTATCTGAGTGCTTGATCCGCTGTCTGATAAGGCTCTGTTCACACATCCACCGGACATTCCATGTTAGGGACAAACAGAATAAGTGATCCTTCTCAGAAGTACTGTATGTGGTCCATTTGGTTAGTGTTGTCCAAAAAGTGATGTTATGGTGTCAGCTGGATGGTCTTCAAGGAAGGATCAAAAAGAATGATTGTCCTCTAGAGCTCATTGCATCAGTGATAATAGAAGCCATGGTGGTATAACTTAAGCATTTTCAGAACTATGTCTATAAGGACAGCGGATCTATAAATCTTCTTGAAATAAGCTTGTCAGCACAAAATGACTGCTCAAACCAAGCACAGTCAATCAGTGCACACTACATGTGGTGGAACAGTTCAGGACATCTTCTGATCTTCTTGTTTTGCAAATAGGTGGCAAGGTGCGCTCAACTGCTCGGCCACGCCAAGGCTTCATCACTGAGCATCAATGCTGGGTTTGAATGGTCATTTTGTGCTGACAGATGGTCCCTTATGGATCACCACGGTACTTTCATTATTGCATTTGTGCCTTTTTTTGTAAAGTTTTTATTGTTTTGTGCTTTTTTTCTTTGTGCTATATTCATTGTGCCATTTGCGCCCTTTTTGAAGTACATTTTTTTGTGCGAGCCCATTTTTTTAGGTAGCCACTGTAGGTGGACTTTTGAAAAGTCACGAAATGTGTCGAAAAGGGATTTTAGGTGCGCTTTAAATTTTGCTGCACATTTTCCAACATTTTAGCAAAACATGAGAATTTCCTACTACTTGTAATATATATCACAGAGAACACGGCTGAGATTTTCAGACTACTGTAGATAAGCTTACGCCAACAAGTTACCTGCCCTGGGGGTAGAGGAGGCGGGAGGGGGGGTAAGTGGCGTGTCTGATATCAGCAAGTGGCTCCTGGAGAGTTATTTATTTCCTCAAGCCTCAGGTATCAAAACTTACAGATCTTCTGATGTCTGCCTTACAAGTCCTAGCATTTCTTACTTTGAAAATGGTGACCACGAGGTCAGGCCCATCTCCTACGTATTCTGTACCAGCTCCTTAGCTTGTTGTATGGTTACTCTGACCAGGAAAAATGTCGCTGTTAGTAGTGGTGGTCTGTAACAGTGGCATGAAAAAAGCATGCAATAGTCGTAGTTAGACTTGTGGAAGACTTTTTTTTTAGAAACAGCGCCATTGTTATCCATAGGCTCTTTGGGGTATTGCAACTCAGTTCTACCCCCTTGAATAGCGTTCATGGAAACCCAATCCATTGGCAAGAGGGGCACAGTTTGTGCACTGGAATAAAGCAATGCAGTTTTTCCAATTCTACAAAAGGTTTTGAAAAGGGATTTGCCTTTTTTTAGAAGAATTCTGGATTTAAGTAACACTCAAAGAAGGAGCTTAACAATCAGTATAACATTTTAAGGGTCTGTCTATAACTTCCCCGATACACTGGAGCCATAATGTGGCTTTTACGCTAGGCACAAAGTTCTTAGGGGTGCAACATTTCAAGAGAAAAAACAGTAAAAAAAGCTTGCGCCCTTGGTATTGAAGATCCGTTTGCTCAATAGTTATGGCCCGGTACCCTGAATCTCTGTCGAGCGTCACCTTGAGTAGTACTGGTGTAACCATAAGGCCAATACTGTGGCACAGCAGTTAGTTATAGGCTCCTGTCCATGCCCAACTACCTAACGTCCTGTAGGACACAGGCTGTTGTAGGCCTACAAGATGTTGGTGCCGCCTGTGCAGGCCTAAAGGTGACATTATTACTTTTATAGGTGACACTCGTAGGCATCATTAATTGTTAAAGAGTGCATTAATGGGGCATTAATACTTTCTAAAGAGACAATTGTTAGGTTAAGGGGACAAAACATGCCTTTCCCCATGCGCTGGAAACCCACTCTACGTATGGCTGGTCTCGACTAAATGGGGAAGGTCTGATAATCTGGGTATGCTTATCACCAAGAAAGTGGGAATGGGGTCACATCTACATGGAACTGGCCCTTACTGCATTAAACATCCCTGGCGAGTCACAGAGGGGTATAGAGTATTTGAGGTGTGTGGCTTTCACTTTAGATAAAGGTATGAAATGTTTCTAAATTAATAGTGATAAGTAGAGATGGAGGCTGTAAGCCGATGCCCCTTTAATCTGGTGATTCCCCAGCTATCCCGGGACGCAACAGATGACATGGAGTGAAGGGTGTTTTCACACTAAGTAGGATGAGCTTGGTGAGAGGATGCCAAATACCAGAAGAGATGACTCCTGGCCTTTGTCATGATGGCCGATATAAACTACGACATGGTCCTTCTTAAAGGGCGTTTACACCTAATGTATATTTATGTACTAAAGCAATTAATTTCTTTTTATGACTGTAGGAATTGAGGTTGTTTTTATAGAACGCTACCCATATTGCATTATTTTCCCTGCATTGGCTACCAGAACGGCAGCTTTCTTAGAGGGGATTTTGGATTAGTGTCAAACAATTGACACAGATACACATTCTGTCAGACATTTCCTCAGCTGAGGAGTCTGAGTGGTTTCTGTAGCTGACAGAGCTGTCATACTCATTATTACACTGTGAGGCCTATATTTCCATTTTTTGGCAGCCATCTTGACTGATTTGTTTTTGTATATTCTGTCAGGTGATTATGGAGGAGTTGCTCTTAGCAATCAATCAGATGCCTGCTTTCATTTTTCAACCTACCTTAGAAAAATGAAAGCTGGAATGTGATTGGTTCCATTTACCCAGTAATGGATAAGGCAGCCATTTTATTCTTTTGCCTCCTGAATAAATAAAACGTTACTAGTACAATCATGTATGCCTCATTTATGAAAAGTCTGAGGTAAAATGGTCTTGGTTCCCCATAGCAAACAATCAGAGCTCAGCTTTTAATTTTTAATACAGCAACAGTAAACTGAAAGCTGCTCTGTGATTGGTTGCTATGGGCAACAAAAAGCCTCCATCTTGTCTGACAGATATACGACCTACGGATGTTTACTAACAATACAAACCGTCATGGAGTGAACACATGAAGGAATGGACTTGGAAGCGCTCCACTAAATTACTCATGGCAGGAACTCCTGGAATAGCTGGAAGGTCAGGGGACGGCCGGTACAATGTTAGCAGGGAGAAGCGTGGACGCTACAGAGACACCAAACATCTTTGTAAAAAAACATCATTTTGGGTCCCTTGAAGTATTATTTCCACCATTGATTTCATGGCTGCATACGAAATCCGTCCATCTTCTTCTTTTTAGATCATTTTAGGCCCATGGGATGGTTAGTTGTGATGTCAGGGTGGTTCAATCAGAAAATGACCTATAGTTTATGTTTTTCCAATTTAGTAATTAGTAAACAATAAATAATTTAAACCAGCAATTTATAAAAGTCACATATGGAAAATGTACAGCGGAGAACCATTTGTGTATAAAAGGGAATTATGTTGAGTATGTGTGTATGTGTGTGATGTCATAAAATTGTAAATAAAAAATAATAAATTTATATATATTAGTATTATTGTTTTAAGCTGTGTGGAAGTTTCTTCCCTCCGCTATATAAGGGTAAGTGCACAAATAGTTTTTACGTTGTGTGGATTTTGTTGCGGTTTTGCCCTGCGGTTTATCACCTCATAATGATAAGGTGTGAAACCGCAGCGGAAACCGCAGAAGGAATTGACATGCTGCGGATTGTAACCCGCAGCAAATCCACAGTGTTTCTTTCCCCATAGGAAATAAAGGTACTGTACAACACAGCAGAATCTGTTGCGGACCTGCAGGGCCAAATCCGCTGCGGATCCGCAGCAGAATCCGCAGCGTGTGCACATACCCTAAGGGAAGCGGCGCTGTACAATATACTATACCTGATTTTGGAACGCGTTATATGAATGAATAATGATCCAGGGAACATACATCCTTGTCTTCACTCTGGCAGTGCCTGGGAATTACCAATCTTATACAATAGGTGATATCACAGTTCACCTTCTCCTCGTCTTGAACAATGACTGATAACACCTCTATATATAGTAGATAACACAGGATCCACCATTCACAATAGGTGATGTCACAGCTCACCTCCTCCCCCCTCCTATACAATGACTGATATAACACCTCTATATACTGTAGCTAACACAGGAGCCACCATTCACAATAGGTGATGTTACAGCTCACCTCCTTGTGTACAATGACCAATAACACCTCTATATACAGTAGCTAACACAAGATCCACCATTCACAATAGGTGATATCACAGATCACCTCCTCCTCCTATACAATGACTGATAACACCTCTATATACAGTAGATAACACAAGATCCACCATTTACAATAGGTGATATCACAGCTCACCTTCTCCTTCTCCTGAACAATGTCTGATAACACTTCTATATATAATATATAACACAGGATCCAACATTCACAATAGCTGATGTCACAGTTCACCTCCTCCCCTTCCTGTACAATGACTGATAACACCTCTATAAGATAGCACAGAACTCACCATTCACAATAGGTGATATCACAGCTCACCTTCTCCTCCTCCTGTACAATGACTGATAACATCTCTATATACAGTAGATAACACAGGATCCACAATTCACAATTGGTGATGTCACAACTCACCTCCTTGTGTACAATGACCGATAACTCCTCTATATACAGTAGCTAATACAAGAGCCACGATTCACAATAGGTGATGTCACGGCTGATAACACCTCTGTATACAGTAGCTAACACAGGATCCACCATTCACAATAGGTGATGTCACAGCTCACCTCCCTTTCGCTTCACAATACCCCTTGCACACGCTCATTAGAGTCTTCAGTGCATAAGATAGGGGCAGAGTCTGTTTATTGCTGCTAATCTACATGTGACTTTCCAGAAACAACAGGAAGTTAGAATCTCAAAAAATGCCAGTGTGAAAACAAAATTATTAAAAATGAACACAAAAACCTATTTTTAATAATAGATCAATTTTTAATGACACATTACCTTTACAGAAGTAAGGCCTCCGTCACACATAGCGACGCACCAGCAATTCCGACAACGACAACCTTGTCAGGATCGCTGGTGTGTCGCTACATGATCGCTGGTGAGCTGCCAAACAGGCAGATCTCAGCAGCGATCAGGACCAGTGACGACGCGAGACAAGGGCGTGCGTCGCTTAGTTACCCGCAGTGTACCTTAGATACTAGCGTGCTGGTGCAGGGAGCTGGTATCCAAGGTAAACAGCGGGTTTCTAAGTGCCTCTTAGAAACCCGCTGTTTACCTTGTATACCAGCTCCCAGCGCCATCACGCTGGTATCTAAGGTACACTGCGGTTAACTAAGTGACGCGCGCGCTTAGTTACCCGCGGTTTACCTTGGTTACCAGGCTCCAGCTCACTGATCGCTGGTCTCCCGCCTGCCACACGCAGCGATGCGTGCTGGCCAGCGGGAGACCAACGATAAAAAGTGTCCAGGGCTTTCGAGCACGATCAGCGATACCCGGCAGGGGGGCCGGTCGCTGATACCCGTCACACACAGCGATCTCGCTGGTGAGATCGCTGTTGCATCACAAAACTTGTGACTCAGCAGCGATCTCGCTGTTTGTGACGGGGGCTTAAGACCAATTTTCTTCTGTTAAGAGGGGGAGATGATCGAGGCGTTTCAGCCCTTGCGCACCCTTTCTCCACCCTTTCTGTCGGAGGTGAATGCCCTGCAGCTATAAATTCTACTCGCTTGGGCATCGCTGGTGGCATATTGTTCCAGCCAAAACAAAGGCAGAGATTAGTGGGCACGGAGCCTAGAACCGTGACACTGACACCCAGGTGGTAACACCAGAAAATCTGTAACATCCCGCTGGAATGTCTGTGTCCTCGATTGCCTGCGTGCAGGTAATCTCCTGACCTTACCTGCACCCCATAAACGGTCCTACAGGTTAGAGTGACGCTGATGAATCACTCCTGGAACTGTCCAAAAACTGGATTCAGTCCCTGAAACTCAAGAAAACTGTGCGGGGTGCCAGGTACGGAGAGATTGGTGGCCCCTGATGAACAGCTCATTTACTTGACTCATTTGTTTTAACTCTTTACATCAAATTTATCTGTTTTTGTTTGACTTTTTTGTTGTTTTGTTTTATTTATATATTCTTTTGTGCTTTTAATATACTACAGGGAACGGCCAGTTCTTCTCTTATTTTTCATTTAGGAGAACGCATTCCATGTGTCTTAAAGTTGAATCAGGAGGGATTGTAAGGTCTAGGCAGGACATATGGAAGGGATTATATGGGGAGAATGCAGCCATTTTTTTTATTATTATTATTTTTCCTCTTGTGTCAAACCAAAAACGTTGTTTTGTTATAGAACGCAGACATAATTTTATTATTTTAAATTATTTTTCCTATTGTGTCAAATCAAAAGCTTTGTCCTGTTATAGGTTAACTCCAGAATTTTGTGATATATATATATATATATACATATATATTTATATATATATATATACACACACACTAGCTGAAGAGCCCGGCGCTGCCCGGGCATAGTAACTAACTACGGTTAGTTATAACAAATTATAATGATTATATCTTAGATTATTATAATAATTATTATAATGATTATATAATATATATATATATCTGACTGTAGAGCCCCGACCACTCCGCATAGCCACATTCACTAATAGCCCACATCATTCCGTCAGCCAGAGCCACCGTACTACTACCCCTAATATCCCACATCATCCCGTCAGCCAGAGCCAGCGGACTACTACCCCTAATATCCCACATCATCCCGTCAGCCAGAGCCACCGGACTACTACCTCTAATATCCCACATCATCCCGTCAGCCAGAGCCACCGTACTACTACCCCTAATATCCCACATCATCCCGTCAGCCAGAGCCAGCGGACTACTACCCCTAATATCCCACATCATCCCGTCAGCCAGAGCCACCGGACTACTACCTCTAATATCCCACATCGTCCCATCAGCCAGAGCCACCTGACTACTTCTCCTAATATCCCACATCGTCCCATCAGCCAGAGCTACCGTACAACTACCACTAATATCCCACATCATCCTGTCAGCCAGAGCTACCAGACTACTACCCCTAATATCCCACATTATCCCGTCAGCCAGAGCCACCAGACTACTACCTCTAATATCCCACATTATCCCGCCAGCCAGAGCCATCCGATTACTACCTCTAATATCCCACATTGTCCCATCAGCCAGAGCCACCGGACTACTACTCCTAATATCCCACATCGTCCCGTCAGCCAGAGCCACCGGACTACTACCCCTAATATCCCACATCATCCCGTCAGCCAGAGCCAGCGGACTACTACCCCTAATATCCCACACCATCCCGCCAGCCAGAGCCACCGGACTACTACTCCTAATATCCCACATTGTCCCGTTAGCCAGAGCCAGCGGACTACTACCCCAAATATCCCACATCATCCCGTCAGCCAGAGCCACCGGACTACTACCTCTAATATCCCACATCGTCCCATCAGCCAGAGCCACCTGACTACTACTCCTAATATCCCACATCGTCCCGTCAGCCAGCGCCACCGTACAACTACCACTAATATCCCACATCATCCCATCAGCCAGAGCCACCGGACTACTACCCCTAATATCCCACATTATCCCATCAGCCAGAGCCACCGGACTACTACCTCTAATATCCCACATCGTCCCATCAGCCAGAGCCACCAGACTACTACCCCTAATATCCCACATCATCCCATCAGCCAGAGCCACCGGACTACTACCTCTAATATCCCACATCGTCCCATCAGCCAGAGCCACCAGACTACTTCTCCTAATATCCCACATCATCCCATCAGCCAGAGCCACCAGACTACTACCCCTAATATCCCACATCATCCCATCAGCCAGAGCCACCAGACTACTACCCCTAATATCCCATATCATCCCATCAGCCAGAGCCACCGGATTACTACCTCTAATATCCCACATTGTCCTGTCAGCCAGAGCCACCGGACTACTACCTCTAATATCCCACATCATCCCGTCAGCCAGAGCCACCTGACTACTACTCCTAATATCCCACATCGTCCCCTCAGCCAGAGCCACCGTACAACTACCACTAATATCCCACATCATCTCGTCAGCCAGAGCCACCGGACTACTACCCCTAATATCCCACATCATCCCATCAGCCAGAGCCACCGGATTACTACCTCTAATATCCCACATTGTCCCGTCAGCCAGAGCCACCGGACAACTGCCACTAATATTATTATTATGCATTTATATAGCGCCATTTATTCGATGGCGCTTTACATGTGAAAAGGGGAAATATAGACAAGTGTAATAAACAAGTGTAAGACAAGGGATACACAAGTACATAGGGAGAGGGGACCCTGCTCGCGAGGGCTCATAGTCTAATATCCCACATCATCCCAGCAGCCAGAGCCACCGGACTACTACCCCTAATATCCCACATCATCCTTTCAGCCTGGGGTCAGAACCAGAGCGCTGAGTGGAACGGTCCTAACTTCCATACTGGGGATCCCTTAAAGAGAGGCCTGGCGTCAGAACCAGAGCACTGAGTGGATTTGCCCTGACTTCCATACCAATGATCCCTTTAATAGAAGCCTGGGGTGAGAATCAGAGGGCTGAGGGATTTACCACGACTTCCATACCGGGGATCTCTTTAAGAGAGGCCTGGGGTCAGAACCAGAGCGCTGAGTGGATTTACCCTAACTTCCATACTGGGGATCCCTTTAAGAGAGCCTGGGATCAGAATCAGAGCGCTGAGTGGATTTGCCCTGATCTGCATACCAATGATCCCTTTAATAAAACCCTGGGGTCAGAATCAGAGCGCTGTGTGGATTTGCCCTGATCTGCATACCAATGATCACTTTAATAAAACCCTGGGGTCAGAATCAGAGCGCTGTGTGGATTTGCCCTGACTTCCATACAGGAGATCCCTTTAAGAGAGCCTGAGGTCAGTACCAGAGCATTTGAAGGCAATTGCCCTGACTTCCTTACCGGAGATCCCTTTAAGAGAGGCCTGAAGTCAAAACAAAAGCGCTGGATGGATTTGCTCTGACTTCCTTACTAATGATCCCTTTAAGAGGGAGGATGTGCCTATATTATAGAGGATGTGTGATGGGGATATAGGCACGGGAGGGGGAGGGATTCATTTCTGTCATGTGCTCTGTGCTCCTTTCTGGGTGGCAGACAATGGCTGGGAGCTTATGTTCCCAGGGATGCTAGATTTCTCCCACCATGTCAGTGTCTGCTGAGGTGTTGTCAAGTGGGAAAACTTGCTCATAGCAACCAATCACAGCTCAGCTTCTTTTAACCAGCTCTGGTGAAATGAGAGATGCTTAGTGATTGGTTGCAAGGAAAACTGTTGCTCATAGCAACCAATCATAGCTCAGCTTCTTTTGAACAGCTCTGTTGAAATGAAAGATGCTTTGTGATTGATTGGTGATACACACACACATTCATATATTCAATATATATATTTTAAAAATAAATATGGCACATATGACAAGCGTCAATTCTCTGTGAAAATATTTTTAGGACAATTTCATCATGACCATATTTAAAAAGAAAAAAGAAAAGTTTGAATGGAACAGCGCCACTCTTGTCCAGTGGTTGCATCTGGTATTGCATCATAGTCATATTAAGCTGTAATACCAGATACAACCACTGGTCAATAGTGACTCTTAAAGAATGTAAAAAAAATACTTTTGGATGGCTCACTGTACATATTTGAGGGTGGGCATATTGATCCATGTGCCCCCTAGGAACTATGGCACATTCCTTACTGAAGTGGACTTTGCTCCAAATTGATTAATGCCAGGCCAGGGAGCAAGCTTGCAGCCATGTGAGCTCATGTTAGGCAGAATATAAGACAATGATACCAATGTCCTGATGTTCTCCGGCCCGGTGTCCAAAAATTGATTCACTATGAGCCTATGATGGAAAATGGAAGCGCCAGCCATTAACCCATTATTATGTGTTCCAGTTCTCCTAGTGAACCAGTACGAAACAAAACAAATGAGCTGGGTCCATTATCGGCAGCTGTTAGTGCTGTCGAGCCAAAGTGTGCCACATTCCTTGGCAGCGCACGCTATAAACATATACCAGCATTCGCCTCATAAAGTGCCAGCAACTCTCCAATCCCAAAACGCTTCAACTATTCTCTACTGTGTCTAAATGATCCCCATGAGACATTTTATTTTTTGTGTCCTCTAATTCTTTCTTGGTTTTCTTACCACAGACTTTTATTAGTAACCCGTAGTAGCTCATGTGATACAGTCAGCATTTATGATATCAGTTATGGGGCCCCTGAATGCACTCTGGAAACAGAGTTCCCCCTAAATCTCTGAGTACACCCTTGTAACAAAGATAGTCCTCCCTGATTGTACCCTTAAAACAATGAGTGTCTCAGAGTGTCTTCTGGAAATAAAGAGTGCTCCCTGGAAACAAAGAGTGCTCCCCAGAGTGCCTCCTGGAAACAAAAATTGTTCCCCAGAGTGCCCCTTGGAAACAAATAGTGCTTCCCAGAGTTCCACCTGGAAACAAAGAGTTTCCCCTGGAAACAAAGAGTGCTCCCCAGAGTCCCCCTAGAAACAAAGAGTGCTCCCCAAAGTGCCCTATGGAAACAAAGAGTGCTCCCTGGAAACAAAGAGTGCTCCTCAGAGTGCCTCCTGGAAACAAAAATTGTTCCCCAGAGTGCCCCCTGGAAACAAATAGTGCTTCCCAGAGTGCCCCCTGGAAACAAATAGTTTCCCCTGGAAACAAAGAGTGCTCCCCAGAGTCCCCCTAGAAACAAAGAGTGCTCCCCAAAGTGCCCTATGGAAACAAAGAGTGCTCCCTGGAAACAAAGAGTGCTCCTCAGAGTCCCCCTGGGAACAAAGGGTGTTCCCAAGAGTGCTTCCTGGAAACAAAGTGCTCCCCAGAGTGCCCTATGGAAACAGAGTGCTCTCCAGAGTGTCCCCTGGAAACAAAGAGTGCTGCCCAGAGTCTCCCTGGAAACAAAAACAAAGAGTGCTCCCCAGAATGCCCCCTGGATCAAAGAATGCTCTCTAGAGTGTCCCAGGGAATCAAAGAGTGCTCCTTGGAAATAAAGGGTGCTCCCCAAAGTGCCCCCTAGAAACAAAGAGTGCTTTCCAGGGTGTTTCCTGGAAACAAAGTGTGCTCCCTAGAGTGCCCCTTGGAATCAAAGGGTGCTTCCCAGAGTGTCCCCTGGAAACAAAGAGTGCTTCCCAGAGTGTTCTCTGGAAGCAAAGCATGCTCCTTGGAAACACAGGGTGCTCCCCACAGTGCCCCCTGGAAACAAACAATGCTGTCCAGAATGTCCCCTGGAAGCAAAGAGTGCTTCCCAGAATGTCCCCTGGAAACAAAGAGTGCTTCCCAGAGTGTCCACTGGAAGCAAAGCGGGCCTGCCCGAGTGCTCCTTCAAAAGAATGAAAGCACTGTTAAATCAAAGAGTGCATCCCTGAAACAAAGAAACAAAGTGCCCCCCACCATCAAAACACAAGTATTGATGTATCCTTAAAAAGTAACAGTGCGATCCTCCCCTTCCAAATAATAAAGTGTATAGTTTCCTAATCTGAGCGAGTCTTCTACTCTGCAGATGGAGCGAGCAGGTGGAGCAATGCAGGGGGCATCTTTGCTCCAGACGCAGATGTCTTTTAGGCCGTAGAGCATACAGAGTGGTGGAGTAGAGAGCCAATGGCTAATTGCTCTACCATCACTTACATAATACCAACATATGGTGCCGAATACAAATGACAAATACAATGCTGACATAATTGTGCAACACAGTGAGCACAGACCCTTAAAGTTCGACATACCATGAGGCCTAATACCACAGCTTGGGAGAAGAACCAGAAGGAACCGCTGGTTTTGTGGCCAGGACTCTATACCCCAGGCCACATGTGTGTCACACCTATCTCACCGGTGACGTTGGCCCATCCAGTGCATTTCCTTTGTGTAACCCGCTTCTTGTGAACACGCTTGTACTTGTTCTTCTCATTTTACTGTATCTATAATTATCCATGTACCCAGTAATTATAATTTGGCCCATCGTTCCTGTTGTATTATTATAACCATGGGGCTGATATATGGGGTGGAATTACATTTTATGGTGCTAGTAATTGTGTATATTTTATACCGTACTGTAGTATTTTTATAATCGGGTGTAAGTGTATGCATACAATCCTCCCTGTGATCTAGAGTCCTGATTTATCGTGGCTTTATGGGTCTTGTGTGCCATTGGGTCCAGTTTGTGAGTGCCAAGGCTACATTCAAGGTGTGTATATGAACCACAATTCTTGGGCAGATCAGTGATCTCTTGGCCCAAATTTACAACCTCATGAGTACAGTATATTTACGGTTGTAAGGTCGGGTCATGCATTTCAGTCCGTATGCAGATTGTGAAACATGGCCATCTGTACCCAGCCTAATCGGGATCAAAGGGGGGGAAAAAGTGCTCTACCAGGCTTAGTGTAGCTAATCCAGCATGGGACTAATTTGTGCTTCATGTCAGATTAGCAAAATTTATAGGACTTTAAGGTGGTGGAATATTTTTCTTTTCTGCACTTTGAAGCCTTTTCACAAAAGGCTTGTCTAGGCCTAGTGCACGGTGATTGTAAGGGAATTGTGGTGGACTTTTTGAGGCCATTTGCCTTGAGTACATCTTCTGTATGCTCTTTGGCTTCATGTTTGGCAGGCCTCTTGATGGACCCTATACATAATAGGCTAAATGATGATTTGGCCAATGGTTGTCTGGCAGCTATTGCACCCAACTCTCCCATACACAGGAGAGCTCCTGTGTTCTCTACGGGACAGTCATTTTTAGACTTCTCTGGTGGCAGCTTAAACAACATGTCAGATCCTTTCCTCTTCTGACATCATCTGTCAGGAGAGAGTCTTGAGCCACCATACAAATTATACTGTTGACTGAGCCTGCTGATATTGGCGTATTCAGCCATTAGTCTAATGTGCATGGGGGCCTTTAGGGACATCTCTCAAAGGGCCTTTAGGGAGATCTCTGAGGGGGCTTTCGGGACATCTTTCAGAAGGCCTTTAGGGACATCTCACAGGGCCATTAGGGACATCTCTCAGGGGGCTTTTGGGACATCACTTGGGGGGCTTTTATATACATCTCAGGGGGTCTTTAGGGACATCTCTCAGAAGACCCTTAGAGACGTTTCTTAAGAGGCCTTTAGGTACATCTCTCAGGAGGGACATCTATTGGGGTCCTTTACCGACATTTCTGAGGAGGTCCTTAGGACATCTTTCATGAACCCTTTTGGCACACTTGCCAACATCTATGTTGGTAAAATAAAGATGTTTAACTCCTGCCCCCTGATTTTAGGCAGTAACATCCATGTTTACATAGACCCTGTCCCTTTTCTACCTGCGATATGCCACGATTGTTTCTGAAAATTAGGGACTGTTGGCAATTATGTTTTCTATTGTGGCCTCTAATCTTACCCCACATAATTAGCCTAGTTTATGTGTCTCTTACTTTTTTACCAGCACAAAGACCTCATGTCACAGAGTGATGACATCATCATATTTGCTGCTATGAATGGCAGCTACCATAGTCTCTAATGTTCCCAATAGAAGAATCCCTTGAAGTCTTTATTGCCTCCACCCTTCTGGTGCACTAGGCCGCAGCATCTACTACATTTTGCCAAGTGTTTGCAACCTTCGGACTTACGCTTACCATGCAGAAATGTCCTGGTTAACTTAAGCCACCATTATTTCCCTAGCAGTTTAACAACTGAAAACCTGAATGAGACAAGTGTTTATACTGGAAGGCTGTGGTGTCCTAACCAGTTCACAGCCACATTCCTGGATATTGTGCTTCTGATGTTAAAATGCTGTGTACACTCAGCGTGGAGGCGAAAGGTGATTGAGGAACATTGACTCCAATTTTTCTAATTTTCCCTGAGTGGTTTCTTTGGTTCCATGCTTTAAAATCTAATACCTCACTTACATACTGAGCCTCAATGATTAACTAGATGTCACTTATCCTGGTGGAATATTGATCATGGTTGGATGGTTGGGTATTATTGGAATTCCACCATAATCTTCTAGATTTGGGACAGTTCAAATGAGTTTCTGGATACATGAGCAAAGAGCAGGAACTAGGTGTCCTGTAAAAGTGACCATGATGACACTAGTTGTCAGCCAGCTTTCTTGCTAATTAATGTGGGTTGTCGACTTTTGGGGACTTTTTTTATTTAAAAGCATGCGTTTGGCGTTATAAATAATTTTAATTGGATTTCATTGAAAAGTTTGCACTGTTTGCCTTCTACAGCTTCCGTGTCTTTTACAGAGTGCTGAATGAGTTAACTAAAAATTCATCAGTGAGCTCCTTCAGATTGAAAAATGGGTGGAAATGTTTGTTAATCTTTTATCTGTCTTTTTCTCACCTTCTCTCCTCTAATTAATGACCACAGAGCACATCAAAGTTGAATGTGTAGGAACAGAAAGAGCCTGTAAAAGCAAAATGGTACAAAATGTCTAATGGATCCCAAATGCAAAAATTAATTTTAGCCCCAAATACATGCATTTAAGTTAAAAAAAAAGAGAGCCCCTTTAAATTTCTCAAATAGTGAAATAATTCTTTGTGGGTTTTTTTTAATTTATGGCTGAGTCAAGGACATTTGTTTTTTATGTACATGTTATCTTTTACACCGCTGGCTCATTAATGTGCCATCAGACCGATATACGATCGTGGCACTTCTTCACAATACTCATCCCATTGACAGATTATGTAATTTCATATTGTTTCAATTGTTTCCCCACGCAAAGTGGCGAACAGAAGATTCCCTCCAAATTGCAGAGCCGCTCAGTTCTTACAAGCCTCTGCCAGGTGGTTTATTTATGATAACTCCTCTAATAAAAGTCACACATAGATCTCTGCCAGCTCATTCTCCGCTGGATGTCACTTGAACAATGCCTGGGCAATTACGGTCTTCCTTTTCAATTTTCAAAATAAAATGTCCTGGTTGGAGGTCACTAGAAGGTCATTGTTCTCATGTGATGCAGATTCCCAGCGCTTTCATCCAGTGATTATCCCAGAGCAAAATTTGCAAATAATGGAGTTGTTGCCCAGTTTTCTACAAAACAAAATGAATCTGTGTTGTAGGACAGTCCTCCTCCTCATCCTCCTCATCCTAATCCTAGCTCAGCTCTCGTTTGTTTCACTGTAGTGTTTTGCATTATGTCTTAACCAGAACTCCAGGTATTGCCAATGGCAAAGTTTCACAGGAGAAGCTGCCCTGGGAGCAAATTTCATAGGGGTGCATTTCAAAAGATAAGTAGAACCAATGATCCGGGCAGTTCTCATGCCCCAGGTTTTTGGTCAGGTGCCCCAGACACTCAGTATCGACATTAATACAGTTGGATCCTGTCATAGAGCATGTAGGAGGCAAACTGATGTAGACCTATGGCCTACAAGACTTCAGGGTCCCGATGCAGATGGTGCAAGGACATCACCACCTGTGTCGGCCCAGTCTGTGTGCAGAGGAGAAGAGGACTTGCTCACTCAGATCAGGCGCTGAATGTTTCAAAGGTGACATTATTATTTTGGAGGAGTTATTAATACTTTCTAAAGAACTCATTATTTATTTTAAGGGGGCACAATACTTGCCTTGTCCTGGGTGCTGGCAATGGCAACCCATCCTGTGGCACAGTATACTGTCGATATTGGACAATATTCGAGACAGTATTTTTGACCTTCAGAAAATCTGAAAATTCGATGTGTATTTGTTATGAAATCAGCAGAGAAATCTTATAAAAAAAATCTTAGTTTTCTTTGGCTGATTTGCAGTTCAAAATGGCTACCTCCATTGAGTACCATTGACTCGCCTGAGGGGCAATGGGGTACTCGGTACCGAGCCCGTTAACTTCAATGGGAAATGTCACAGTGGCGGTGACCCGGTCCATGGCCCCAGGTGGTCATGTAAAAGGGGTAGAATTGAATGGGGAATAAAGTTTATGTAGTGATTTGTGACGCCAGTTGGAGTGTTCGACTGTAGTATAGCCGGCACTGCAGATGATCCCTGGGGGAGTAGATGGTGATGGCAGTGCAGATGTTAAACCCTCTCCAACCAGGGCAGACTCCCAGAGATTGTGATGGAAGTAGAAGGCACGGAGTAATAAGGCAGAAGACAAGGAAAGTCACTTTATCATTTACTGTAGTTCAGGTGCAGTTCAGAGGAGATATTACAACTCTCACCAAGTTACAGTCTACTCTGGAGAATGGGAGTTATCTTTTCTTGCTGTGACTCAGTGTAACTTCCTGCTATTCTAATCCCTTCTGGGACCAAGGCTTCCCGGAGTTTAGAACTTCCCAGTATGGCCTCTACTCACTGTGTATTTTGCCTTCAGCAACTTGCAGCATTGATCCTGTGTGTGAGCAGCACAAGTTTCCACTTGCACTATCCTTCACTGATCCTAGGTTGTTGCAGTTTGCCGGGGAAAAAAACCCTTTTCTGCTGGTGTATAATCCCACGCAGTCTCTCAGCTTACCACCCTGCTCTGAAAGCATGGATGGTCTAGGGGCTGGTCCCTGATGCTTCTCAGCTCTCACTCCTGGATCGAGCACATGTCTAAACATGGCCTCCATGACGTTCTTCCTCCTTCTTGTTCACTGAAACAACAACTCTCGACTCCACCCCCTCCCAGTTAGGGCATGTCTGCAAAGCTCTAATTTTCAGACAAGTAAGGGAGTGGTGTAAATTGTGTGTGTGTGTTGTGGTCTTTAGCAGAGAAAGCATAACTCCCATTGCTCACAAGACACATACAAAACAGTACATATTTATCCCTTTTTGTGGCGATAAAGACGCAGGGCGCCACACCATCACATTTCACTACCATCATGGATGGTTTTGGAGGATCAGACCCACAACAAAACCACTTCTTGAAAATAAATTCAGGAGAAATGGTAACACGCTTTCTGCTTTGAAAATATTGAGCCACATTTTCAAAATCCAAGCAATAAAGTAGAGCCAGAATATACCCTAAATATTCCCATTCCAAGGTGGCCAAAAGGAGACATAAAAAGGGACTGGCATGGGAAACTTGCAGGTTTTCTGAGGGCTCTTCTTCATCTTTTCTCAGTGATATACATCTGTCACAACAGTGTTTGATGTCTTGACCGTGATACTAAAAAGGTTGGAACATTTAGTCATCATTTCTAGTACCAGATTATACTTGGTTGATTATAAAGAGGAGGACATCTAACATGAGATGACTAACACGGGATCAAACATATGTACTGCGCACACTAAGAACATTCATAGAGTGTTCATACTGTTCCCGTCCTCAATAGAGGCTCTTTGTAGGATTTCTTAAATGTTAATTGGACTCTCAGGCATGGATTTTAGACTATTAGTAAACACTCAGGGCTTTGGGCAATGACCGGGCTGACAAGGACTTTTTTTATTCAAAATGTCTCATTTCTTTCCTCTTACAGTATTTGCTTAACTAGACAGAGTTTACACAGCTTGCTGGAGGTATTTAGTAGGAAATTGATATATTGTTCCCTCTCCAAGGTATATACCCTCTCCGTCCAACGCTGCTGTACAGGACTTTACTCCAGTTGGACTGAGTTTCCAAATCTTATAGTACCCAGTAATAAACTCATCCAAATGTAACATTCATGTTTTCGCTTGAGATCAGAGCTTGAGATGGTCCTGGAAAGTAAGATCTGGGCAGTAGTTTAAAAATAGTAACCTTTGACCTCTGCAGGTCACCATTGTGTTTAGCTTTCACTGCTGTCCATGGGGGCCAAAAGTTGTAGCAAATGAACCAGTTCTAAACCCACCCTTTAGACATTAGACAAATATCGGCCAAACATGCCAATAGCGGTGGATTTGGCCAATTGTCTAATATGTACGGGGCAACGGACGATTTATGGTTGGGAGAGATGTTGATCGAATATGTTTGATTTCAGACTGTCATTCTTATTGTTCTCCTTGAGATAATCCTCTGAATGATAGACAACACAGGAGTGCTCTTGTGTATGGGAGACATGGTTGAGATGGCCGGCAGACGTATAGTCGTCCAAAGCATTGTTCGGCCAACAGCCTAAAGCTGCCCATATACATGAGGACCTAGAGTTAAACAAACTGTTGGAATCGACTCCCAAAAAGGCAGTTTAGGAGCTTGCAAGTCAGCGTGAATGTTTCTACTTTCTCTGTAATGTACGGTGGATTGCCATCACCCGTGGAAGGGCAAATAATGTGACTCCTCAAAAAGTAGTAATGTCACCTTGGTTCTACTCCACCACAGTTTATTCTCTATAATCCAAGTAACTGAGTACTCTTCTCCCCTGCACACAAAGCGCACCAGCATGGGCGGAGTAATGCAGTGATATCATTGCGCGATATGACATTGATGTTTTCTAGACCTACAGGACAGAGAGTGGTAGAGCAGAAAGCATGTGGCTCCCTGCTTTACCACGCCATCTAACTGTATTGGTATATTTCAAAGCTCCGCTTGCCTGGAGAAATGGGACAACTGCACAGAAGTCGAAGGCATGTTTCATGGCAATGGCATTTTTTTACATATCTTTTGAAATTTTGCTGCCAGGGAAGCTTCCTCGGTGGCCCTTCCTACGCTAAACCATTGTACAAGCCATCAGATTGTTAAGTGTGCAAAGTTAGAACTTGCCTAATATGCAAAAAGTATAGAAAAACTTTAAAATGCTGATCCAAAAATGCAACATCATGATTGGATCTAAGAAGTGCAGGTGTGCAGTAACCCAGGGTACTTTGTACTACTCGGAAGAGAAATTTGCACTTCCTCTTTTTGTACAGGTGCAGGGTTTAGTAGTCTAGTTAACTTGTGCATCTGTGTTGGTACAGCTTCTCTACTTCTAACAGGGCAAGTGATCTTCAAGAATCTACTGATCCTGACACTTGGGTGAGAAGAGTCATCACCTACTTCCATAGTGCCAATGTTATTGCTCAGGCATCTTGGAGAATGTAGTAGTAAATAGTCTTGGAACAACTTAGTAATTGTCACAGTTAGAGCTTTTCCCTTACCAGTTGGCTGTGGAGGCCTCAATTATACAAATTGGTCGGTCAGGACTAATAGATGGTTCAAAAATCACATAATATCATTCACTTGAGAATCACTTTTATGGCAAGTTCTAAAGATGAGCAAATCTTGTAAAATTCACCCTCATTGTCAAATTTTTCTACAAATTTTGATTTGCACCGAAACGATTTGGTAAGTCTGGCAAACCCTCCAATTGCCCTGAAATCAAGTGTGTGATAATCTGAGGTCTCCTAGTTCTGTACTGAGCATTTTCAAGCTCTTTAATGCAAACACAATCTTTGTATATGGGTAAACACTGCTGTTCTGTCACACACTATCTGTAATGTTTATACAGTGTTTTAAGTTTCCTTAAATCTTTTTCTAAGTTGTTAACTGTGATCTGCTCTGATTATCCAGATTCACTACAAATTAGCTGCTGCATTCCCTGCCTCTGCGTTTATAGAGACTATGCTATTCCCTCTTGTTTGGCTGCTTTATACCATATGTTTGATAGCTGAAAGAAGTTATGGGGAAGCCCAAGCGACTGCACCTTAGGTTACGTGAAACTTTTCTAGTTCATGCAATATTTTGCTATCTGTGAGCATGTTTGGGGAGATGATTGAATAGCAGATTGTCCAAACTCAACCTGTCCATCAAATTTCCTAACATTCTACATCAATTCAATTTGCATGAAATTGATGTGTTAGATTTGGATTTTCCACTCAGAAAATCCTCCGCGTAATACCATACCAGCTAAGTAGATAGTAGCAAATGTCAACTACACGTTGTCAAAGGTTGCACCAAATACGCGAAGTCTTAACTTGCCCTTGAAGCCTTGGTCAATATAGGCATTGTGGGTAATGATACTTTCCGAAGAGATGTGAGCAGGTGATGTAGTTAAATGGTATTTGAGGAGCTACAAATCATTCAGCGATGTGTAATATGCAACTTTTACATAAAATATTGGACTTGTGACAGAAATACAGCTGTGTTTGTGTTTCACAGTCTCTCAGAATGAAGACAGGACGTGAGGAGCTTGATTACTACCTAACATAAAATATAAATGGCACGCACATGGGTGTCTCCATGAGCAGACATCAGGCAACGCACATATACAAAATGCCACATTTTCTTCTTACCAGGGTGAAACTATGGACCAAGACCAGTCAGGGAATATATATTGGGATACATTCTGGAAATCTAGGATTGTGGGTTTTGTATGGTCTATTTTCTCTGGTGTCCAAAATACATCTGCATAAACTGGATGATTTATTCAAAGAAGCTGTTTTTTATGAATGTCCACCTCCCTAATTAGTTGAGGTGGAGTCCTACCAGAGAAGATGTCCTTTCTTGAAGCATCTTGAGAGTTTTTCTAGGTCATCTGGATATAACAAGAAGTTGTAGACAGCGCTGAAGATCAATTCTCTGACCCCACATCAAGCAAAAAAAGCGAACATCTCAGCAGGTCCCACAATAAACCAGAACCATTCACAGATGTTTTTTGTCCATTCGGGGGATGTCAATGAGTGCCCTATGACTCTATGAGTGGTACATTTTGGACCAATATGCAGCCAGTTTTAGTCAATACACAGCCAGATTTAGTCATTGATGTTTGTGTTTTTAAAAGGAACTTTTACCAAGGACAAGGGGCTTCTGGATAGGCCACTGACGTACGTTTCAGGTAGCATTTGCTCACACCGCGGAAAGCTTTTCTCTTTGTTTGTCCAGTTTCCATTTTGGTCACAAGTTGTTGGTTCACACTTCCGTATGGCTGGTCTGCATATAGCTGCGTACGTCCTCCCTTAAGTTCCGCCTACGCTCCGTCTACTTCCACATGTGTCCTGTGTTGTCCTTCTTACCTATCTTTAACATTGGGTACGCAGGGACATGCGTTGTATGTGGATGCGTCCGAATGCGGTGTTTTGACGTGTCCGCCAACCACACAGAAATGCAACATGTTGTCGGCGGGCACGTCAAAACGCCGCTTGTGGAAGTAGGCAGAGTGTAGACGAAGCTTAAGGGAGGACGTATGCAGACCAGCCATACGCAAAGATTAGTGTTATTAAAAAAAATTTTTGGGAAAAATTTATGACAGACCCTAAGATGTTTGTAACGGTGTCCATATTGGTTGTGACCCAGTTTAACAAACGTACAAACAAACAGCTAATTAGTTCTACCAGATTTGAGTTTTTAATATATTATTTGATTTATTAACTTTTTGGCAGGTGTCATCCCCCTTTTACTACAATTACGAGTTTCATCCTATCCAAAAACATTTATGCCGAATGGTTTCTCCTTGTTGGGAGAGCCAAGTAGGTGTAGGAATACTTACAGTGGCATGTAAAAGTTTGGGCACCCCTGGTCAAAATTACTGTGGACAAGTAAGCAAGTTGAAGATGAAATGATCTCTAAAAGGCCTAAATTTAAAGATGACACATTTCCTTTGTATATTATTAAAAAAAATATACAGCATATATCTGGTATATGTTTTCATCTTTCCCATTTTAAAATTAGAAAAAAGGAAAATGGGTCAATGCAAAAGTTTGGGCACCCTGCATGGTTAATACCTAGTAGCTCCCCCTTTTGAAAGTATCACAGCTTGTAAACTCTTTTTGTAGCCAGACAAGAGTCTTTCAATTCTTGTTTGAGGGATTTTCATCCAATCTTCCTTGGAATATTCTTCCAGTTCTGTGAGATTCCTGGGTCGTCTTGCATCCTCTGCTATTTTGAGGTCTAGCCACAGATTTTCAATGCTGTTCAGATCAGGGGACTGTGAGGGCCATTGCAAAACCTTCAGCTTTCACCTTTTGAGTTAGTTTATTGTGGATTTGACATGTGTTTAGGATCATTATCCATTTGTAGAAGCCATCTTCTTTTGAACTTCAGCTTTTTTACAGATGGTGCTATGTTTGCATCAAGAATTTGTTGAAATTTACTTTGGATTTACTCTGAATTTTATTGTGAGGACACAGGAAAGGTTTTCTTCTGATGACTCTACCATGAAGGCCATATTTGTGCAAGTGTGTGCCTTGGTTTCGGGGATTTTCATCCATTCTTCCTTGGAAAATTCTTCCAGTTCTGTGAGATTCCTGGGTCGTCTTGCATCCTCTGCTACTTTGAGTTCTAGCTTCAGCATTTCAATGATGTTCAGATCAGAGAACTGTGAGGGCCATTGTAAAACCTTCAGCTTGTGCTATTTGAGGTCAACTATTGTGGATTTTGACGTGAGAAGGAGAATTGATTTGGCTGGGTAAGAGGCCTCTGGCAGGGAATCTAAGCGATACAATTGCTCCTTGTAAAGATCATCAACATGGCATATGGAAACTTTAAGGCTATGCAATGCTTCTCTTGGAATATGACTAGGCAAGTAGCCCATTTCAAATTGTTTTTTTTGCACAAGAAGAAACCTTACCCCTGCTTTGCACTGACGAAGGGCAAAGATCCTGAAACATGTGTCTGCAAATGGAGTTTCTTGTTTGGCTTCTTATCCTAAGTACTTTTGTAATCCCCTTTACAGACACTAGAGTGCTCTCTGCAGAGGCTACTGCAATTTATGCCATGAATCATTGCTGATCCTATAAACAATAATTGGCTCTTTTTATTGGTTGTTTTTTTTGTACTTCTGCATTGTTAGAGGCTTGTGTTGTAACATTTTAACATTTTATGACTGATCTGTGAGTAATATATCTGCTTACTCAGTTTTTACAAAATTTTGTCCAAAAAAAGACAGGGAGTGACCACCTTGTATGTTGACATTTCCTATTTGAGTTCCACTTTTCTTTCTTGTCGGCACGCAAAGGTGGGGCAAATGGGACATGTGACAGTTCTGGGAGAAGAGGCTCAAAATCTCTATATAACAGCGTAAAATACTTTAAAAACGCTATGCTAAGAATTATATAAGGGTTCTGGACAAATAACCATCCGCTAGTTCATCTCAGAAGGGAATAGACCTAAAAGGGAATCATCCATAAGTATGGATGCCTTCTGTTGAGTCTCAAGGGTCGTTTTTTCACTTGGCCTAGGACTTGACCAACCTTGACCAACAAGTTTAGGTTTGCATTTTACTATTTTCAGATTGTATTTTACTATTTTCAGATTGTGGAAAGACAGAAATGTTGCTAAATGTAAACCAAAGCATCTCGGAGATGACTCAGGCAGTAGACGTGCTTTTCTCCTCATTTCTGTCATTCCTTTTGTTCTTAAATCCATTACCCATCATCCGTCATTTATGGAAGTGATATTTTTAAGGCTTCTTCCTTAGGGTTATGTCATTCGCTGTAAGGGATTCAAGCACATGTTGTTTTCAAACCACCAACAAGGAGAAAACTGCTGATCAGCCTACATATTTCCTCTGTGATGAAAGTCAATGCCAACTCTTGGTTGTGCATGACTCTCTCAATTATCACAGGGTGGGTTATGGACTGTGGAAAACTGGAGAGAACCCCGTCGCTATATGTGGTGAACCTTGATGAGCCCCAGCAATCCTAGGGTATGGTAAAATGAGATCCTACAGGAGTATGTGTGATAAAGCTATGGCAGTATTGTTGGCTTTTCAGGATGTTTTTCATATTGCAGTAGCGATGATGTATGGGAAGAATTGGCTCTTTGACTCTCCAGAAAGATGTAGTTGAGGTGGAGAGAAAGAGAAGTCTGTTTCACTCATTGTTTTTTTGTGAAATATTTCCAGAATCTACAGTAGAGCTACATGCATGGTCTCCTCTCTGCAGTGCCAAATAGGGGACAAGGAGAACATCATTCTCCCGAGTAGTTTGAGTCTCGGATGTAAAAACTCCACTTTTCGTACTTATATTTTCAATATACCAAAAAATTCAAAATTTCGTGTTTTAGTGTTGCCCTTGGGAGTAGCTCAATCTTACCATGTGTCCTCGGACCAGAATAGTTTGCGAAAACCTCTACTAGAATGGATTGTAGTCCTGAGTTTTGGGATGACTATAAAGTCCATTATAAATAATCCTGTCTTTTCTTTATTTCCATAGGATGCCAAGTTTACAAGCCTTGTTTCTTCACCTGTTGATCCTTCATTTCGGCCATGGAAGTGAAAAAGTGAGTTTGAGGAGGACATGAGATGATTCCCTCGCCCATCATTTGTCATCAAGGCAGTAGTGATGCTCAGGTTATGTTTTGTGGTGTGTCCTATTGATTCTCCAAATATATTAAAGGTTGTCAGGCTAGGTCATCAATATAAGATCATGAGATGGTGGGAGACACTTGGCAGCCCCACAAATCAGCTTTTTTCACCTCCTAGTAGATGTGCACAGTGTATGGAGCACCATACACTAGACGGCTGCCGATCAGTTTTACCTCCCACCATTACATAACAGATGGTGTCAGGTGCTGGAGCCTCATTAACCCCTTCATGACCAAGCCTATTTTGACCTTAATGACCAGGCCATTTTTTGCAATTCTGACCAGTGTCCCTTTATGAGGTAATAACTCTGCAACGCTTCAATGCATCCTAGCGATTCTGAGATTGTTTTTTCGTGACATATTGGGCTTCATGTTAGTGGTAAATTTAGGTCGATAATTTTTGCGTTTATTTGTGAAAAAATCAGAAATTTGGCAAAAATTTAGAAAATTTTGCAATTTTCAAAATTTTAATTTTTATTCTGTTAAACCAGAGAGTTATGTGACACAAAATAGTTACTAAATAACATTTCCCACATGTCTACTTTACATCAGCACAATTTTAGAAGCAACATTTTTTTTTGTTCGGAAGTTATAAGGGTTAAAAGTTGACCAGTGATTTCTCATTTTTGCAACAAAATTTATAAAACCTTTTTTTTAGGGACCACCTCACATTTGAAGTCACTTTGAGGGGTCTATATGGCAGAAAATACCCCAAAGTGACACCATTCTAAAAACTGCACCCCTCAAGCTACTCAAAACTACATTCAAGAAGATTATTAACCCTTCAGATGTTTCACAGGAACTAAAGCAACGTGGAAGGAAAAAATGGACATTTTAATTTTTCCAACAAAAATTTTCTTTTAGCATCAATTTTTTCATTTTCACATGGGCAACAGGATAAAATGGATCCTAAAATTTGTTGCGCAATCTCTCCTGAGTACACCGATACCTCATATGTGGTCATAAACCCATGCTATTTTTTATTTTCACATGGCTAACAGGAGAAATTGGACAACAAAAGTTGTTGTCCAGTTTGTCCTGAGTACGCTGGTACCCCATATGTGGGGGGGAACCACTGTTTGGGCGCATGTCAGGGCTCAGAAGGAAAGGAGCGCCATTTGACTTTTTGAAATGAAAATGTCCTCTAATCGTTAGCAGACACCATGTCGTGTTTGGCGAGCCCTTGTGTGCCTAAGCATTGGAGCTCCCCCACAAATGACCCCATTTTGGAAACTAGACCCCCTAAGGAACTTATCTAGATGCATAGTGAGCACTTTGAACCCCCAAGTACTTCACAAAAGTTTATAACGCAGAGCCGTGAAAATAAAAAAATCATTTTTTTTCCTAAAAAAAAATGATTTTTAGCCAGCAATTTTTTTTTCACAAGGGTAACAGGATAAATTGGACCCCAAAAGTTGTTGTCCAGTTTGTCCTGAGTACGCTGGTACCCCATATCTGGGGGGGGGAACCACTGTTTGGGCACACGTCGGGGCTCGGAAGGGAAGTAGTGACATTATGAAATGCTGACTTTGATGGAATGGTCTGGGGGCGTCATGTTACATTTGCAGAGCCCCTGATGTACCTAAACTGTGGAAACCCCCCACAAGTGACCCCATTTTGGAAACTAGACCCCCCAAGGAACTTATCTAGATGTGTGGTGAGCACCTTGAACCCCCAAGTGCTTCACAGAAGTTTATAACGCAGAGCCGTGAAAATAAAAAATCATTTTGTTTCCTCAAAAAAAAAATGATTTTTAGCCCACAATTTTTTTTTTCCACAAGGGTAGCAGGATAAATTGGACCCCAAAAGTTGTTGTCCAGTTTGTCCTGAGTATGCTGGTACCCATATGTGGGGGGGGGGGCCACGGTTTGGATACACATCGGGGCTCAGAAGGGAAGTAGTGACATTATGAAATCCTGACTTTGATGGAATGGTCTGCGGGCGTCATGTTACATTTGCAGAGCCCCTAATGTGCCTAAACTGTTGAACCCCCCCACAAGTGACCCCATTTTGGAAACTAGACCCCCCAAGGAACTTAGATGTGTGGTGAGCACTTTGAACGCACAAGTGCTTTACAGAAGTTTATAACGCAAAGCTGTGAAAATAATTTTTATTTTCACAAGGGTAACAGGAGAAATTGGACCCCAAAAGTTGTTGTCCAGTTTGTCCTGAGTACGCTGGTACCCCTTATATTGGGGGGGAACCATTATTTGGGCACATGTAAGGGCTCGGGATGGAAGTAGTGACGTTTTGAAATGCAGACTTTGATGGAAAGGTCTGCGGTCGTCGTTACGTTTGCAGAGCCCCTGATCTGCCTAAACAGTAGAAACCCCCCACAAGTGACCCCATTTTGGAAACAAGACTTTCCAAGGAACTTATCTAGATGTCTGGTGAGCACTTTGAACCCCCAAGTGCTTCACAGAAGTTTATAACGCAGAGACGTGAAAATAAAAAAATCATTTTTTTTCCACAAAAATAATTTTGTAGCCCCCAATTTTTTATTTTCTCAAGGGTAACAGGAGAAATTAGACCACCAAAGTTGTTGTGCAATTTTTCCTGAGTATGTTGATACCCCATATGTTGGGGTAAACCACTGTTTGGGCACACGTCGGAGCTTGGAAGGGAGGGAGCACCGTTTGACTTTTTGAACGCAAAATTGGCTGGAACCAATGGTTGCACCATGTCGAGTTTGGAGACCCCCTGATGTGCCTAAACAGTGGAAAGCTCTCAATTCTAACTCCAACCCTAACCCCAACACACCCCTAACCACAACCCTAACCCCAACACATCCCTAACCCTAATCCCAACCCTAACCATAACCCTAACCCCAATACACCCCTAACCCTAATCCCAACCCTAACCACAAGTTTAACCCTAATCCCAACCCTAACCCCAACACATCCCTAACCCTAATCTTAACCCTAATTCCAACCCTAACCCTAATTCCAACCCTAACCCTAATTCCAACCCTAAACCTAATTCCAACCCTACCCCTAATTCCAACCCTAACCCTATTTCCAACCCTAACCCTAATTCTAACCCTAGCCCTAACCCTACCCCTATTTCCAACCCTAACCCTAATGGAAAAATAAAAATAATTTCTTTATTTTATTATTTGTTCCTGCCTATGGCGATGATAAACGGGGGATTTATTTACTTTTCATTCTATTTTGATCACTGTGAGAGTTTAACCCACATAAGAAATCGGGGTATATCCCAATCATGAATTTAGGGACAGTGGTACCAATGACCCTATGTAGCAAGAGGTTAGGTCCAGATCAACATGTAATATTTCCCAGTGGACTATATATACATAATTTCCACATGAACATAGCAAATGCTTGAAAAGGCCGTCTCATATGGTTACTCCATTAACCTCCATAGTGCTACAAGGTATAATATCACCGCGCCTCCTTCCTGCTTCTTATACTCCGGCTGTGCCCTGACCCGGAAGCACCTTTGAACCAATGGCTGACCAGACGGGGCTATATCAGGCCACTTCCCCCTGAGGGAGGCGCCTGATTGTTGTGTTTCCTAGCACTCTGGCCTCGCTTCATCGTGTGCTCTCTGCAATTCAGTTCCGTTCTCAGCTGCTCCCTGCAGCAGCCTCTCAGTTCTGCTACCTGCGTTCCTTGTTCTGGTCCGCAGTCCAGCCTCCAGTGTTCCTGCCGTCCTACTCCAGTCTTGCCTCCAGTGTTCCTGCCGTCCTACTCCAGTCCTGTCTCCAGTGTTCCTGCCGTCCTACTCCAGTCCTGTCTCCAGTGTTCCTGTCGTCCTACTCCAATCCTGCCTCCAATGTTCCTGTCGTCCTACTCCAGTCCTGCCTCCAGTGCTCCTGCCGTCCTGCTCCAGTCCAGCTTCCAGTGTTCCTGCTGTCCTACTCCTGTCCTGCCTTCAGTGTCCTTGCCGTCCTACTCCAGTCCAGTCTCCAGTGTTCCTACTCCTGTCATTCCTCCTCGTTCCAGTCTTCTGTCTCTCTTCATTCCAGCCTCATGGTTCCAGTCTTGTTCTGTTATTCTTTACTCCAGTCTCAGTCTTACTCCGGTCCATCCTGAGCCGCCCCTCTCGGTACCGGCTACTGTGGTACTCGAACCCCTGGGCCTGCTCCTAACGGTCCCTGTATAGGGGTCGGTTCCATCTGGCAGCTCGCCCGGGGCCCCTCGGTGCCACGGTCCAGAGGGTCCACTCCCGGAGGTTCCTTCTTCAGACCACCCACGCTAACACCCAGAAAAACTTCTAAACAGATTAAAGGTGAGCTTCAAGCTCAAGGAACATCAGTGTCAGATCGCACCATCTGTCATTGTATAAGCCAAAGTAGACTTCATGGGAGACGACAAAGGAGGACACCATTGTTGAAAAAAATTTCATAAAAAAGCCAGACTGGAATTTGTCAAACTACATGTTGACAAGCTACAAAGCTTCTTGGAGAATGTCCTATGGACAGATGAGACAAATTGGAAACGTATTTGGCAAGGCACATCAGCTCTATATTCACAGATGGAAAAATGAAGCATATCAAGAAAAGAACACTGTCCCTACTGTGAAACATGTAGGAGGCTTTGTTATGTTCTGGGGCTGCTTTGCTGCATCTGGCACAGGGTGTCTAGAATCTGTGCAAGGAGCAATGAAATCTCTAGACTATCAAAGGAATCTAGAGAGAAATGTGCTGCCCGATGTCGGAAAGCTCGGTCTCAGTTGCAGGTCATGGGTCTTGCAACAGGATAATGACCCAAAACGCACAGCTAAAAACACCTAAGAATATCTAAGAGGAAAACATTGGACTATTCTGAAGTGGCTTTCTATGAACCCTGACCTAAATCCTATTGAGCATCTTTGGAAAGCGTTGAAACATGCCGTCTGGAAAAGGCATCCTTTACACAGGAGACAACTGGACCAGTTTGACCTTGAGGAGTGGACCGAAATACCTGTCGAGAGGTGTAGAAGTCTCATTGACAGTTACAGTAATCGTTTGATTGCAGTGATTATCTCAAAAGTTTATGCAACAAAATACTAAGTTAAGGGCGCCATCATTTCTGTCTAGGCCTATTTCATGAGTTTTATTTTTTTGTAAATTCTGTGGAAGCATGGTTGAAAAGCAATGTCTGACTTTAATTTGTTCATTTTCATAGATTTTTGATTTATTATTACTTTTGTCAGATTCAAGTTATGTCTGTGACCATTGAGGGTTTTTCTGTCATTAAACGAGGGGTACCAACAATTTTGACCACATATACTGTATATAGATATATATATATATATATATATATATATATACACACACATACATACAGGGTGGGCCATTAATATGGATACACCTGGGTGGGCCGACTTCAAAATGGCCGCCATGGTCACCACCCATCTTGAAGAGTTTAAAAGTTTTCCCCCTCCCACATGCTGATGTGCCACAAACAGAAAGTTGATATCACCAACCATTCCCATTTAAATTAGGTGTATCCCTATAAATGGCCCACCCTGTATGTATATATACTGTATATATATCTAATTTAATATATAAAGCTCAAGTGTGTGTATGTATGTATGTCTGGGATTGGCATCCGCACCGTCGCAGCAACAGCCACAAAATTTGGCACAGTCACACGTCTGGACCCCGAGAGCGTCCTAGGTTATGTTGTGAGGCGAAATTTTAACCCTGCGCGTTCCAATTCACCAAACAATTTTGCCCCTATCTACATAATGGGGAAAAAGTGTGTGTGCATCAAGCCCTGCCCCTCATTATGATGTCACAATGGTTGCCATGGCGATGCTGATGTCATCATAGGTTGGAAGCCCCGCCGCTCATTATGATGTCATAATGGTTGACTATGGGATGGAGGATGTGTGATGGGTATATGGGCACTGGACTATGGGATGGAGGATATGTATGACGGGTATATGGGCACAGGACTATGGGATGGCGGATATGTATGATGGGTATATGGGCATGGAACTATGAGATGAAGGATGTGTGATGGGTTTATGGGCACTCGACTATGGGATGATGAATCTGTATGATGGGTATATGGGCATGGGACTATGGGATGGAAGCTGTGTGATGGGTATATGGGCATGGGACTATGGGATGGAGGATGTGTGATGGGTATATGGGCACTCGACTATGGGATGGAGGATATGTATGATAGGTATATGGGCACGGGTCTATGGGATCGTGGATATGTATGATGGGAATATGGGCACGGGACTATGGGATGGTGGATATGTATGATGGGTATATGGGCACGGGCCTATGGGATGATGGGTATATGGGCACGGGACTATGGGATGGAGGATAATTATAATTTGCTATAACTAACCACAGTTACAGTAGTTACTATGCTCGGGCAGCGCCGGGCTCTTCAGCTAGTTTATATATAAAATTGAATGTATGTGTGTGTCACCAACCAATTAAGAAGCATCTTTCATTTCACCAGAGCAGTTTAAAAGACGAGTTGTGATTGGTTGCTATGAGCAACAGTTTTCTCACTCCAGGACAACACCTCAGCAGACACTGACCGGGAGGGAGAAATCTAGCATCCCCGGGAACATAAGCTCCCAGCCATTGTCTGCCCCCCCAGAAAGGAGCAGAGAGCACATGATAGAAATGAATCACCTCCCATGCCCATATACCCATCAAACATCCTCCATCCCATAGGCACATCTTCCCTCTTAAAGGGATCTCTGGTATGGAAGTTAGGGTAAATCCCTCAGCACTCTGATTCTGACCCCAGGCCTCTCTTAAAGGGATCATTGGTATGGAAGTGAGGGCAAATCCATCCAGCGCTTTTGTTTTGACCCCAGGCCTCTCTTAAAGGCATCCCCGGTATGGAAGTTAGGAGCGTTCCACTCAGCTCTGTGGTTCTGACCCCAGGGTCTCTTAAAGGGATCATTGGTATGCAAGTTAGGGCCATTCCACTAAGCACTCTGTTTCTGACCTCAGGCCCCTCTTAAAGGGATCTCCGGTATGGAAGTTAGGGAAAATCTCTCAGCGCTCAGATTCTGACCCCAGGTCTCTCTTAAAGGGATCATTGGTATGGAAGTCAGGGCAAATCCATACAGTGCTTTGGTTCTGACGCCAGGCTTCTCTTAGAGGGATCCCCGGTATGGAAGTTAGGGCAATTCCACTCAGCGTTCTGGTTCTGACCCCAGGCTCTCTTAAAGGGATCCCCAGTATGGAAGTCAGGGCAATTGCCTTCAAATGCTCTGGTACTGACCCTAGGCCTCTATTAAAGGGATCATTGGTATGGAAGTCAGAGCAAATCCATCCAGCGCTTTGGTTTTGACCCCAGGCCTCTCTTAAAGGGAACCTGTCACCCCCCCAGGGCCTTTTTCAGTTAAAGAGCCACCTTCAGCAGCACTAAGGCTGCATTTTGTGAAGGTGGCTCTTCTTTTTCTGACCTCTAGTAAGGCTGAAATATCGACTTTTATAAATAGCTCCTCATACCTGTAATGTGTCCCATAGGTATGGTGTGTCCACCTGTATCAGCCGCCTACCATTCGTCCATCATGCCTGTCTGGTGTCTCGGCGCCGCCCACAATCTGTCATTCATGATGCCCCTGTGCGTCGTTGCGTCTTCCTGTTTTGAATGGCGGCGCCTTCGCTGTGACAAGAGTTCTCGGGCATGCGTAGTGCGCGCTGACCTAGAACCGACATCAGGCTATTGCGCCTGTGTGTTGTGGAGGCCCCAGCCCTGCAGTGTGAATGCATCATAACACACTGCAGGCGGGATCTGGGGCCTCGGCGCCGACATTCAAAACAGGAGGATGCAGCGACGCACAGGGGCATCATGATGGACAGATGGTGGGCGGCGCCGAGACACCGGACAGGCATGATGGACGGATGGTAGGCGGCTGATACAGGGGGACACACCATAGCTATGGGACACATTACAGGTATGAGGAGCAAGTTATAAAAGTTGATATTTCTGCCTTATTAGGGGTCAGAAAAAGAAGAGCCACCTTCACAGAGTGCAGCCTTAGTGCTGCTGAAGGTGGCTCTTTAACTGAAAAACGCCCTGGGGGGTTGACAGGTTCCCTTTAAAGGGATCCCTGGTATGGAAGTTAGGACCATTCCACTCAGCGCTCTGGTTCTGAACTCAGAGCCTCTTAAAGGGATCATTGGTATGAAAGCTAGGGCAATTCCACTCAGCGCTCTGGTTCTGACTCCAGGCCCCTCTTAATGGGATCCCCGGTATGGAAGTGAGGGCAAATCCACTCTGCACTCTTGATTCTGACCCCAGGCCCCTCTTAAAGGGATCCCCAGTATGGAAGTGAGGGCAAATCCACTCTGCGCTTTGGTACTGACCCCAGGCCTCTTTTAAAGGGATCTCTGGTATGGAAGTTAGGGTAAATCCCTCAGCGCTCGGATTCTCACCCCAGGATTCTATTAAAGGGACATTGGTATGGAAGTCAGGGCAAATCCACTCAGCGCTCTGGTTCTGACGCTAGGCCTCTCCTAAAGGGATCCCCGGTATGGAAGTTAGGGCCATTCCACTCAGCGCCCTGGTTCTGACGGGATGATGTGGGATATTAGGGGTAGTAGTCCGGTGGCTCTGGCTGATGGGATGATGTGGGATATTAGGGGTAGTAGTCCGGTGGCTCTGGCTGACGGGATGATGCGTGATATTAGGGGTAGTAGTCCAGTAGCTCTGGCCGATGGGATTATGTGGGATATTATAGTGAATGTAGCTATGCGGAGTGGGCGGGGCTCTACACTCAGCTTTATATAGATAGATATAATCATTATAATTTTATAATTTGTTATAACTAACTGTAGTTAGTTACTATGCCCGGGTAGTGCCGGGCTCTTCAGCTAGTATATACTGTGTATATATATATATATATATATATATATATATATATAAATGAGTTTATGTATGTGTGTGTGTATGTGTGTGTGTATCAGCCATGCCCACTTCACATAGCAACCAATCACTAAGCATCTTTCATTTCACCAGAGCTGTTTAAAAGAAGCTGAGCTCTGATTGGTTGCTATGAGCAACAGTTTTCCTTGTAGACAGTTGTGGTAACTGAGGCCTATTATTCTTATCATTTCTATGATGTTGTCATCCTTCTGTAAAGCTGGAAATAGCATAATTTGTTACCGTGCCAACACAGACCACCCTCTGACACAGACTGCAGGGGGAGCCCAGTATCACACAGGATAGAATTAGATACATGGTGCAGCAGACAGTATCACACAGGATAGGATTAGATACACAGCCCAGTATGACACAGGATAGGATTAGATACACAGCTCTGCAGACAGTATCACACAGGATAGGATTAGATACATGGCTCAGCAGACTGCATCACCCAGGATAGGATTAGATACATGGCTCAGCAGACAGTGTCACACAGGATAGGATAAGATACACGGCTCAGCAGTCAGTATCACACAAGATAAGATTAGATACACAGCTCAGCAGACAGTATCACACAGGAGAGGATTAGATACACAGCTCAGTAGGCAGTACCACACAGGTTAGGATTAGATACACGGCACAGCAGACATCACACAGGATAGGATTAGATACACATGTCAGCAGACAGTAACACACAGGATAGGATTAGATGCATAGCTCAGCAGACAGTATCACACAGGATCGGATTAGATACACGGCTCAGCAGACAGTATCACACAGGATAGGATTCGATACACGGTTCAGCAGTCAGTATCACACAGGATAGGATTGGATACACAGGTCAGCAGTCAGTATCACACAGGATAGGATTTGATACACGGTTTAGCAGTCAGTATCACACAGGATAGGATTAGATACACAACTCAGCAGACAATAACACACAGGTGAGGATTAGATACACTACTCAGCAGACAGTATCACCCAGGATAGGATTAGGTACACAGCTCAGCAGACAGTAACACACAGGATAGGATTAGATACACAGCTCAACAGACAATAACACACTGGAGAGGATTAGATACACGGCTCAGCAGACAGTATCACACAGGATAGGATTAGATACATGGTTCAGCAGTCAGTATCACACAGGATAGGATTAGATATATAGCTCAGCAGACAGTAACACACAGGATAGGATTAGATACACGGCTCGGCAGACAGTAACACACAGGATATGATTAGATACACAGCTCAGTAGACTATATCACACAGGATAGGATTAGATACATGGCTCAGCAGACAGTATCACACACGATAGGATTAGCTACATGGCTCAGCAGACAGTATCACACAGGATAGGATTAGAGACACGGCTCAGCAGACTGTATCACACAGGATAGGATTAGATGCACAGCTCAGCAGACAGTATCACACAGGATAGGATTAGATACACAGCTCATTAGACTATATCACACAGGATAGGATTAGATACATGGCTCAGCAGACAGTATCACACACGATAGGATTAGATACACGGCTCAGCAGACAGTATCACACAGGAGAGGATTAGATACACAGCTCAGCAGACAGTAACACACAAGACAGGATTAGATACACAGCTCAGCAGACAGTTTCGCACAGAATAGGTTTAAATACACATCTCAGCAGTCAGTATCACACAGGATAGGATTAGATACACAGCTCAGCAGTCAGTATCACACATTGTAGGGTTAGATACACAGCTCAGCAGACAGTAACAGGATAGGATTAGATATACAGCTCAACAAACAGTATCACACAGGACAGGATTAGATATACAGGTCAGCAGACAGAATCATCCAGGACAGAATTAGATACACAGCTCAGCAGACAGTATCACACAGGACAGGATTAGATACACAGCTCAGCGACAGGTGAGGACATTTTCATTCCAAGAATTCCACTCATTCCATCTGATTTGCCTTTTGATTTTAAACGCCTCCAGTTTCCACTTCGACTGGCATTTGCATTGTCCATTAACAATGCTCAGGGACAGTCCTTGAAAATAGTAGGGATTGATTTGCAATCTCCATGCTTTTCTCATGGTCAACTTTACGTGGCCTGTACAAGAGTTGAAATTGCCAAAAATCTGTTCATCTTTGCACCGAAAGGAAAAACAAAAATGTTGTTTAGCAAAAGGCTCTTGAATGAGTTGAAAATAAAATACTATCAATACTTAGGTAATCGTTTAGTTAATTTGTGTTGCAAATCTGTAGTGTTGAATATATGATGTGAAATATTTTTATGTGCAATATAATCATTATAATTTGTTATAACTAAGATAGTTAGATAGTATGCCTGGGCAACGCCGGGCTCTTCAGCTAGTATATATATGTATATTAGGGTATATTGCCTAAAGCTCCACAGCTGTGGTCATACTGGAATTTAGTTCCTGAAGACCTGCCAAATTCCAAGCATTTGGTGGTTGGCCTTTGTCCCTCTGCTTTATCCCAGTTACTGTGTTACACTTATTGATGAGTCTTTAGATCCTAGGCTTATTTACATCCCCCATCCACCCCCAACCTCATTGTACTTGAAGATGGACAAGTCATGCGTTGGAGATGAGGTTGGAGCTGATTTAAAGGTACTGTCACACTTAGCGATATCGCTAGCAATATCGCTATAACTTGTTATAGCGATATTGCTAGCGATATCGCTGTGTCTGATACTTACCTACGACCTGCTCCCCCGCTGGTTATCGCTGATCGCGCGAGAATGTGCAGGACCGTTTCTCGTCGTCAGCTCCCTGCGGCGCTTCCTGTGGAGAGACGAGCGACGAGCATGGAGGCGGGCGGGATGACGTCAGGCTCGCCTCGTCTGACAGGTAAGTAGCGACCCCCGACCCCTGCGATGTCGCTGGTGAGATCTGCCTGTGTGGCAGCTCACTAGCGACCACTTAGCAATGCACCAGCGATCCTGACCGCGTCATATCGCTGGTCGGGATCGCTGGTGCATCGCTAAGTGTGAAAGTACCTTTAGACTTCTCCTTGTTTCTGTTTAGGGAATGTTTGGTTTGTTAGATTACAGTTTTAGGTCATCCTAACCCCTGCTGTGCTAAGGGATAAACCTGAATATATGCATTTAATGTGGTCCTATGTCAAGGAGATATGGAACAAAGTATGTCCCACTGATCCCTCAAGATCATATGGATTTCTTAAAAAAAGTTGACCAAGGTGTTTTCCCAAAAAATGTGTTTTTTTCTCACCGAGTTTAAAATATGATTATCTGAAAATAAATTAGTTAAATGTTGGTGTGGCGCCCCTGAGGGATCAGTTGCCACAGAGGTACTGCACCTCCTCCTGAGGTGTGGTACCCCATCATCCAGGTGAGTTGGAGGCTCCTAACCACGCTCCAACACTCGCATCCCGCACAACACGGTAGTTCAGCAAAGCCACATTGCGGCTCCCTGCTCAGAGTGTAGCAGAGCACCTTTGGTGGCTCCCTGCTTGGAACACAAAATTTGCTGGGAGGCGGGTGGAGTTTAGAATACATAAAAGAGTGGGAAGGTTTAGAATTTCAGTCAGTTCGAGGTCAGTCAGTCAGAGAGACACTCAGAGAGGAGTGAGGAAAGAAGATCCCTGGGAGAGGGATGGAGGAAGGAGTGCTGCAGCTGCCTCAGTGATCTGAGCCAGCTGGCACGGGAAAGGAAAGAAAGAGAAACACATTGAACTGAAATCTGATCTTCCATGAGAAGGAGAGATTAGTACAGAACAAAGGAGTAAAAGGGAACAGAGGACGTGGGTTAGAGGAAGAACCCTGCCTAGAAGTTTTAAGCGCAAGGCCGGGGCCCGGTCCCCGAGGTTGTATGGACACTAATGGTTCTGCAGCAGACACCGGTGGAGTAGTGGGCTGTAAGTGCACTACTCCCATCTAAGACTTGGGGGCACAACAGCAAGATTGATAGTGAGCCGGGACTCAGGAGTAAGGAGTCCCCGAAGCAGGATACAGCTGTCTGCCGTACAAGTAGAGTTCTTGGGAACATCTGTCAGGAGGCACACCAGTGTAACTCAGTACTAGGAGTACTTCACACTTAAAAGGTGCTATAAGAGGAGATGTTCAGAAAGGCACATGTTGGCGGAGTGTTGGAAGGGAGCATTCCATCTGGCCTGGAGGTTGACTGAGTCCCTGACCCGGAGGACACGGCACGGAGACGGGCACCGGTGTGTACTACAGACTGTGAGTAAAGCTTTGGAACTACTTGCCCCGGTGTCCTCCATTCATTCCTGTGCCAACACACCTGGTACCGCTACATCTGGGTACCAGCTTCTACACTGCCTGCGCCTCTCAGCTACCCCTACATCCACACTGCCCTGGGACTACAGCTCCATCTGTGGGGAGCTTCACCATCTTGGCTGCAACACACCACCAGTCCCAGAGGATCTGCATGCAGCGTCAGCTTAACATCTCCCTTGCCGAACACCACAGGTGGCGTCACGAACTATTCATCAATTCTATTTCATTGTTCTTTCACCCCCTTTTGCCATGGAGCCCCAGGGCCACGGACCAGGTCACAGCTTTCGTGACAACTTCCATTGAGATCAACGGGTCCGGTGCAGAGTACCCCGTTAACCCTGGCCGGGCGCTCCATTCTGGCGTCACGAACAGGATGACGAGACCCGATGCCATCGGGTTCTGTGTGCCTAAGATTTGTTGGACTTAAAACTTTTGAGAATGTGCAGAAGACCCAATTTGATAGACTGTGAAATGAATACTAAAAATGGCCGACAGCCTGGAGAAGAAGGGCGTGATCATATGGGTGGTCCTAAGAAAAGAGCGCGGACTGTCCTGGGCCTCCCCTGTCTAAACTTCTATGCGACAGCAACTTGGCCCACCCCCCCGAGGGGTTCGTATACTGGCTTGGTATGGAGGAGCTGGAAGAAGACGCCGCCCCAAGAAGGAGGAGCGGAAGCCAGTGGCGGGAAAGAAGCCGAGACAGGAAGAAGAACGCCATGATGGAAGAAGAGGGAAGGAGGCCTGCGGAGCGCGGGGAGGTTGAGCTGGATCTCCCCGGCGCCATGGCTGAAGGCTCGGACCCTGCTTCTAGGCTGAATCGACAGCAGCTGGAGGAGGAGATTGCCCGGCTGATCCAATGTTTGCGGCTGAGGCAGGAGGCCTTGTGGAGGATAAACTGGCAGTATGCCCAGGAGGGCCTACACCTGCGGTAACCGCCGCTGCTGCACCGGAGCTTCCCCAGGCAGATTCCACAGAGCCTGCAGCAGCCATCACACCACCGGCAGCATCCGGAGCCCCTTTGCTGCTGCCACAGGAGGAATTGTATGAGGCCCCTGGAGCCGAAGCGGAGGAAGAGGAGCTCCCGCCCAGACCTGACGCGGCTGCGCAGGTCCCACCAGAGGCCCCCGTGGGCCAGGAGCCACCATCCGCTCCACCGCGGTCTGCTGCCACCGGCCAGCTTCAACCTGCATCGGAGCCGAGGCTGCACCGCCGGGAGGCACCAGGTATATACCCCGGCCCTCCTAACGGGTTGCCCCCCGAATTCATGTTATCAGAGGCTGGCTTGCGGGAACTCGAAATGGGGCAGTTGGAAGAGTCAGCTAGGGGCACTAGACTGTCGGAAATGGGGAGGTGGAAGAGGTCCTTACTGAGAAGGGTACGGCTGGAACAGGCGCGCACAATTCGGCATCTTCGGGGATTGGAGGAGTCTAGGCCACTTTGGGATAGTGACCTCGGGATCCCTTGGCTGCCGAGTCCCCATATAGTCGCCTATCAGCGCCAACAAGCTGCGGCATCCCTCGGTGCTAGGCCACGCACCAGAGCAACAGAGCCACCCACCCATGAGGAACAGTTGATGGGTATCGATATGCATCATGGGTTCCCTTTGCCACAGCTACAAGACCCTAGGCGGCAATCACACCAGCTGCCACAACCATGCCCTTTGGCAAGCAACCAGCAACAAGGTGAAGACCCCCAAAGCTTCACATCGGGTAGCAGTTCCAGTCCAGAAACCCCAGGACAGGACAATCACTAGTTAAAACGCTCTTCACTTTAACTCTCATTACCCAGGAGGGTATTTGCACGGTTGTGCTTTGTTTCCTATTTTTGTACCAGTTTTCTATTTTTTTTTGGCTATCATGCTTTAGTTCTGTTTTTTCCAGTGTTGCCCAGTTGTATTGGCAGCCTTCTCATTTGAACTGTGGAGATCATGAACGCTGAATGGTCCAGAACTGTTATTGTACATAGTTTGCACCTCTTTAGGTGCTCTCTCTTGGTTTTACATAGGACTCTCTTCGTAAAAGAAGACCTACCTCGTTATAGGGACATTTCCAGACACGATGGCCGGACCAGTGTCTACTTTTGCACTTAATGTAATGCTTAATGTTATTTCCTGAATAGAAACTAGAAAGTATTAGTATATGATGAAAATCCTGATGACAGATTTTATGGAAGTATCTTGAGAAAAAGACATAGTGAATGTTTACAGAACTTTGAATAAAGATGTTGAGGATGTGAATATAGAATCGAAAAGTACAGGGGACGAACCAGGTGTCCACGGTTGTCATCCTACGTCTAGAAGAGACAGTAGAAAGAGGAAAATGTGAAAGATAGTGGAAAGGAGATGTGTTGCTAGCAAATGTGAATTGATATTGAGTTTGCTTATATAGCACTTTAAATTAGGTAGCATAATTTAAAATTTAGACAGTTAATTTGTTTGTAACGTTCAAGAAACCGTGCCTCCTATATTAGGAAGTTTAGTATAAGACATGTTTATTCAGCACTGCAAAATTTTGTATGTTCCTGTATTGTTAACTCTGCTTAAATTGCAGCCCGCGGACGTGCTGTGTTTAACGGGGGGAATGTGGCGCCCCTGAGGGTTCAGTTGCCACAGAGGTACTGCACCTCCTCCTGAGGTGTGGTACCCCACCATCCAGGTGAGTTGGAGGCTCCTAACCATGCTCCAACACTCGCATCCCGCACAACACGGTAGTCCAGTAAAGCCACATTGCGGCTCCCTGCTCAGAGTGTAGCAGAGCACCTTTGGTGGCTCCCTGCTTGGAACACAAAACGTGCTGGGAGGCGGGTGGAGTTTAGAATACATAAAAGAGTGGGAAGGTTTAGAATTTCAGTCAGTTCGAGGTCAGTCGGAGAGACACTCAGAGAGGAGTGAGGAAAGAAGATCCCTGGGAGAGGGATGGAGGAAGGAGTGCTGCAGCTGCCTCAGTGATCTGAGCCAGCTGGCACGGGAAAGGTAAGAAAGAGAAAGACATTGAACTGAAACTTGATCTTCCATGAGAAGGAGAGATTAGTACGGAACGAAGGAGTAAAAGGGAACAGAGGACGTGGGTTAGAGGAAGAACCCTGCCTAGAAGTTTTAAGCGCAAGGCCGGGGCCCGGTCCCCGAGGTTGTATGGACACTAATGATTCTGCAGCAGACACCAGTGGAGTAGTGGGCTGTAAATGCACTACTCTCATTTAAGACTTGGGGGCACAACAGCAAGATTGATAGTGAGCCGGGACTCAGGAGTAAGGAGTCCCCGAAGCAGGCTACAGCTGTCTGCCGTACAAGTAGAGTTCTTGGGAACATCTGTCAGGAGGCACTCCAGTGTAACTCAGTACTAGGAGTACTTCACACTTAAAGGCGCTATAAGAGGAGACGTTCAGAAAGGCACATGTTGGCGGAGTGTTGGAAGGGAGCATTCCATCTGGCCTGGAGGTTGATTGAGTCCCTGACCCGGAGGACACGGCACGGAGGCGGGCACCGGTGTGTACTACAGACTGTGAGTAAAGCTTTGGAACTACAAGCCCCGGTGTCCTCCATTCATTCCTGCGCCAACACACCTGGTACCGCTACATCTGGGTACCAGCTTCTACACTGCCCACTCCTCTCAGCTACCCCTACATCCACACTGCTCTGGGACTACAGCTCCATCTGTGGGGAGCTTCACGATCTTGGCTGCAACACACCACCAGTCCCAGAGGATCTGCATGCAGCGTCGGCTTAACATCTCCCTTGCCGAACACCACAGGTGGCGTCACGAACTATTCATCAATTCTGTTTCATTGTTCTTTCACCCCCTTTTGCCATGGAGCCCCAGGGCCACGGACCGGGTCACAGCTTCCGTGACAACTCCCATTGAGATCAACGGGCCCGGTGCCGAGTACCCCGATAGCCCTGGCCGGGCGCTCCATTGGCAATAGACAGTGCTGTATTTTTTTAAGTAGGTTTTGTTTTTTAGGGATGGGGAATTATATTTTTGTATATATTCATATACTTTGGCTCCGATTCAGAATTCTGGCGTAAAAAGCTTTGAAAAGTCACACCATTTTCTGACAAATTCGACAGAGTTGGGTCGGAACAGAGGCATGGTAGGACATGATGACCCATTCTCATCAAATTCATGATAAGGGGTGCCTCAAATCTTATCAACTGGAGTAAGATTTGTGGTGGGGCGCACGCAGAGGCGCAGGTCACTTTGCACCTTGACAATTTAATTAAGAGACTTTGTCCTCACACTCCATATATCCCCCTCATCAAGACCCGCATGAAAAATAGCAGCCTTGATGAATCATGGTCTTATAGCTGCCATATATTAGACTAAAATTGTCTAAACTTGCTGATATCCACTGGCTTCGCTGACAGTCTAATATGCATGGGGTGTTCCGACTCAACCCTGACATCATCTCATTAGAATCCATCATGTCCTATTGTGGTCTGCTGATCCTTTTGTTCTCGGCAAGGCAAGCCACCGCCTGAGGAGTCTGACAGAGTCTCCCTCGTAGAGAATACAGGAGAACTCCTGACAATGGAGGATTTGGGAGAGATAGCTGCCTGCCTAAAGATCGGCTGAAACATCTATGAAACCACTTAGACCAGGTTCATACTGGATATTGGTGTTACTGTTTTGGTACTGGCAGGGCAGTGTGATGACTATTCATTTCTCATTGTAGTTTTTGCCGTGAGCAACAAGGATTTTAGGCAACCTTGGCCTGACTAAAGTTGAGTATGATTGGTATATTTTCTCCCACTCCAGTGTAAATACAAGCTCAACCAATAGTCCATATGTATTCAGTGTGGAGGACATTACCAGACACTTAGCTTCCAAGAGGACAAAGAGATCAAGCATTTTGAAATTGAACATGCCCAATCCTTTTTTCTTTCTAATGTTGAGTGAGGGATAGTCTGTGGACCCCCATACACATAAGATGGTTGTCCTAATCTGGCAGAAATCAACGGGTTCTGAAAAATGTACCTGACATATATAGACAACGTAAACCCCACAGGACTCTGAGAATTACTGTTAGGACATAATCTAAGCATGGTTGAAAGCTGGCCATACATCAAAGAAAGGTGAAATCTTAAAAAAAATATATGGTAATAAAAAAAAAAAATCGAAATATTTGATGTCTTCATACCATAGCACACAAGTTAAGGCGAATGATTTATGGCCCCACCATCTACAGAACATATGATTGAATCCAGAATACTTTGGTCGTTTTCATAGTTAACTTTTGACCCTTGATACCTCTACTCTTTTATCTTGGACTTTGATGGTTTCTGCTCATGCCATGAGAAGACAAACTGGTCATCCTGCCCTTGTGATCATTCTTTGGTTGATGGACTAGTAAAACTAATGTTGTCATCCCAACGCCCCAGGACTTTTGGTAACTTGACTCACATTATAGACTATGGGATGGTTTTCATTGCCGTAAGATTCTGTAACATGCAGAAACCATTAGCCTCTCTCCACACCAGTAAATTACTACTCTGCATCAAAGGGCTGAAGGTCTTTATTGTGTGATCCATTGGAGGTTTTCTTGAAAATCTAAGATGTAGAAATTGGAAATAGGTGTTGGATTTGAAACAAGATTTACAGGACTTCTGGGTCAGAGAATGACCCATAGTCTGGGCAACCTTAATGAGTTTTGTAAAGGCTAAAGGAGCCTTGTTGGTTGTAGTGGAGTGGCGGCTATCAATTAAAAACTATCTCTCAGTCTTAGTAGTGTATATTTTGGGATCATAGCACAAAATTAAGTAAAAGGGGCCTGGAAAACTAATTTTCAAATACCCTATTAGGAATTTTGAGTTTCATAGATGTTGGATTACTTGGAGCAAAAGGTGGCTTCAAAGATTTCTCGAAGACCTAACATGTCCATTTGTTTTACGTAGAGCTTATTAATTTTAATAAGGACTGTGTAATGCATAGTTTCTCCTGTGGTGGTGCTGTAGGGAAATCTAAAGGGGGTTTTACACTAAGCGATATCGCTAGCAATATCGCTAAAACGTCACTGGTTTTGTGACGTTATAGCGATATTGCTAGTGATATCGCTATGTGTGATACTTACCAACGACCGGCTCCCCCGCTGTCCATCGCTGATCGCACGAGAATGTCCGGCTCCATTTCTCGTCGTCTGCTTCCTGCTGGGCTTCCTGCTGTGACGTCCAGCGACGCGTGGAGGCGGGCGGGAGGACGCAGGATCGCTGTGTGTGAATGGTAAGTATCGTGCGCTGCGTCGCTGCTGCATCGCTGTGAGATCTTTCTGTATGAAAGCTCACTAGCGATCATTTAGCGATGCACCAGCTATCCTGACCGGGTCGGATCGCTGGTTGGATCGCTGGTGCATCGCTAAATGTAAAAGGGCCTTAAGACTTGCAAAGTTCTACCACAGATCATATCTGATTGCTGTGAGCCTTGGGACTTTTGTGTAACCTTTTTCTCTGAAGATGTCTGAATATGCTGTCTTTGCTATTATTCATTACCTCCGTTATGAGGGAACCATGCTTCACTGCAGATGAAAAGGTAGTAATGTTATCCCTGCCAGAGCAGCTGTGGTCAGGTAACGGTTATTTCTTTTACAGACATGTTATGGATTCCAATCTGTTCATATGTTCTTCAGGGTCTGAATGCTGGGTAAAATCACTAAGGACCCTAATGTAATGAAATCTTTTGTAGTTGTCACCCAGTATTGACTAGAAATGGCCAAACACTCTCTGCTGTTCTCTCACTATCCAAATTCACCCCAAAATGGTTACTACATTCCCTGCCTCTGCTTTTAAACAGGCTATGATATTCTGTACTGATTAGCTGTGCCGTGACATGCAATATAAATAAGTTACCCGATGTGTACCTTAGAAACCTGCATGCTCGTGGCGGAAGCTGTGAGCATGCAGGTTTCTAAGGTACACATCGGGTAACTAAGTGAAGCGCGCCGATATTTACCTTGGTTACCAGCTCCCAGCACCTGCTTAGAGCGCTGGGAGCGTCGCTGATCGTTGGCTCCTGCTGCCACACGCAGCGATGCGCACTGGCCAGCGGGAGAGCAACGATCAAAAAACGGCCGTGCACGATCAGCGATACCCGGCGGGATGGGGCCGGTCGCTGATCCCAGTCACACACAGCGATCTTGCTGGTGAGATCGCTGTGACGTCACAAAATCAGCGGTCTCACTAGCGAATTGCTGTGTGTGACGGGGCCTTTAGGCTAAAGTTTGAATTCCTGGGTAAATGTGTCTACCTCTCTCTAAAGCCTGTATTTATGGGTAGGTAGGATCCTGCTGTAATTAAAACCACCACATGTTGAAGGGGGTGTGCTTGGTCAGAGAGCAAATATACAAATGACAAAAGACTAACTGGCACTTCCAGGCTAATGTGAACAGGTTCATACTAGGAACAGCCACCTAATATACAAAAAAAAGTTGCACTCTGTCGTGCTAAAGCATGTAGACATGGAATATATGAAATATAAATAGCAATACTGCTCTGAATAATAAGAAAAAATTGAGACGCTTAGCGCATAATTTGTGGATACCTCTCTCATAAGCCTGTATTTATGGGTAGGTAAGCTTTTGAGAGTAATATCCACATTTACCCAGTAATTCATACTTCAGCCTAAGAGAGGTCTTCACACTAGACACGTAGGTTCCCAGCAGCGTGAGACCACCTTTTCGTTGGTTGCTGGGCATGCATGAATTGGCAAAATTATGTACTAAGTATGTCAATTTTTTCTTATTACCAGAGCAGTATTGCTATTCATATTTCATATATTCCATGTCAACATGCTTTAGCACCTGATGAAGACGGATCCTACGTCGAAACGCGTTGTGGTTTAAGCCCATCTCTTGTCTGAGTCTCTTTCCTGCGCTCCTAAGACCGTTTTCCATTTTCTCAACATGCTTTAGCAAGACAGAGTGCAACTTTTTTGTATGCATTATATATGGAGGTGGCTGCTCCTAGAATGCACCTGTTCCCATTAGCTTAGACGTGCCAATCAGTCTTTTGTTATTTGTATGTTAGCTTACTGACTGAGCACTCCGCCCTTCAACATGTGGTGGTTTTAATTACAGCAGGATCCTACCTGCCCATAAATACAGGCTTTTGAGAGAGGTTTCCACATTTACCCAGGAATTCAGACTTCAGCCTAAAAAAGGTATTCACACTAGACACGTAGGGTCCCAGCAGCATGATACCACCTTGTTGTTGGTTGCTGGGCATGTATAAATTGGCCAAATTGTGTGCTAAGCTTTTTTCTTATTATCCAGAGCAGTATTGCTATTCATATTTCATATATTCCATGTCTACATGCTTTAGCATGACAGAGTGCAACTTTTTTTGTATAGTGACTTGCAATATGATAGCTATGATAGCTTCTAGTTATTGTGAGGTAGCCCACCCAAAGTCATGTGATCCTGCTCTGCCTGATGCAATCTTCTGCAATATAAAAAAAATGGTGGTAGCCACTTTAGGCAATTTGCACAAAGTGAATCGCAAAAATTCATTATGAATTAAATTTTCTTTGAATTGTTTTGCCTCTCTAATTTGCTGCCACCTTGAAAATGTTACGTATATCTGTCGCCCTGTGGGTGCAGGGTCTAGATTGCGTTCAGATGGCAGCACATGATGTATGGCTGACCGTAATAGAGCTTCTGCTGTCAGGAATCTCAGTGACAGTACATACCATTCTTACAAAGGAGAATGTGAAGCTATTTCTGACTTGGCAAAATTCATTCTTCTTTAGTAACAAGCCATTGTGAAGCAGCCCCTTTATAGAAGATACAGATCGCAGCCCTGATAGGTCACGCAAAGTCAAAGACGAGTGCAGCACTATTTTGTCCCTCTCTCATAAATCTGTCCATGAAAGATTTAGTAAATTGATATCTGTTTGTGCTTCAAACATTCAAGGTCCAAAGTAATTATCTATTTAGTTAAAATGGAAATTCACTTTGTTTGTAGGGGAACATAGAATTTTTTTATTATGCTTTGGATGGACCATACCATCTTAATATGTCTGGGGAATAATGACGTCCATGGGACATTGCTTTGTGATGAGTTGCTTATGAAGACATTTGTATTAAAGTTTATGGAGGAGCTGACATCTATTATATGCTTTTCCCATCATCATCGAAAGGAAGTTATTACATGGACGATTAGCTTTTTCCATCCATATGGTATGTTTCCATCTAACACGTGTTGTAGGAGCTATATGAGAACAATGTGTTGATGTAGACGTGACTGTCTTTTGCTAGGTGAATTCCATCCTGTGGGATTTGCAGGTCTTAAAAAGATCTGGACTGGTGCTACATTAGTAAAAGTGTAGAAATATTAACCTCTTATGATATATGGTTAGCAAATGACTCTACAGGTTTGTGTTCAAAGATAGTGGACCAGTTTATAGCTTTCTTTGTGTCTCTATGCTTTACAGGTACCTCATCGGAGATCTCGACAAACTTTGGAAGATGACCAGGTGGAGAATAAAATAACTGGCACATGGGGCTCCTGGGGAACATGGTCCTCATGTTCACAGACCTGTGGCCTGGGAGTCATCGAAAGAAGTCGTGCTTGCTTGTCTCCATATCAGCAAGTTTCTTGGGTACCAAGGCCAGAGCCAAACCCTCACAGCATTCTGCCACATCCAGAGCCACCTTTTCGAACTGAGAGGGAAAATCTTTACTCTGTGGGGCCTGCCAGGCCATTGTACCCTCTTCATAGAGAAAGGGAGATTGCAGCTCCATTCATGGAGCCCTATATACCAAGAAACCCACCACCCAGTCGACATAATCAATTTAATCGCAATGCCCGAGAAGAAACATTTGCTGGTGGGTCTCAGCCTTCACATCCTAGACGGGATCAACCTCCTTATCACAGACCAACATCTAACCGAGGACGGACAGTGCCTCAGCCCTCAGAAACACTTTGGCAGCCATCACCACTGGACATGCCGCTCAGGCAGGATACACTACGTGCTTCCGAAACCATCTCCATTCATAGAAAACCCCAGCAAGACGTCCCTTTTAATAGAAGGAACAACTCACGTGTGGATGACTCTTCTCAACCATGGCCATTTTTTCCAGATTCCATCCCTCTTCTAAAACCTGACAACTGGGAGGAAACCAACCCAGGACGAGCATTGCCACCTCTATCTCCCACTAAGGAGTCTCGCTTTTCAAGAAGGTAGGAAACTCATGATTAAAAAAGGACCTGTTGATTAGATCAAAAGGTTAGCAATTCACCACCAAGGAAGGAATAAGAATAGCAAAGATTTCTAGAATTTGCCAATAGCTTACATACTTTGGAGGCAGTCAGTATGACTGCAATTCTACCTTTAGAAAGAAGGGTCCCAGCCTTTCCTTTAAAGTGGTTAGACCCTATTCAGGAATGCCCTCTCTTGACAGAGGACACAGTATCACGTGGTACCACAGGGTATGAAGACTTTTTATATCTTGGATTACTGGGGGACTTAGTTTGATCTTTGTTGAGGGACTCTTGAGTTTTTCATTTGACAACCATGGCTGTATGAACCCAAAAGTGGTCTCAAATGTCAAACATCTGAATGGTTTACAAGTCGTAGTCCTTTGGATTGAGAGATTGACATTAGTCATTCTTGCAAATTAGCAGACCAGATGTAGGGGAAGTCACTCAAATGTAATGCCTTTTAGAGGTCTCAACCAAAGGAATATGTCATATGACATACATGGAGGCATGAGAACAAAGACTATGAGGCATCCACCTGAATACATCCACTGACATAGGCTTTCAGGTGGAGGAATAAATCCCCTCCATACACATTACCTAGCTGTCGGCCAAATAATGGTTTGTCTGGCAGCTCTCTGGCCTGACTCCTCCATACAAAAGAGACCTCAGTCTCCTGAGGAAGCGATCTTGTGTTCTTTATTCCAGATCCGCTACGAGGCACCTCTGATGACAACTTATCGCTAGAGAGCAAAAGGATGGGCAGTCCAAAATTGGGCATGCTGGATTTTTAACTCTCTGATCTGTCGAGGTTCCCCTACACATTAGATTGTCGACCCAACCCATCGATATTGGGAGGTTCAGTTAATGCTCATGGCCTTGAGAGTCCTTTTTCGAGTCTTTATTCATTGGCCTTTTATCTAAGCCTTTAGCTGTAAGCTTGCGAGCAGCAGGGCCCTCACTCATTTTGATATCTAAATTATGCTTTTTCTCTAATGTCTTTATTGTCTGTACAAGTCCCCTCTAAAATTGTAAAGTGCTGAAGAATATGTTGGGGATATAAAAATTATTATTATAGTGGATTTGCCCTATTTTGCATGATAAACCTTCATCTTAATATATCTTTGATCCTTTTTTATTATCTTCGAGAACTGTTCACACGTAGAATAAATCCTCTATAAAATATCTACTCTCTTGACTTTGTGCTAGTTCTTTACCTACAGTTAAACTGTCTTGAGGTATAAATAACACATATTTACTGGCGTTAACCTATTGTCTATTTCCTGTACTGCCAGGCTATAAAACATGGGCCGCTTTACAGTGAAACATTATTTTTGAGAACTTTGAGTTTTTAATATGTTTTTAATGCAGCAGATGTGATTTTACAGAATAGCCAAAGCAATTCCGACATCAGATAACAATCTTGTTTATTTAAAGTCCGTGCTGGAAATTTCGACTTCATTTTTTTCTTTCTCTTTTTTTTTTTCTATACTGAGAGAGTTGGTTTAAAGCAATTAAATATCCTTTCAGCTTTCTTAATGCCTTGTATGGGCAGCTCCTTCACGGAATCTGTTTTCCTTTGTGAACACCATGTTTGTGCCAAGAATTACGGATGAGGTGAAAGGGGATTTTGCATTTTATTTTAGTCAAATGATAACATGGGCATTATTCTGAGTCATGGGTTTTCGTTTCGTAACAAGTGATGCACATTCATTATCGTTATCGGTTGAACATCATATTTATTTGTGTCTGAACGTAATTCATGGCATGGTACTAAAGATCTTAATTTTTTTTTCCTCATAGGTCTCGTGTAAGAAACGTAATAAAGCCTGGGAGATATGGTTATGGAAAATTACCATTTGCATTGCCCCTACATACTGAAAAAGATGATTCGCAACGCTTTAAGAGACATCACAAGTTAATGAACTTTGGCACTACTGCTAGCCCAAAGAGCGAGCGAAAGAAGGGCTTAACAGCAACCCAAAAGTCATTAGACAGCCTTGGAGAACATGGCAGTGAATCTTTAGGTCAAACTGTTGACTTTCTTGATGTATCTTCGAAAAAGATTACTCCAGATTTGAAAAAACCCAAGAGATCTAGTCAGCCTCATCAAGCTTCTTGGCCAGAAGAACATTCAAATTTTTCAGCTCTGAATGGTTTTCAGCGTAGACAATTTGAAGGAGAATCAGCAGAACATGGGTCACTTGTTGGTGGAGAAGGTGGAAGACAATATTTTAACCATGAAAGACATGACACCAATCTGCAGGATGCTCTCTGGGATTCTGGGAGAGAAAGAGAAGATGATGATCCACTATATCCCACTGAAAATGAGAAAAGTGGAACTAGCACCAGGACTACGAGGGTCAGTGAAAAGCTTGAACAGAAGATATCTTCAACTCAACCTCCACCATTGACAAAGACTTCTAAACCAATGCAATCTAAAATAAATGGTCAGAGAATGGATACTGTAATGAGAAAACTTATAGGTAGTCATCAAGCATTCAATGGGAAGAAAGATTACGATGAAGAGATAACACAAACTTCTGATGCTACAAATGATAAAAGAGTTGAACATGGACAAAACGGTCACAAATCTGATTCATCACACCGTCCTAGACCCCGTAGCCAAAGACAAAGTCCATATAGGCACAGTTCAGATGGTAGCAGGACATATCCAAGTATTTACAGAGACCAATCATCCAGATCTTTGCAAGGAGATGCTTGGGCATCACTAGGAAGAAACCCATCCCTTACCTTCGAAAGAGGACAAGACCCTAGGCAAAGTCAACATCAACATTCTGATGTTCCATTTTCCCTATATAATCCTGGAACAGAAGAAGAATTTCACTGTGCAGGTCCAAAGAAGCAATACAAGTCATGCACCCAAGAGGTATGGCAATATTCCATCCTAATTATTAGGGTGTGTGCACACGTTGCGGATTCTAGTGCAGAATTTTCCTCTCGGATTTGTCTTAATCCGCAGGTAAAATCACAGGTCAAAAGACCTGCGGTTTATCTGCAGATTTTCTGCGGTTTAGCCTGCGGGTTTCCCCTGCGGTTTGACACCTGCCATGGAGCAGGTGCCAAACCGCAGCGGAATCCGCACAAAGAATTGACATGTTGCAGATTTGAAACCGCAGCAAATCCGCGTGGAAAATTCTGCACCATGTGCACTGCGAATTTCGTTTTCCATTGATTATAATGATACTGTACACCGCAGCAGAAACTGCTGTGGATTCGCAGGACCAAATCCGCTGCGAATCCGCAGCAGAATCTGCAGCGTGTGCACACACCCTTAGAGTTCATATAATACAGCAGATTTTATGAACCACAAATGGTCTAAAAGAGTTTCTAGATCTTGTTCCATTTTGTTTTCTTAGTGTCACAATGAACCCACCTCCTGCAGTGCCTTAGATCAGGGTTCCCCAACTCCAGTCCTCAAGGCCCACCAACGGGTCATGTTTTCAGGATTTCCCTCTTATTGTACAGGTGATGCAATTATCACCTGGGCAATACTAAGGAAATCCTGAAAACATGACCCATTGGTGGGCCTTGAGGACTGGAGTTGGGGAACCCTGCCTTAGATCATTTTCAGATCCTATGATGAGTTTGGTCCAGTTCTGTGGAACTACTAGTCATCTGAAAGTTTCCTTATTCACAACATTTTAATTCAGAGTAGAAATTAGCAAAAAGTTTTATAAGATCCTGGTCAAAGATCCACGTCAGTACTCCTTGGTAGGGCAGTGTGAAGTTCCTCAAAGCACTAGGGCGCCTCTTGTTTGTGATTACTAGGAACATCATCATTACTAGGAACATCATGATTACAACATCATGTGAGGCCTAGTTGCTAGACCTCATGACATCGGCAGGGCCTAGAAATCACAAGAGGCATCAGGTATGTTGGTGTTCGAATGATGGCCAAGGAATTTCGCACTGCTCCAGTGTGACTATAAGGAACTCGGTTCAGGGTCTTGCAAATCTTTTTGCTCAATTTTTAATTGCTACTGCTCATCTTACACCAAATTCTGACTACTTGGTGTCATGGTCACGTGTGGCTGGACACAGCGCAGCGCCTCCAGCAGGGCGGATTTAAATGACACGCGTGACCCTGGATACACCGCCTCCAGTTGGGCGAATTTAAATAATAAAACGTGCAGCTGGATACGCTGCCTCCAACAGGCGAATTTCGGAAATACACGTAAGTCTGGAAACCCCGCCTCCAGTAAGGCGAATTTAAACAATAAAGGGGAAACCTGGGTAACAATAACAATGGTGGCCCTGCGATAGGGAAATGGGGAAATGGAGACCTCATGCACTCCCCTGAGTTAGTGTCTCTACACTCCTAACGTTCCCTAGGCCGGTTCCGCATCGGGCGCCACTCAGGATACCTATAAACCCTAGCTCGCCCTCCACCTACCCCTTTCTAGTGAAATGGCCAGTGCGGAAACTAATCCCACCACTGCACTAAACATGCATAAGAAAAAGAGACAAAACAGGGGAACACCACTTAGCTTTGCTCTGTTGCTTACGCTCCCAACAACAGAGCCCACCACCTGCGTGCATCTTTTCCTCCAACCGGATCCAACACCATAGTGCAGCCTTGGAGCAAGCAGAGTCCACCACCTGCGTGCAGCTGTCCAGAAACAGAGTCCAGCATATGAGTCCAGCATCTTGAGTCCAGCTTTCCAGCAACCGAATCCAGCATCATGAGTGCAGCTCTACACCATAGCTGCCACTCCACCAAGCCATGCAAGAACTCCTCGCTGATACCATAGCTGCAACTCCACCAAGCAATGCCATCCCTCCTCGCAGACACCATAGCTGCCACTCCAGGACTCTCACTGAGCTGCCCGGGACTCTCTTTCAGCTCCATCCTTCCCCCAGGCTTGCTTGTAACTGAGGACTAATCACCAACAGTGATTACCACACCTGACACTTTTATAGAGCAATCACACCTGTTTTATAATTACATGCACAAAACTAAAGTAACCAAGTGCAATGACGGTCACCACCACCGGGGGGGCAAATTTTAGAACAAAAGACACCACAGTGCATTTATCTGTCAGATCCAACCTGGTTCATGACAGTACCCTCCCCATAATGAGGGGCCTCTGGACCCTCAAGACCACTCCTCATTAGGGAACCACCTACAGCCGGGATGCCCAGATCCAGAGTTCACCCCAACCACTACCTGACACTTCAGGTTAATGACAAACGCACCGCTGGTATAGGCAATGTATGTTCTGGAGGCACCACAGATCTCCAAAGCACCGACCTGGGGAATGAGTTATGTATGTGTATGTTTGGAATGAGCTGGTAAGACTCCGCCACACACTTCCACAAGATGTATTTTGGTGGCCACCCATACATGATCGTTCACAAACAGGTCCGGACCTGAACGTTTATTGCCACACATTTGTTTGTCAAAATTCGGTGAACTCACACTGGGATCAGCAACAGAGGCATCCCCCTGTGTCACCACACTCACAACCCCGCTATTCAGCAAGGGAACACCACCCTCCAACCCTTTACACCATGAGGTCTGCGCCTCCCAGAGTTGGCTAATGGCGAGGGTTGAGATTTGCCCCTACTCCCCCGCAGCCACCTGCTCCTCACACCCGAGAGGGAGGGGCCTGGGATATGGAGGAAAAATACACTCCCTGGTCGCCTTCCTCCACACGACCAGGAGGGGGCGGCTTCTTCGGTGGTATGGAAGATTTGGCGTGAGCCCCACAGACTCTAACACCAGTCTGCTCACTACCGGGATGTACCCCTTCACCTCGGGGAACCCCAGACAGCACCATGGGGACACCAATTCCACCCACCTGTCTGGGTGCGTCCGCCTGTATGAGCAAGTCCCGCTCCCCAGCAGCGACTCTAGGGGGCTTCATTGCCAGCCGCTATTTGATTTTCCGGTTGAGTCAGAGGGAAGGCCCCAGACCCTGATTACTGCTGCTGGAACTGCTTACACACCATGCAGCGCCTCACTCACCTCAGTGAGGCCCAGCAGCAAATGCTCACAGGTCTGAACATGGCCCGAGGCTCACCAGAAAAAAAAGTAAGGTTGGTGATTATGCCAGGGTCACGCGTGTAATCTAAATCCGCCTGCTGGAGGCACTGTGTCCAGCCACGCGTGACCATGACACTTGGACTTTGGACAGACGGGCGTGATATTGAAATGGCCTTTATGCTCCCCAGTGACATATTTTTTAAATAGTTGATGATAGTGTCAGGAATACAATTTAGATTGATTTATTTTATAATTATAGTTGTTGGCTATATACCCCCACCACTCCTGTTTCCACTTTGAGTTCCAGTTGGGAACTTGCAGCTCTCTGGTGCCCCCTTTACCCTCAGGTCAGTCACGGAACTGCACCTAGGTTAAGTAGTTGCTGGAAACGCTGCCTTGTCGCGCACTGGCTAACAGGCACTCTGCAGTGAGGACAGTATGTATATCACCAGTCTCAGGCAGGAAATACACACATAAACCTCTGATCCGTTACTGCCAGGGTTTCCCAATACCAACAGGACACTTTGCTGCCACCAGTTCCTCGTTTGATACTAAAGCCTGTATTGGGTCAGAAACCCACCCACAGGTAGCGTAATTTGTCACGGAGTATGTGTCAGTTCGATAATAGAGCAAGGAAAATGAAGCTAGTAAATTTTTAAGTTTACTCCAGAAAATAAAGACAGTGTTTTCAAAAATACAAAAGATATCACAAAAGGAGACAAAATACAGTATGTACAACAGTTAGCAAATAAAAGGGATTAAAAGAGGAAACTTACACTCAGTCACAGATATGACGTGTTGATAAAGGGGAGGAGAACATTCCCAGGGCAAAGGGTCCTTCAGCACAGCATTGTGTAGCAGGTTCTCCAGGCATCTGACATCCCCCTCAACATGCATCTGAGCTTTATGCTTTTCTCTTGTTGACCTGACTATGTGGGCTGAGATGGAGGATGTACGCCCCTTTGCTAAAAGTTCTTAAAACTTCTACTTGCCATATCTCTGGCTGGGGAGCTCACAGAGTGACGACAGGGGTATTAAATTTTCTTTTACAAAATTATCTTTCTTTTGAGACCAAATATGACACGTCTGCGTGTCACTGGGGGAAGAAACCATTTCCCCGGCTTCTGAAGAGCACACAGGCTGCAAAGCCTTGCTGTGTGTAGCCTAAATTATACTGATTCTGAAAATATATGTCTCCTGTCTCTAGGATTAATGTGTGTTATACAATTCGAGCTTGAATAGACAAAGGAAGTTTTAAATCATTGGCGGGAGAATCTGCTCTGAGCTGGCCAGAGCAAAAGAAGTGCCACTCTGGTGAAAGGAGGGGGAGGTGGTGGATAGAATTACACAGTGTAGAGAGAAAGGGAGGGGCAAAGTCTTGCAGCAGTGTGGCTGCATGTTCAAATTCAGAGGTACAGTGCACAAACCAACTGGGTGTAGGGCGACAGACAGCGCCAGAAGTGAACTTAGGACATTTAGAAAATATTCTTATTTTCCTGACACCTCCCCCTTTTGTACTGTACTACGGAGGCAGGATCTTTCGGTACTCCTCCATGCGCACCTCTGCGGGCTTACCTTGTCGGGATAACCCATCTGCATTACCATGCTCCCTGCCCTTTTGTGCTTGACGGTAAAGTCGTACTGCTGGAGGGCAAGACTCCAGTGTAGCAACCTTCCGTTGGTACCAGACACGGTGTGCAGCCAGCTCAGGGGGTTGTGGTCGGTCACCACTGTGAAGGTGCACCCATACAGGTAGGGCTGCAAACATTGCAGGGTCCACACCATGGCCACGCACTTCTCCATGGTGGAATAGGCCACTTCCCTCGACAGGAGCTTCCGGCTCAGGTACAACATGGGGTGCTCTTGGTTCCCCGAGTCTACCTGGCTGAGAACAGCACTGAGGCCAAAGTCGCTGGCGTCGGTCTTTACTAAGAATGGCTGACTGCTGTCGACTGCCCTTGGCACAGGAGAGCTGCTCAGGGCTGTTTTTAACACCTGGAAGGCCACCTCACAGTCATTGGTCCAATCGACTGTATGGGGTAGCTTTGTCTTAGTGAGTTCCATCAAGGGCTTTGCAAGACTACTGTAGTTTTGTACGAAGCGCCTATAGTATCCTACAGTGACCAAGGAGGACATCACCTGCTTCTTGGTCCTGGGGTGGGCCAGGGTGCGATAGTGCCCACTTTCCCAGGCTCTGGCCTCATAGAACCCCCGCCTAACCGGTGCCCCAGGTAGTGGACCTCGCTCATGCCCATCTGGCACTTTCCCGGCTTGATGGTTAGGCCTGCTTGGTGGATGCGCCCAAGCACCTCCTGGAGATGCTCGAGGTGGTCCTCCCAGGTGGAACTAAAGATGGCAATGTCATCCATGTACGGCACCACGCACCTCTCCAGTCCCTGGAGCAGGTGGTTGACCATCCGCTGGAATGTGGAAGGGGCATTCTTCATGCCAAAAGGCATGACCGTGGACTCGTACAGTCCAAAGGGGGTGATAAAGGCAGACTTCTCCTGTGCCTCGGGGCTCAGGGGAATCTGCCAATATCCCTGGCTCAGATCCATAATGGATAGATAGAGCGCGCCAGCTAACTGCTCAAGCAGGTCCTCGATATAGAATCATAGAATCATAGAATCGTAGAGTTTGAAGGGACCTCCTGGGCCATCTGGTCCAACCCCCTGCTCAAAGCAGGATTCGCTAAATCATCCCAGTCAGATGTCTGTCCAGCCTCTGTTTGAAGACTTCCATTGAAGGAGAACTCACCACTTCTCGTGGCAGCCTGTTCCACTCATTGATCACTCTAACTGTCAAAAAGTTTTTTCTAATATCTAATCTGTGTCTCCTCCCATTCAGTTTCATCCCATTGCTTCTAGTCTTTCCTTGTGCAAATGAGAATAAAGTTGATCCTTCTACAATGTGACAGCCCTTTAGATATTTGTAGACAGCTATTAAGTCTCCTCTCAGTCTTCTCTTTTGCAAACTAAACATTCCCAAATCCTGCAACCTTTCCTCATAAGACAGGGTTTGCAGACCGGTCACCATTCTGGTCGCTCTTTTCTGAACTTGCTCCAGTTTGTTGATGTCTTTTTTAAAATGTGGTGCCCAAAACTGGACACAATATTCCAGATGAGGTCTGACCAAAGAGGAGTAGAGGGAAATAATGACTTCACGTGATCTAGACTGTATGCTTCTGTTAATACATCCTAGAATTGCATTTGCCTTTTTTGCTGCTGCATCACACTGTTGACTCATATTCAGTCTGTGATCTATTAGTATACCCAAGTCTTTTTCACATGTGCTGTCACTTAGCCCTATTCCTCCCATTCTATATATGCTTTTTCCATTTTTATTGCCCAGATGTAGTACTTTGCATTTCTCCCTGTTAAAAACCATTCTGTTAGTTGCTGCCCACTTCTCCAGTTTATTTAAATCTTTTTGAATCCTCTCTCTCTCTTCTCTAGTATTAGCTATCCCTCCTAGCTTTGTGTCATCAGCAAATTTAATCAGTTTACCCTCAATTCCTTCATCTAAATCATTGATAAAGATGTTGAACAATACAGGGCCCAGGACAGAGCCCTGTGGTACCCCACTTGAGACATTCTTCCAACTGGATGTGCAGCCATTTACGACCACTCTTTGGGTCCGATCACTAAGCCAGTTATGAATCCACCTAACAGTTGCCTTGTTTTTTCCATACTTAATCATTTTTTCAATAAGGATTGTATGAGAGACTTTGTCAAATGCTTTGCTGAAGTCAAGATATACTATATCTACAGCATTTCCTTGATCCAACCAATCAGTGATACCGTCATAGAAGGAAATTAAGTTAGTCTGACATGACTTATTAGTTACAAACCCATGCTGACTCTGTTTAATCACTTCATTCTTATCCAGGTATTGACATACATGTTGTTTAATAATTTGTTCAAAGATCTTTCCTGGTATAGAAGTCAGACTCACCGGCCTATAGTTACCTGGGTCCTCCTTCTTCCCCTTTTTGAAGATAGGAACAACATTTGCTCTTCTCCAGTCTTCTGGCACTTCTCCTGTTCTCCAAGAATTTTCAAAGATTATATAGAGGGGTTCAAAAATTTCTTCTGCTATCTCCTTCAGTACTCTGGGGTGTAATTCATCTGGACCTGGAGACTTGAATTCATTTAGGCTAGCTAAGTGTTTCCTCACTATCTTTCTGTTTATAGATATCCTGGATTCTTCTATTCCCTTAATAGGACAGTGAATAACAGTTGATGTTACATTTCCTTTCTGAGAGAAAACAGATGCAAAATAGGAATTTAAAAGTTCAGCCTTCTCAACATCCTGTCTTACCATTTCATCATTTTCATCCTGTAAAAATCCTATAGCATCTTTGACTTTTCTTTTACTTTTGACATATACCCAAAATCCTTTATTATTGCTTTTGACATGTCTTGCAAGCCTCAATTCATTTTCAGCTTTAGTAATCTGATTTGTGCCCTGCAGGTTCTGCAGACAGCATTATATTCTTCTTTAGATATGCCTCCCTCTTTCCATTTTATAAACATTTTTTTCTTCCTTTTTAGCATGTGCTTAAGTTCTGTGTTCATCCATCCTGGTTTCCTTAACTGCTTCCTATTCTTCCCTCTTTTCAGAATTGTTAACAACTGTGCTTTGAGAATTTCATTTTTCAAGATTTCCCATCCTTCCTGGACATTTTTGTCTTTAAGGATATCCAGCCATTGGATCCCTCCAATTCTCTTTCTGAATCCCTTAAAATCTGCCTTTCTGAAATCTAACCTTGACGTCTGAGTCTTCACAGGTCTTCCGCCTCTAGTTATCCAAAATTCTAAAATAGCATATGTGGCATTGAGTGCGCATCGGAGGCTGTTATGGTGTTGAGCCCCCTGTAGTTCACACAGAATCGGGTGGTCCGATCCTTTTTTGGCATCAGGACTACAGGTGAGGCCTACACACTCTTGGACCGCTTAATCACCCCCAACTGTAACATCTCATCGATCTCCTGGCACATGACGTGCTGCACCTCGTCCGAGATCCAATAGGATGTCCGCTGGATTGGGGCATGACTCCTGGTGTCCACCTCGTGTACTGTTACCTCAGTCCTTCCAGGTCTGTTAGAAAACACGGAAGGTTTCCAGCTTGGCTCGCAGCTGCGACCGCTGGTGTGTGGATAGCAAGGCGCTTACCTCCACATCCTCTATGGACCTGCCAGCCTTAGCTTGGGCCAGCATGTCCAAGAGGTGGTCTTCCTCCCCATCCTCGGGCAGGTTGCAGACTGGTAGGACGCAGGCTCCACGTTCTTGATGAGCCTTCATCATATTGACATGGAAGGCCTTGAGCCGACCCCGAGCGTGGTCAAGAGTGACCACAAGGATGACTGGGTTGAGTTGTTGGTGTATGATGTATGGGCCTTTGGTAAGGGAATAAGCACCCACACCTTCTGGTAGGTCTGCTCCTGGGCGTTCTGGTCGTACCAATGCTTCTGGTCAGCATGGGCCGGCTCCATGTTGTCCTGCACCAACTGCGTTAAGATCTGCATCTTGTCATGGAAGAGCATGACATACTCTATGATGGACACTTCTGAAGGGCTCGGCTCTTCTTCAAAGGATTCCCTTGCCAACCCAAGGGGTCCGCGGACTCGCCTGCCGTACAGGAGCTCGAAAGGGGAAAATCCCGTCTAGGCCTGTGGAACCTCTTGGTAAGCACATAGCAGATGTGGGAGGTACCGCTCCCAGTCACTTCCCTGGGTCTCAACCAGCATTTTTAGCATCTGTTTGAGTGTACCGTTGAAGCTCTCACATAAACCATTGGTTTGGGGGTGATACGCGCTCAATATCAGAACCTTCACCTGCATTTTCTTACAGAGAGCCTCCATTAGGCGAGACATAAATTGAGTCCAATGGTCAGAAAGCATCTCCCTGGGAAATCCTACTCGCGAAAAGATGGCCAACAGGGCATCCGCCACCTTTTCCGCCCTAGTTGAGGACAGAGCCACTGCCTCCGGTTATTGGGTAGCATAGTCTACCACAGTAAGGATGTAACGCTCTCCAGAGCTGCTGGGTATGGCCAGTGGTCCCACAGTATCCACAGGAAAAGCTCCTCTATCACTGTCAAAGAGATCAGGGGAGCCTTGGGAGCAGGCCCTGACTTCCGCACTCTTTGACATGTGGTACAGTGGGGGCAGTAGTTGGTTACATCTGTCCCCAATTTTGGCCAATAGAAGTGTTGAGACAGCCGGGCCTTAGTTTTGCCGATCCGCAAGTGTCCAGAGAGAGGAATCTCATGGGCAATCCGTAAAAACTCACCCCTAAATTGGTAGAGTACGACCAACTGTCTTTCCCTCAACCACTCCTATTGGGACTTACCGGGAACCATCTCCCGGTACAACCTCCCTTGTTCCCAGAATACCCTCTCTATATCAATCTCGGAGGTGGGCTTCTTGGGGAGGTTTTTCAAGGTCTCCAGGCTAGCATCTGAGTGCAGAGCGGCCTGGAACTCCTGGCTGGAGGCAGCCAGAAGTGACGTTAAAGTCCCTTCCTCACGGGAACCGTCTGGGACCTGCTCTGGGTCTGTCTCTGGTTCAGTCACCCCTTCTGACTGTGGAAGGTCCAAAAGGCAGGGCTCAACCTGCATTTTGGGCACTCTGACTGCGAGTGACAGTGGCTTTATAGGCTGTCTCCCCGGGGATTACCACCGTCCCATCAGCCTGCTCAGCTCTGGGTACTGCCTCCCCATCCTACCCCTTACCTCAGGAGCAGTGCTATATATGGGGTAGTTACCTTAGGCCAGGTCACCTTCCTTTGTGGCAGTGGTCAGTTGCACGGCATCACCTTCTTCATGGTTCCCGTGCCTCTCCCCATTTCCCTTAGCACTCACGCTTGCACCTGCGTGAGGTGGCTGAGTACTCCTGTATCTTCAGATACATCATCATTATCAGGTAAAGTATGCACATTCACATCATAAGCATTAACAGTAACATTGACCTCAGTATGAGATCGGGGAGGGGTACCAGGGACATAATACGCAAACATCCTCCCCAAATCAGTTCCCAACAAAACACGTGTGGGCAAGTTTTCGGATACCTCCACTTCCTTCGTACTGCTCCCGGCACCCCGATTTATAAAAACCCGGGCCATCGGCAAGGGACTGTGGCGCCCCAAGTCCTGGTGACAGTCAGGGTTTTCCCTGGAATAATCTCTTCAGGAGCCACCAGTTCGGGTCGAATGAGGGTTCGTTCGGCCCCGTTGTACTTGAGGCCTATACCGATCTTATTAACCATGGTGACGTTCTGCAAATTGTCACAGGCCCTCCCAACCACCCCACCCACAAAAGGAACTTCTGCATTAGGCCCTGAGGCCTTGGTTGGGGGGCTCTTCTTCTGCTTCTCCGGACAACTGGCGTTGACATGTCCAGTCCAATTGCAGAAATAACACCTGTGGGGATCAGATGTAGGCCTGGCGTTGCTAAAGGGGGCAAAGCCTGCAGTGGGTTGACTGGCAGGGTTTCTGGGGTTGGTTGATGGTTTACCCCCTTTCCAGGTGGCGGTGACCGGCTTTCGCACCTCCGGTTTATGCTTGGCCTCATAGGTGTCGGCGATCTGCGCTGCTTTGTCTGCGTCTTTTGGCTCCCGCTCCATCACAAACTGTCGCACCTCAGCCGGACAAAGATGTAGGAACTGGTCTTTCACCATCAGGTCCTTCAGCTGCTCAAAGGTAATCACTGACAGTACTTGGACCCACTGGTCAAAATGGGTTCTAAGTCCATGTACCACACGACTGTAGCTGTCATGTGGGCCACGTTGGAGGTTCTGGAACTTTTTACGGTAAATCTCCAGAGTCAGTCGGTACGTCTTTATCAGGGCCTGCTTAATGGCTTCATAATCTCCATCATGCTCTCGTGGAAGAGAAGCAAATGCTTCCAGAGCTTTTCCTTTGAGCCCTGAGGTTAAATATCAGGTCCATTGGGTATCAGGCAGCCAGTATTGTCTGCAGGCTTTTTCAAATTCCCACAGAAAAATGTCCAAGTCCCAGTCCTTTTCCATCACAGGAAAGTGCTCTGGCTGGGGTTTAAGGAAATGAGCGTTGATGGGACTTACTGCTGGGCTGCGGAGACCTCTGCCCCTGGATTCGAGCTAACTCCAGCTGGTACTGTCTCTCTTCCTGCTCGGCCTCTCGCTAGGCTTGGGCCTCTCGCTCGGCTCTCTCTCACTGGGCTTGGGATTCTTGCCCGGCTCTCTCTTGGTATTACTGGATCAGTTGCAGACGTCTCTCATGATCATCTGTGGGGCATTGTTGCAGAGCCATTTGTAGATAGTGGTCCACGATACCCTGGTTGCGAGTAGGGCTGGCCCGCACCGGTTGGACCTCTGGATTGGTATCGTCCATACTTTGGCTGACCCCTGCCTCCACTGGGCTCTGGGAACGGTCTTGATTTGCTTTAAGTTGCACCAGTTCCACGACTATTTGGCCTTTGGTTTTGCCCTGGGGGTCAATGCCTTTTTATGTACATATTCCAGCAAGGTCCTCCTTCTTCTGATTGGGACATCAAAATAAGTTCTTACAGTTTTATGGTATTCAGAAAAGATGGTTGGCAGACTCAAGCATTTTAACTAAATCCCCCATGGACATTAGACTAACCTCAACTAAACCCACCAATATAGGTGGGTTGGAACAACAATATAATTTGCAAGCTTGATTTCAGACTGTCGACCCTTTTGTTTGTGGAGAGACTGCCGCCAACCTAACAATTTGATGAACCCTTTCTTGGCCGACAGCCATCTAATGCGTATGGCTGGCTTAAGTCTTTCAACATATCAGTCATTGCTACTGGCAGATGTTTGTTCACACATACATAAAGTCAATGGGAGTTTCGGAAACAGCTTAACATGTTCACTTCACAGCAGCCACCTTGTTGGCAATAACATTGGTATTTGGCAAATTGGTGTATTAGAATTCAGCGTGGAGCGAACTGCAAAGAAATATGAGTCCCATCTTGGGCATGTTCTGACGGCTCCAGACTTAAAATATCCCATTTGTGGGCCTGTTGTAAACATTTTTACTATTTGTGTGACAGTCGGTATAAATGCAACTGGATATGTCTACTGTGAGCGGCACTCGGCATTGTTCAAACAAGACCTAATTATAATTCATGTTTGACATGTTTGCATTTGCCTCTCTCACAAAGACTTATCTGGGAAATATCTGCCGTCTGCCTCAGCTTCTTAAAATCTCCATCACAGTTTGTGATTTCTTTTATAGAGAAATCAGCTGGTTTGTAGGCAGTGTAGTACCCAGACTTTGTATCCAGCAACAGTTCCTTGTACGACCACAAAGCTTACTCACACTCAGCCATTAGATATTTATGTCAAGTCCTAAAGAGCTGGCTAGCTTTCTCTAATTCGAGATTGTATTGTAGCTCCTAATGTTTTTGACATCACCCAAGATCGAGCTGTTGACAGAAAAATCATTTGGTGGACAACTATCTCACCCGACACCTCAAAGGAGAACAAAAGGATAAACCACTGAAAATCCAACATGCCAGATCCTTCTCTCTCCCAACATCATGTGGGAGTTGGGAGGACCCCATACACATTAGACTGCTGGATCATCCCATCGGCATCCGTTCTTTCGACTGACTTGAGAAAACAGAAAGCAAAAAACACAAATATCCTGAACTAAAAGTAAAAAATATACTGCAAATAATGCATAAAGGTAATAATAATAAGGGTATTTAGTAAACATAATTTTGATCAAAATAATGTACAAGCCATCCCGCCACGTCACGGCAACCCTTGTGGGACAGTCCCTACTCTAGTATTTAAAACCTTATCACTTGCCAAGTGGCGTGAATGTGAATAAGGGTCGAGCGGCTGAACCACTTGTAACAGCTTAGGCCAGACTGGATGGCTTTCCCAGCTCAGAAAAAGGGCGGTCACACCCCTATATGCACTGAATGCACAATGAAATGAATAAAAAACAAATCTGAACTGAGACAAGTAAGTTAATGTGTATGCACAATGTAAGTGCATCTTAACACATGACCATTAACCAGAGAAAACAGAAAGCAAAAAACACAAATATCCTGAACTAAAAGTAAAAAATATACTGCAAATAATGCATAAAGGTAATAATAATAATAAGGGTATTTAGTAAACATAATTTTGATCAAAATAATGTACAAGCCATCCCGCCACGTCACGGCAACCCTTGTGGGACAGTCCCTACTCTAGTATTTAAAACCTTATCACTTGCCAAGTGGCGTGAATGTGAATAAGGGTCGAGCGGCTGAACCACTTGTAACAGCTTAGGCCAGACTGGATGGCTTTCCCAGCTCAGAAAGAGGGCGGTCACACCCCTATATGCACTGAATGCACAATGAAATGAATAAAAAACAAATCTGAACTGAGAAAAGTAAGTTAATGTGTATGCACAATGTAAGTGCATCTTAACACATGACCATTAACCAGAGAAAACAGAAAGCAAAAAACACAAATATCCTGAACTAAAAGTAAAAAATATACTGCAAATAATGCATAAAGGTAATAATAATAATAAGAAGGGTATTTAGTAAACATAATTTTGATCAAAATAATGTACAAGCCATCCCGCCACGTCACGGCAACCCTTGTGGGACAGTCCCTACTCTAGTATTTAAAACCTTATCACTTGCCAAGTGGCGTGAATGTGAATAAGGGTCGAGCGGCTGAACCACTAGTAACAGTGTAGGCCAGACTGGATGGCTTTCCCAGCTCAGAAAAAGGGCGGTCACACCCCTATATGCACTGAATGCACAATGAAATGAATAAAAAACAAATCTGCACTGAGAAAAGTAAGTTAATGTGTATGCACAATGTAAGTGCATCTTAACACATGACCATTAACCAGAGAAAACAGAAAGCAAAAAACACAAATATCCTGAACTAAAAGTAAAAAATATACTGCAAATAATGCATAAAGGTAATAATAATAATAAGAAGGGTATTTAGTAAACATAATTTTGATCAAAATAATGTACAAGCCATCCCGCCACGTCACGGCAACCCTTGTGGGACAGTCCCTACTCTAGTATTTAAAACCTTATCACTTGCCAAGTGGCGTGAATGTGAATAAGGGTCGAGCGGCTGAACCACTAGTAACAGTTTAGGCCAGACTGGATGGCTTTCCCAGCTCAGAAAGAGGGCGGTCACACCCCTATATGCACTGAATGCACAATGAAATGAATAAAAAACAAATCTGAACTGAGACAAGTAAGTTAATGTGTATGCACAATGTAAGTGCATCTTAACACATGACCATTAACCAGAGAAAACAGAAAGACTGACTTGTCTAATGTGTGTGGGGACAATTAGGCACTTTAGCATCATAGCTTCTGTTTTTAATACGGTCTTGACCATGAACACATCCCAATGTTTTACACAGGACAGATGATAACTTTTTGATCACTGAGGGTCCCACCAATCTCGAGAATGGCAGAATCTGCAGAGCCATGGTTGAGTGGAGTGGTAGTTGAGCATGCACGCTCTATGCACTGCAGAGCTCTGGATGGTGGGGGTCCATGTGGTGAGATCCCCAGAATCAATGAATTATCACCTATCCTGTAGGGAAGCTTTCACCTGAAAGGAGCTATTGTCTAAATCAGGTTTTTGTGTTACATGCAATTAAATAAAAATGGCTTTGAAAATAATAATAATAGCTTTGCAAATATTAATAATAATAATAATAATAATAAGAATAATAAGAATAAATAGTAATTCTGAAGTTTTCACACTGACCATTGGGGCTATATTAGTCTCATACTGACCTCTGAGGAAGAATGTACTACAAATGCTCCATATTATCAGAGGCATGGTTACAATGATAGATAACACCTGATGCACCACTGATAACACAGCATCCACCAGTCACAGTAGTGTCACAGCTCCTCCTTTACAATGACCTTTGCGCATGCTCATTAGATGCTTCCATAAAAAATAGGAGTGGAGTTAGTTTATTGCTCCTACTGTATGTGTGTTATTTTCTGAAACAACAGGAAGTTAGAGTCTAAAAAGTCACAGTGGCCAGTGTGAGAATTGCAAGAGTTGTATTTTTTATTTTAAATAAACAAGATGATATCTTAAAAAAACATTGTCAAAAATGTTTTAAAAAATAATTTGAACAAAATTTGATCTATACAATATGTCAGTTTCTGATGATAGGTTCATTTAGTTATTTGCCAAGAAAGTTCTTCGATTTCAGTGAATTCTAAAGGAGAAACCAGCAGAGGTATGATACAGTGATAAAAAACTATAAGGAACTCTTAAAATATCTGTAACTAGCCAACGAGGTGAGATTGTACATAATAAAGCATAACTTTTAATGGTGCTGTTTTAAAAACCTAGAAGGGGACAACAACATACAAAAACCACCAATAATGATTATAATATAAAGTGCAAATGCTCAATAAACCAGTGCTCATTAGTCCAGTCAAAATACGGTTTGACCCGGAACAAATTCCAAGAAAGTGTTTTATGATTTTTTTTTATTACTATTATATGTAGGCAACAACATATTAAAAGTTTTCCAAAAATTGATCACCACAAAGGTCCTTACTATGACGTCATAAAACGATGACAGCCATCGCACTAAAAATAACGAATATTTCCCTATTTCAAAGCTGTAGCTTTAGGTTACAGAAGAGTTTGCATTTTGTATACTATATATTTTCATATAACAATTTTTATACAAAGTTTTATACTAACTACATGGACTGGCGAGGTCATGACGTCATCAATGACATCATGACATATATGTACATTTCTAGAAATTATAGAATTAATACACAGTGCATTTTAAGACCTACTTCATCACTGAATAAGCGTGTCAGGTCAATAGTCACTATTTTCATCATCAGACACTGCTTCCTCACTCATATTGTCACAATGCCCTTCTTGACATGGTCCGCATACCAGTGAACAGGTAAGTCCGTGTCTTTTGCAAGTGCACCGACGTGTACTACAACCACGAGAACAATTGCAGTGAATTATTTTCAGAAGTGTTTCTGGCGCGGGTGAAGTATCCATCATCACTGGAACTAGACTGTGGTTCTGCAATTCCCATCCCCATTCAGTAGTGTCCATGGCCTCACCATTGTCCATCCAAAGCATCACTTGGAGGTAACTCCGAAGGGCATGATACTTCGTTGCAGAGGAGGTCGGTGGCAGTCATTCAGGTGTAACAAAGATTTTGGCTGAACCAACTTTTTTGCAGAGAGTAGAATACCTCATTGCAGACAGATTGTCTCCAGGTTTGCCCCCGAACAATGCCACCATCGCTTTACACCCCGCGTCTTCAATCTCAGCTCTGTTTTTGTTAGGTGTGGAAAAGATTTTAGCACAGCTATTTAAGACCGAGTCTCCCTTCAAAACCTTGTGTAGACCGAGTTTTTTTCCGATTCCAAAAACCACGGAAGTGGTATTGCAACCCGTGAATGCATGAAGGAACAGAAGACTGCTGCAAATATGGTTTCCCAGGAACTTCTTCATAACCTTAATGTCGTATACTGTTGCAGGACTCCCTTTATCCGAGTAGAAATAAAGCTTGTTGCCATCGCTGGTTGACGCGTGATGAAGTAACAACACCAAAAGATCTGTATCTTCGCCAATGAGACTAGTACTTTTGTTGGATGACATTGATACTGCTGCCTTAACAATCTCCACATCTGCATCCCCCTCTGATTGTATTACGTGGCAACCTCTGTTATTCATGTGCTGTGAAACGCGATTGATAAGAGACTGTTTGTTCTCCACTTTCGAAAGGAAGTCCTCCTTTTTCCCGACAAATTTAGTTCCTTCAGCAATGTTCACTTTGTTACTTGTTCGTTTTTTGCCCCGTCGCTGATGGGTAACATCCTTAGTGTTTGGTCCTCCAATGTAACCATCAAATACTATCGTAGCCTTACCATAGTGCTTTAGCGTGAAAGATGCATAGTCTTCAGCGATTGAACAATATGTCTTTCCTTCTGACCACTTCAGTCGATGGAGAAGAGAACCTCCGTCAAGAACATAATGTTCCACTTCTGGTACATCCTTGAGTACTGCGTCATCTGAACTCTGTTCTTTTATAGCAGCCATCAGTTGTGCTTTGTTTGGTTTGCGTAAGAGATGTTTTGCCTCAAAGAGGGATGGTGGGTATGGTGAAAGTTCATAGGCCATCACCTCATCAAGGGAAAGATCAGCAGTTTGAGACACCACAAGAAACCTTTGGAACAAAAGAGCGGGGTCTATTGTTTTGTCCTTAGCAACGTCAATAGCCTCACTGGATGCCAGGGTCTTGGCTTTCATTGACTGCTTGTACTTAACTGAAAACAGTGATTGACCCTCCATTGTTGCCACTATTTCTCTGACAATGGTGAACAGGTTATGGACATTCACATTGTGGCGCCCCTGAGGCTCAGTCGCCACAGAGGTACTGCACCTTCTCCTAAGGTGTAGTGCCCCACCATCCAGGTAAGGTGGGAACTCCTTTCCACACTCCAACACTCGCACCCCACACAACAGGGTAGTTCTGCAAAACCACATTGTGGCTCAGTGCTTAGAGAGTAGCAGAGCACCTTTGGTGGTTCCCTGCTTGGAACACTGGATGTGCTGGGAGGTGGGTGGAGTTAGGATACATAAAAGAGTGGGAAAGTGTAGGATGACGGGTCAGTCTGACAGAAGGTCAGTCGGGTAGGAAGTCACTCAGACAGGAGTGAGGATCCCTGGAAGAAGGGATGGAGGAAGGAGTGCTGCAGCTACCTCAGTGATCTGAGCCAGCTGGCACAGGAAAGGAAAAGAAGGAGAAAGACATAGAAATGAAACCTAAGCTTCCATAAGAAAGAAAGACAAGTACGGAACGAAGGAGTAGAGAGAACAGAGAGGACGTGGGTTAGAAGAGGAACCCTGCCTATAGGTTCTCAGCGCAAGGCCGGGGCCTGGTCCCCGAGGTTGTATGGACACTTATGGTTCTGCAGCAGACACCGGTGGAGTAGTTGGCTGAAAATGCACTACTCCCATCTAAGATTTGGGGCACAACAGCATTCGGATAGAGAGCCGGGACTCAGGAGAAGGGAGTCCCCGAAGCAGGCTACAGCTGTCTGCCGTACGAGTAGAGTTATTGGGAACATCTGTCAGGAGGAACTCCAGCGTACCAGGGTACTGGAAATCTTCACACTTAAAGGCGCTATAGAGGAGACGTTCAGGAGAGGCACATAAGTTGGCGGAGTGTTGGAGGGGAGCTTTCCATCTTGCCTGGGGGTTGGCTGGGTCCCTCACCCAGAGGACACGGCACAGAAGTGGGCACTACTGACTGTGAGTAAAGCGTTGGAACTGCATGCCCTGGTGTCCTCCATTCCTTTGTGCGTCCGTCTGCCTAACACTGCTACATCCCCTGCGCCGGACACTACACCACCTAAGAGTCCCCACATCTACACTGCCCTGGGACAACAGCCCTGCCTGTGGAGGGCTATACCATCATTGCTGCACCACACCATCTGTCCCGGAGGATCTGTCTGCAGAGTCGGCTTAACACCTCCCTTGCCGAACACCACAGGTGGCGTCACAAACTATTCCATTCCACTTAAACTACATTCCAAACTCCCCCATTACTTGGACGCCCAGGGCCACGGACCGGGTCACCGCTGCTGTGACACATTCCCCTGACACCGGCCCGGTACCGAGTACCCCACAGCCCTGGGAGGGCGACCCAACATCCTTATTTGCATTGACACCGGTGATAATGTTGCGAAGAGACACTTCATAAGAGAAAGGTGAAAAGGTCTCGAGTTTATCTGCAATTTTCTCCAGGTCTTCACGATCTCTTTTCGTCCTTGACGTTCTTGCCTCCTTGTGTTGTTCACTGGTGACAAAGCTCTGGCGAGTGAAACCCTGTATTGCATCACTGTAGGGAGAGGACACTGGCACAGACAGAGTCCACAAGGCCCTCTGATGTTCGGACATTCCACTTCCTCTGGTGAGTCCTCCTGCAGTTTTTAGGGAGCGCATCAGAGCTTGCTCGATGACTAGGTCGCAACCCAGGCCTGCCCAGTACTGATCAGTCCGCCTTACAACATGCAAGCCATTCATAAATCTATGGAAGACTGATGGCATATCATCTTCCAGAGTGGTCATAGACTGGAGGTAAAGGTAGGCGGCCTTCACATAGTTCCCATGTCCAGCAGCTGCAAGAGTGGGCAAACATCCGGCTACAGCATGAAGGTGCATCAGCCAGGATCCTGTACGATCGGCCTCAATAAGCTCCCTTGCAATTCCAACCATCTGTTGGTAATTCAGCCATAGTTTACTGGTGCAAGAGTGAGCGGATGATCCGTTTCTTTTGGTGGACGAGAGGTGGACAATTTCACTAAGGCAGGTAGAAGTGATGACCAAATTCAAGTCACTCTCCCCTGTCAGTGTCCGAGCATACAACTGCTCAAGTTCTTGCAACAGGTCTGCAAAACCGGGATGGTCGCAAAGTACTTTGTCTGCAACTTGCTGAGTAAGACACTGATCAAGGAGGAGATGGCCACGAACTGCACGCTGAACTGCCTTTCCAGTCATGATGTATTGCACAGCATTGTCACCGTAAATTGTTCCCAAGATCTCTTTGATTCCACTCTCATCCATCAACGTTCCTTTGGCACCCATAAGATTCATCAATGTGTGGAAGCTCCCGAGCATCAGGACAACATCTCGAACCGGGCTGTCTTCAGGCACCTCGTGTTTGATTTCTGACGCTTTCCAGTAGAGTGGCTGATCGAATGTAACAACTGCAGCGGATCAGTGTTTATCAGCAAGGTTGCACAGATACTCAAGAGTAGAGAAGAGGCATCACTTGTCTCCAGAATACATGTCAATGATGGGCAGGAAGATTACCGAAGACGACCCCGGATGATCACAGTCTTTATGTAGCATGTGCATCATTCCATTCCAGCTCGGTGCAGGCTGTTTGAAGTGTAAAGACATCTCCCACAATACATCAACACGATGGTCAATGGCGTCGAGAAATGGCAAGGGCTTGAATTTTATGTTTCGGCAAGTGTGTTTTGCGAAACGGTATTCCCTTACATCAACTCTGCTTTGTTCAACTATCTCCAAGTCCGCAGTCTTCCGTCTGAGAACATTGCGACTGACCTTCCTTCCTGGAGTCACAGTAGCTACCATCCCCATGCCGTGGAAAGTCCCCTTCCCATCTAACGTGATATTATGATCGACGTTGTTCGCAGCGAACAGCAGTGCCGTATCCAGTCTGTCTATGGTACCACCGAGTACATCATGGCCAACAGAAGCGGCAGCGTTTTCCTCGAATCGCTGAACTTCTGAATATGATGAACAATATCCCATGGCTGAGAGACTGTCTACAAGAAATCGAGACCTGAAATTATGATGGAGCTGGACTGCTAACCCAAGCTGCAAAGGAGCTACTACAGCCCTGGGACGTACAGCCTGAACAATTGATTGTCCAATGCTTGCGACCTTCCTGTGAATGTCCTTTCCAATGAAGAGGGTTTCAAGCAAGCAAAGCAAACTCAGGGGGAGATAATCTAAGGCAGACTGACATTCAAGTGAAGAAGTCTTCGGATATTCATCGGTTGAAGATGGGATCTTAGACTTGATATCGCTCTTGATTAGTTTGGCCGCAGTCTCTATGATGGCTCTCTTCTGGGCTTCTTCATCCGTTTCTTGACTACGGAAATAGTCCCTCAGGATTATTATGGTCTTTTCACGGAACGTTACAATGTTAGGCAACCCTTCACACTCTGCTATGAATAGTGATTCGCCATACCTCTCCTCCAGCCTATACCTCAGCCATTTATTACTATAGGCAGCACTGTCTCCTTCTACAAGATACTCCGTCATTTTCTTTGCAAGATCTGTGACAGTCAGTTGCTCTTCATCGTTGTCCTCGAGAAATGTACACATTCTCAAGAATGCTTGCTCTTGGTCCATGTTCATCAGCCTTCCTACCTTCCGCGGTTTCTTTGTAGTAGATCCACCACCATGACGCATAGGAATTCCGTAATTTGCCTGAAAGTTATTGTCACATGAACGATGATACAGACAGTCTGCAGCATGTAAGTCCTTCCCAAAGTATGCGATTCTCCCTTGAATGGTGATTGCCCAGTCATCATTACGCTGTTTGCAATGTGAAAAGATGGACCTTACAAATCCATCCGTTTTAACAGAGCTATAGTCATCGAAATCACTACTAGATCTTGTCTTCACCACTTCATGTCCACAGAACAAACACTGCGTCGTGCTATCATAGGATCCAGTAGATACCCGTGTACCTCTCTTGGCAGGTGAACGATGAACAGAAATAGCTTTCTTATGCAAGTCTATTTGCTTCTTGTTTATGTAGTTCATACGACATCTCTTGTGCACCACTGCTCCAGCAGCTACCACAGTGCTAACGCCCCTCTCAATACTGGCTTTATTGATCCCTTCAGCTCCTTTCACCAATCACCACTCTTTCTCCGTCATCTTCTACTTCATGGCTGCATAAGGGGCAAGTTTCTTGACTTTCCATCATTCTCAGCTCTGTAAAAGAAGATAAATAAATCATTAAATAATAAATATAATAATAGTAGTGGGTCGCCCTCCCAGGGCTGTGGGGTACTTGGTACCGGGCCGGTGTCAGGGAGATGTGTCACAGCAGCGATGACCCGGTCCGTGGCCCTGGGTGCCCAAGTAATGGGGAGATGTAGTTATTGGTAGAATAGTTCGTGACGCCACCCGTGGTGTTTGGCAAATGTGGTGTTAGGCCAACGCTGCACACAGATCCGCTGGGACTGATGGTATGTGCAGCTTAGATGGTAAAGCTCCCCACAGGTGGAGCTGTAGTCCCAGGGCAGTGTAGATGTAGCTGGCACGGGAATGTAGCAGTGCCGAAAGCGTAGGGAACAGACAAGACACAGCGGTTGTAGTTTCTTTACCTTTACTGAGTATATGCAGTCCAGGGTCCTGATTACAGATGGTACTGGAGCAGGTTAGCCTGGAAGCAGATCAGGATTCTCTCAGCAGAAGGGCTGTGCAGTCTCCTTCCTAGCGCTTGTGGTGTGAAGCACTCCAGTACTTAGTTACTCTGAAATGCCTCTCTTCAGATGTTCCTAGAACTATACTTGTATGACAGACAGCTGTAGACTCTCCTGAGTCCTGGCTATCTAATTGCTGTTGTGTCCCAAGTCTTTGCTGGGAGCAGGGAATTTACAGCCTCCTACTCCTCTGGTATCTGTGGCAGGACCGTTAGTATCCGTACCACCGTGGAGACCAGACTCCAGTCTTTGCGCTCTAGCGGTGAGGGAGCTCTCCTCCCAGAGCTCAACCTCCACCCTACTCCACACGTCTGCACACGTGGACCTCCTCACACAATCTGACTACTCCGTCCTCCTGACCCTCAGAGAGCACTCTGCTCCTCAATCCTTGTTCAGAGCTCCCCCTGCTGGCTCAGAGTGGAACTGTGTTGTATGCATTAGGTTAACTGCTGGAGAGACCCATCACTGCTTCCAAGCCTGGCATTACCCTCCCCTGGAGGAAGGCAAAGCCAGTGTGGCAACATACCCCTGGGGGCGCCACATTCCCCCCTAGTGCAAGTCAGCACTCCTGGGCTGAACAAAAGCATGAAAAACAACATATAAACATTTTAACAGTAATAGTTGTACAAGATTTTAAAAAAATGAAAAATGTACTAAAACCAAGTGCTCTAAAATGATCCTATGATGACAAGTCCAACATCAATGTCCATGGTCCATTCCTGGCAAATGGTGAACTATTTATAAGTAAAGTTTTTGACCACACACAAGTCCTGTGGTTCTGTGTCCATAAAACAAACCAAAGATGACTCTTACAGGTCACCTGTAGGTACAAAACTTAGAAAACAGTTACATATTTACATTCAATTTCAGCATTCACATTTTACTTTATAGGTGGAACCTAACTGGTAGTACACCCTGTGTGGTACGAGTGGATCTGCGTAACACAGGTGTTGTAGTGGTCCCTACCAACCGTCTGGTCCTAACTACCGGTGTAGTGTGTAATGCTCTAGTTCTACGTAGCACAGGGACACTAACTGGTCTGTGAACTCTTGGACTCACCACGGGCACGACAGGTTCACCACTGGCAGGGCGAGGGTTCTCTGACTCCACTGCTGGTGCGGCCTCTGTTGCCTGATTTTCTCGATCTTCAGGGTTTTCTTGAATCCTATCCTCCTGTGCTTCTACTTGGGGAAATAACAACACCGGCACCACGATTGCATCATTAACACTAGTCCAATTCGCAGGGAACTCTCCCAGCACGGTACTGACTGTCTTTTCTTCCTCTGTAGGTGGGATGTTATCTGATCCTCCCGCTTTTCTTTCAACTGGTCAGGGCATAACTTCTAGTGATCCCTGGATACCGCTGCTGAGGTCTCTCCTCCATCTTTGCTAACAAGGCATACTTTGGCATTATCAAAGTTCGAGGGCAGACTTGTATAGGGCTCCTCTTCCCATTGATCATCCAGCTTATGCAGTCTTCTTTTTCTCTTGAGAACTTGTTCTCCTGGCGAAAAAGGAACAGCAGGTGCATTTTGGTTATAAAGTCTCTCCTGCTTCTGCCTTGCCTGAGCCAGACTCTTCTCCACACACTCCTGTACCCTTCTTTACTGCTGCTGCCTCTCCTTGTCCCAGTCAGCATCTGGTGACGTTACTTCAGGTGTCAGGAGTCCCATGGCCAAGTCAATAGGCAACTTACCAGGCCTTGCTCTCATCAGGTACGCTGGAGTACAGTTGGTAGAGTTCACTGGGATATGGTTGTAGAGGTCCACCAGATCGGGCAACTTTTCTGGCCACAGATTTCTCTCCTCCAAGGGCAATGTCTTCAGTAAATCAATCACTACCTGGTTCATCTTCTCGCACTTGCCATTGGTCTGTGGGTGATAAAGTGTTGTCCGGATCTTCTCACACCCATATAAGTTGCAAAATTCATGGAACACTTCTGCCTCGAAAGCTGGACCTTGGTCTGTCAGCACCCTCTCAGGATAACCATGTGGTCTACAGAAGTGCTGTTGGAATGCTCTGGCCGCTGTCCTGGCCGTTAGATCTTTGACGGGCACAACCACCAGGAATCTTGAATAGTGGTCCACAATGGTAAGGGCATAGAGGTAGCCTGACCAGCTTGGAACCAGCTTCACATGGTCCAGGGCTACCAACTCCAGGGGCTGTTTGGTGATGATTGGCTGTAAGGGAGCTCTCTGGCTGTCTCGATCCTTTCTGCGCAGGTTACACTGTCCACACTCCCAGCACCACCTCTCAATGGCCTTCCGCATACCAGTCCAGTAGAACCACTCTCGGAGCAATGTTTCCAACTTCTTCCATCCAAAGTGTCCAGCTCCATTGTGGTATGCTCCTAGGACCATTGATGCATCTCTCTTTGGGACCACCACCTGCCAGACCAGCTCATGTGTGCGGGCATTGATACTCCTCTGACACAGCTTCCCTTCATAAATGAACAGCCGACCTCTTTACTTCCACAAATGCTGGGTTTCTTCAGGAGCATTCGAATCTGGGCGTGAGTCAGCTTGTAGCAGTAGCTCTTTCACCAGGCGGACTGCAGGGTCATTATCTTGCGCTTCTGCCCAGTCATGATGGGGCTGTGGGTTCAGAGTGACTTCCTTCAAGCCAGACCGCTTGTTTCTCACTCCCTAAGCACGTTGGGCCGCAAGTGGCCGGTGAAAGGGAGGCAACTCTATCTCTTCGAGAGCCTCAGGGTCTTCTCCTGCAGCTGGCAGATTAGGCATTCTGGACAGCGCATCAGCATTGGCATTCTTGTGCCCTGCCCAGTACTTGATGGTAAAATCATAATTGGATAACCGAGCCATCCATCACTGCTCCAGTGCTCCTAGCTTGGCAGTGTCCAAGTGGGTCAACGGATTGTTGTCCGTAAAGATTGTAAATTTGGCCGATGCTAGGTAATGCTTGAACCTTTCGGTGACAGTCCAGACTATGGCAAGGAACTCCAGCTTGAAAGAACTGTAATTATCAGGGTTCCTCTCAGTGGGACGCAGCTTCCTGCTCTCGTAGGAGATCACTCTCTCTTTTCCATTCTGTGCCTGCGACAGTACTGCTCCCAATCCCACGTTGCTGGCATCTGTGTACAGCACAAAGGGTCTGTCATAATCTGGGTACGCCAGAACTTCGTCACCTGTGAGAGCCATCTTCAGTCTGGTGAAAGACCTCTCCAACTCTTCAGTCCATTCAAATGTGGAATTCTTCTGCTTGCCTTTCTTGGACTGCCCCACCAGAAGGTTTTGCATCGGTATGGCTATTTCAGTAAAGCCTTTGATGAATCTCCGGTAATAACCTACCAGTCCCAGGAATTGGCGTACTTCATGGATGTTGTTGGGCTTCGTCCAGTCCCGGATGACTGTGACCTTGTCAGGATCTGGTGCCACACCTTCTGCACTGACCACATAACCGAGTTACTGTACCTTAGGCTTCAGGAGATGGCATTTTGAAGGCTTCACTTTCAGGCCAAAATTGGACAAAGCTTCAAACACTTCAGCCAGGTGTTCCAGATGCTCTTCATAGGTTTTGGAGAAAACGATGACATCATCCAGGTACAACAGGACTGTTTCAAAGTTCATGAGTCCCAGGCAGCACTCCATCAGCCGTTGAAACGTTCCTGGAGCAGTGCAGAGTCCAAATGGCATATAATTGAACTTACAGAGACCCATTGGAGTGGTAAATGCGGTTTTCTCCTTGTCTGCCTCTGCCACGGGAACCTGCCAATACCCACTGGTGAGATCCAAGGTGGAAAAGTAGTTAGCAGTTTTAAGTGCAGCTAATGACTCTAATTTCTAGGCAATGGGTAGGCATTTTTATGTGTGATACTGTTAATTTTCCTGTAATCAACACACATTCTCATAATGCCATCCTTTTTCTTTACAAACACTATTGGAGCTGCCCATGGGCTTCAACTGTCCCTAATGACCCCAGCTTCCTTCATCTCTTTCAACATACTCTTAGCACATTGGTATTGTGTTGGGGGTATAGGTCTGTACCTCTCCTTTATGGGTGGATGGTCTCCAGTGGGGATATGATGTTGCACCCCTTTTGCCTGCCCAAAATCTAGTGGGTGTTTGCTGAATACCCGCTCATACTCTTGCATCACTCTGTAAACCCCATTTCTCTGGTATGAAGGTGTAGAATCAGTTCCCACCTGCAGTTGCTGGCACCACTCTTCTAGCTGCTTCACAGGGCCATTGTCCTCCACCGGATCGGATGAGACCAAAGGCTCTGCTGCCTGCAATGAGTTGTTATTAACAGTGAGCAGCTTAGCAACTGTGGCGTACTGAGGTATTGTGGCTTCCTCCTCCCCACAATTCAAAAGGCGTACAGGTACTCTCCCCTTTCGTACATCAACCACCCCTCTGGCTGTCAGGACAGTGGGCCTGCTATACGAATATACTGGCTTTACCAATGCCTGGTAATCCTGCCCTCTGAGCCCTATGGCAGCCCGACACCAAGCCAACATTTCACATCTGGGGGTATTAAAATGGGAAAAGCATCACTCACTCTGTCGCTGCCAATCTCTCCGCCAGAGTTCTACCTGTTGCCTTTGCATCAGGGCTCAGATCTCCTTCTGCAGGACTCGTTGTTCACCGGAACCAGCAGTCTCAGCCACCTGTTGTAACAAGACAATAACCTCGGACAGACAATTTTCAATTACATTTGTACAAAGAGTTATCATGGGATTACATTCACGTCAGTCAATATCAACAACTATCAGACCTTGTGAATTTAGCTCCACCCGCCCCACTTTAACAGAAATTTCCTTGCATCCAATCTGCGGCAAGGTATGACCAGGCGGCACCAAGGACAACATCTGCAAGGAGTTTGTATGTTCTCCCCGTGTTTGCGTGGGTTTCCTCCGGGTACTCCGGTTTCCTCCCACATTCTAAAGCCATACTGATAGAGAATTTAGATTGTGAGCCCCATCGGGGACAGTGATGATAATGTGTGCAAACTGTAAAGCGCTGCGGAATATGTTAGCGCTATATAGAAATAAAGATTATTATTATTATTATTATTATTATTACTAGCAACTACAGTTAGTTCATCAGTGGGGCCATGGGTGAGTTCAGAATCAGCCCAGTACCTCTTGTACAAAATATACGACATAGTGGTCACCTGGTAGCCAGTGTCCAGCAAAGCGTTCATGGGGATGCCATCAATCACCACAGGGAGGATCGGTCTCCCTCCCACATACTTGGCTCTCCAGTTCCTTAGGCCTGGTGATCCTACTCCTGGGGGTCGGCCCTCTGCCCCCAGGGGTTGCTCGTTTAAAGGACAGTACCTTGCAAGATGACCTGCCTTGTAGCAGCGGCGACAGATGGGACGTCCGTCCTGGTCGTAGCGATCGTTGTTCCTTCCTCGAAGTGGCGGGGCTTTCCTCCTCCGGAGCCACGGGACATCCTCTGGACTGGAAGCGAGCTGGATCTTTTCCTTGGAGGACACCTGGAGGGACTGCACGATTTTGGTAAGTGCAGCCATTCCTTTGGTCAACTCCTGGACTTGAAGACACAGCTCCTCTGTAGGGTCTTTATCCAGGGTCTGTGCATCAGCCTCCACAGGGATGGAAGGAAAGGATGTAGCTTCCTGATGGTAAGTGATCGCTGGGCGCCTCAGGGGCGCTGGACGGCTGTCAGTTGGTTCCTGCAGTACCCGGCTAGCCCTGTCGTTAAACTCAGCAAAGTTCAAATCTGGGTTTTGCAGGGTAATGATGCGTAACTGTCCTCTGTGGGTACTGGACAGGAGTCCTTCGATGAACTGCTCCTTCAACAATTTGTCTTCTTCTTTCACACTGTCAGAGTCAACTTGCTTAACTGCTCGCAGCGCCTCCTGCAGGTTGAGGGCATAGTCCCTGATACTGTCCTGCGCCCTCTGTTTACAGCCAAAGAACCGCATCTTGATTTCAGCTGCAGTGCGGGTGTCAAAAGTGCTTCTCAGCTTGGCCAGGATCTTTGCAACAGTGTCCTTATCAGTGTCCTGCCAGGCTTTCACTTCTCTCATGGCTGCACCCGTTAGCTGTCCAATCAGGATATTCACTTTCTGGTCTTCAGACAGAGGGTAAACTTTAAACAAGCTGCACAGTCTATCTTTAAATTCACTCAGGGTATGTGACTCACCCGAGTACTGCGGTAGCCAGGCCGCTCCCGGTATGTAGGGCATGGATAGCGGCATTATGGGGACCGCTGCGGCGGGCGCTCCTCCTGGTGGTACCGCGGGGTTGGCCGCTGCATCGCCGTTTGGCGCGGACATCTTCTCCCCCCCATTTAACGTTAGCCAGGGCCGAGGGTTGTATGAGCTCACCGGCGGCCGCTCCACAGGCCCGATGCTCCAGACTATAGGCCTCATCTCCTCCCCCTCTCGCGCGCTGTCCTCTCTTCCCGCGCGGCACTTCACTTCTTCGCGCTCTGCGGCAGGCTCCGCCCACAAAGGCCTGCCTCTTTCTTCCCGCACGCGCCAAGCAGCGCGGCAATAGCGGCAAATGGCGCCAAATTCACACAGTTCACAAACAGTCTATGGCACACAGGACCCGGGGATACCGGGCTCCGTAATCCTGTTCGTGATGCCAAATTGGGTCGCCCTCCCAGGGCTGTGGTGTACTCGGTACCGGGCCGGTGTCAGGGGGATGTGTCACAGCAGCAATGACCCGGTCCGTGGCCCTGGGCGCCCAAGTAATGGGGAGATGTAGTTATTGGTAGAATAGTTTGTGACGCCACCCGTGGTGTTTGGCAAATGTGCTGTTAGGCCAACGCTGCATACAGATCCGCTGGGACTGATGGTATGTGCAGCTTAGATGGTAAAGCTCCCCACAGGTGGAGCTGTAGTCCCAGGGCAGTGTAGATGTAGCTGGCACGGGAATGTAGCAGTGCCGAAAGCGTAGGGAACAGACAAGACACAGCGGTTGTAGTTTCTTTACCATTACTGAGAAACTGGGTCTGAGCAGAAAAAGTAAATTAATGTGCATGCAAAATGTAATTGCATATGAACACATGACCTTTACACAGAGAAAACCAAAAGCAAAACACAAAACAAATATCCTGGAATAAAAAAGTGAAAAAATATATTGCAAAAATTGCATGAAGGTAGTAATAATAGTAATAATAAGGGATTTAGTTAGTTTACCATTACTGAGTATATGCAGTCCAGATGGTATTGGAGCAGGTTAGCCTGGAAGCAGATCAGGATTCTCTCTCAGCAGAAGGGCTGTGCAGTCTCCTTCCTAGCGCTTGTGGTGTGAAGCACTCCAGTACTTAGTTACTCTGGAATGCCTCTCTTCAGATGTTCCTAGAACTATACTTGTATGACAGACAGCTGTAGCCTCTCTCGGGGACTCCTCTCCTGAGTCCTGGCTATCTAATTGCTGTTGTGTTCCAAGTCTTTGCTGGGAGCAGGGCATTTACAGCCTCCTCCTCCTCTGGTATTTGTGGCAGGACCGTTAGTATCCATACCACCGTGGAGACCAGGCTCCAGTCTTTGCGCTCTAGCGGTGAGGGAGCTCTCCTCCCGAAGCTCAACCTCCACCCCGCTCCACACGTCTGCACACGTGGACCTCCTCACACAATCTGACTACTCCTTCCTCCTGACCCTCAGAGAGCACTCTGCTCCTCAATCCTTGTTCAGAGCTCCCCCTGCTGGCCCGGAGTGGAACTGTGTTGCATGCATTAGGTTAACTGCTGGAGAGACCCATCACTGCTTCCAAGCCTGGCATTACCCTCCCCTGGAGGAAGGCAAAGCCAGTGTGGCGACCATACCCCTGGGGGCGCCACAGTAGTAATTGTAAAAGAAATATGATAGACACTGAAAGGCGAGTCGCATTTAACATTTTACAGCTTTGGCGGCCATATTCTTTGACGTCACATTTGGACCCTTTGTGGTAACCCTATCTTGGTAAACTTTTAGTATGTTTTTCCCTACATGTAATACTACCAAAAAAAACAATAAAACGCTTTCTTGGAATTTATTCAGGGTAAAGGATTTTTTTTTCGTATTTTGACTGGACTACATACAAAAGTCTTGGTCTCACCAATGTTCCTTGATGGACCAGTCATGCAGGCAGGATGTAGAAGCAGAATAGATCAAGGGCCATATCTTTCATACCATGTCGTGCCCCATTATTACTCCATCCACTTGACAAGGTCAGTACCCAAGTATGATGCTACCCTAATGCTACCCCAAAAAAGACAATGTAACCTCTCTATGTCTTTCTTCCAATCAGGGCAGTAGGTGAACTGCAGGGGTAAAAGGGGATAAAGGGTTAAAGACACGCATGAGAACCACTGCTCCTAAGGGTTCTGACATGACCAGTTAGACTCTTTTTAGTTACCTGCCATTGCAGGAACTTTGTTATGCTTTTGTTTAACCCCTTTTAGCAGTTCATCGACTCATACTTGGGTACTGCCCTTGTCAGGGTGGGAGCAAAACATGGGGCACGACAGGGTATGATAGATATGGCCCCTGATCGATTCTGCCTCTACATCCTGCCTGCATGACAGTGGTCTGCCATGGAACAATGGTGAGACCAAACCCAATCCTTCTATATGAGCATTGGTTTATTGAGCACTTTCACTTTATATTGTAATCATTATTGGTGTTTTTTGTACATTGTTGTCCTTTCTAGGTTTTTAAAAAACAACAGCAGTAAAAGTTTTTTTTATTATTTACAATCTCTCCTCCCTGGCTAGTTGCAGTGAATTCTATGCAAAAATTTCCTTGCTAAAGAGTGTAACCAAAAAAGACGACCCAGCTTGTCCAACATTACGTGGCATAAACCTGTGCCAGATGTCTCCCTCAAGAGAAACAGCATTGTTATACAACAGAAGCTTCAGAGTTGGCCCATCAGTCATGGAAACAAACACCAAGCCCTTATTTTCTAGGGGGTAAAACTTGGCACCATGATGGGCTATTCCTTTTGATTTTTGCCGATTGTCTCGTGACTCGTGAGGTCTTTGCTTCATTTGTGGTGTATTTTAAAATATGGTTTCCACATTTGTCTCATATTTCACCTATGGGTTTCTAGGATCTAGGGTAATCGACTTTCTTGAGTGTATTCAAAAACATGTGATATTTTTACTGATTATGGACATTTTTCCAAATACAGCAAAAAACAATATCTCTTCATTTGTTTGTTTGCAGTCGTGCCCGGCCGGTCTACTTGATGCAAGAACTTTACAATGTTCAACTTTTAACAACCAGGAGTTCATGGGTCGTCTGTATCAGTGGGAAGCGTTCACAGAAGGTAAGGGCGTTTTCACCACGTCTGTAAAACAATAAAGCCATTGTTTTATCTATGGGAATGTAGATGTCTAGATTGGTTACAGATAAAACTGATGTGAGATTTCATCAGCCTCATGTATTATAGCATAGGTCATCTAACAAGAGCCATTCCATTTGCCTCAGGATTGACAAGCCTTAACGGGTCCGGCTAACCATCTAATGTATATATGGAGGGAGGACCTCCAGACATCTGGTGTTGGGTGGGGATATAAGGATTGGGCATTAGTATTGCCTCTGCTAAACTGAAGGGCCCGTACACAAGAGATACCCATCAGCTGAACAATGGTTTGGCTGATAATTCTGCTGGCAGCTATCTTCCCTGGTTCCCCCATACACAGGAGTGCTTGGTCACTGCGAGAGAGCCATTGTCAGACATCTCTGGCATCGACTTACAGTGGGTACGGAAAGTATTCAGACCCTTTTAAATTTTTCACTCTTTGTTTCATTGCAGCCATTTGGTAAATTCAAAAAAGTTCATTTTTTTCTCATTAATGTACACTCTGCACCCCATCTTGACTGAAAAAAAAACAGATATGTAGACATTTTTGCAAATTTATTAAAAAAGAAAAGCTGAAATATCACATGGTCATAAGTATTCAGATTCTTTGCTCAGACTCTCTTATTTAAGTCACATGCTGTCCATTTCCTTGTGATCCTCCTTGAGATGGTTTTACTCCTTCACTGGAGTCCAGCTGTGTTTAATTAAACTGATAGGACTTGATTTGTAAAGGCACACATGTGTCTATATAAGACCTCACAGCTCACAGTGCATGTCAGACCAAATGAGAAAGGAACTGGCTAAGGAGCTCAGAGACAGAATTTTGGCAAGGCACAGATCTGGCCAAGGTTACAAACGAATTTCTGCAGTACTCAAGGTTCATAAGAGCACAGTGGCCTCCATAATCTTTAAATGGAAGAAGTTTGGGACCACCAAAAGTCTTCCTAGACCTGGATGTCCAGCCAAACTGAGCAGTCTTGGGAGGAAGAGCCTTGGTGAGTGAGGTAAAAAAGAACCCCAAAATGAATATGGTTGAGCTCCACAGATGAAGTAGGGAGTTGGGAGAAAGTTCCACAAAGTCAACTATCACTGCAGCCCTCCATCACTCGGGCCTTTATGGCAGAGTGGCCTGATGGAAGCCTCTCCTCAGTGCAAGACATATGAAATCCCGCATAGAGTTTGCTAAAAAACACATGACGGACTCCTAGACTCTGAGAAATAAGATTCTCTGGTCTGATGAGACGAAGATAGAACTTTTTGGTGATAATTCTAAGCAGTATGTGTGGAGAAAACCAGGCACTGCTCATCACCTGCCCAATACAATCCCAACAGTGAAACATGGTGGTGGCAGCATCATGCTATGAGTGTGTTTTTCAGCTGCAGGGACAGGACGACTGGTTGCCATTGAAGGAAACATGAATGCGGCCAAGTTACAGAGATATCCTGGATGAAAACCTCATCCAGAGTGCTCTGGACCTCAGACTTGGCCGAAGGTTCACCTTCCAACAAAACAATGACCCTAAGCACACAGTTAAAATAACAAAGGAGAGGCTTCAGAACAACTCTGTGACCATTCTTGACTGGCCCAGCCCTGACCTAAATCCAATTGAGCATCTCCGTGAAGAGACCTAAAAATGGCTGTCCACCAACTTTCACCATCCAACCTGACGGAACTGGAGAGGACCTGCAAGAAAGAATGGCAGGGGATCCCAAAATCCAGGTGTCGAAAACTTGTTGCATCATTCCCAAGAAGACTCATGGCTGTACTAGCTCACAAAAGGGTGCTTCTACTCAATACTGAACAAACGGTCTGAATACTTACGACCCATGTGATATTTCAGTTTTTCTTTTTTAATAAATTTGCACAAATTTCTACATTTCTGTTAAGATGTGGTGCAGAGTGTACATAAATGAGAAAAAAAAATGAACTTTTTTGAATTTACCAAATGGCAGCAATGAAACAAAGAGTGAAAAATTTAAAGGGGTCTGAATACTTTCCATACCCACTGTATCTCTCCGAGAACTGAAGTCTGACATTAAAGTTGGGAGGCCCCTATGCACATTAAACTAGTCAGAGTCCGTTAATATCAGCAGGTTCGACTGAGATTGGCTTAATGTGTGTGGCAGCCTTATATTGTAAATCATTTCTTCAGAGGTTTGGTCTCAGTTGACAGTGACAGTTTCTTAGAGGACAGTTTCCATTAATGGTATAAAGTGGTACTGGTCTGTTGTCAGGTTTGGTTGAGTTATATCTTAGGACTAGACCCTTAGCAGCCATCAGTGAAAGATTAGAAGACAGTTTTCCATCCATTGCTTGTCAGTAACAGTTCATTTTGGGGATAGATTGCTTATCAGTCTCCAGTTTAAAACTGTTTAGTACAACCGTCAAGAAATTATTTTTTGGAGTAAACTGCTAACGACCTACTTTTGTGCACTAAGTCATTTGGAAATATTTCTATACAGCATACTGTATATTTGGTTTATTTAGAGATCACAAAGAGGTTGTTCGGGGCTTAGATATTAATAGGATAGGTCATTAATCTCACATGGGTCAAATACTGGCACCCGGCAAACCGAAGATCAGCCCTTTTTGGTTGAATGTGCCCAGTGAATGGTGCCATAGTGTAGGGGTTGGTAAAAAGAACACAATGATATCATCTGCCCAATCTGCTGTTTCGAGGGTTGAATGGAGAAAGTGATGATAGAAACTGAAATACAGCAGGAAGGATGCAGGAAAGAGTAAGGAAGACTCGTCCTGCGTATATAGAGTAGATGCCACATATAACAAGGCTGCAGGAGGTTTCCATTTCCTCTAGCAGTTCATGGCCCTCTATCTCTAATATCTAGTATTGTTCCCTGTGGTATAATGGAACCAGCGGACGTTCCCTCCCATCATTAAATGGCAAGAGAAATAAAAGCCATCTGTGTGACATCACTGCGTGTCATGAAATACCAAGTGTCACTGCTCCGATTAACCCTACATCTGGTGTTTGAAAGGTGAGCAGGAGTTACTAGACCTACTGTAAAAATTCAATGTCAACCTCTGTTAATGACTTATACTGTATATCTTGTAAAAAGTGCTATGCCTGATTCCATCTCTGTAGCTGAAGGGTTTATGGGCCTTCTGGACACCCCTAAACAGGATCTGACACTTGCTGAAAAAAAATTGCGTTAAATACCTAGTTAAAATCCATGATCTCTACTGATGCTGCCGCTTTTGTCTGTTTTGATCTGCGTCACTCTATTTCAGAGATATTCAGATTTGCATCTTTTGGAGCGCAGTATGTGAAATCTCTGCTGGAAGTTCAACTGGGCATTTCTTCAGAGTCTTCTCTGGGTGGTGCACTTTCACTCCTCCCTCCCAAATGCTGTTAATCACAGCTCAGCAGCTGGTCTAGCAGTGAAGCAGTCTCAGACACTGCCAAGCTGTGACTGGCAACATCTGGGACAGATGGATGAAGCTGAACACCCCCAAAGAAGACTCTGAAGAAACACCCAGAAGGATTGCGAAGTAGCGATTTCACATAGTGCACTCCTGAAGAAAAAAGTGAATATCTCTGCAATGGAGCAAGTGCATTGCAAAACTGAGTCAGGGGAGCTCAGGGATTTTTACAAGGTGTTTAAAGCCCCCGTTACACACTGCGATATCGCTAGCAATATCGCTGTAAAGTCACCGATTTTGTGACGTTGCAGCGATATTGCTACATGTGATACTTACCTCCGACCCGCTCCCCCGCTGGTTATCGCTGATCGCGCGAGAAGCTCCTGGATCATTCCTCGTCGGTCACTTCCTGCTGGGCTTCCTGTGGCGCCGACGAGCAACGCGTGGACGCGGGCGGGAGGACGCAGGATCGCCGCGTCTGACAGGTAAGTAGCGATCCCCGACCCCTGCGATGTCGCTGGTGAGATCTGCCTGTGTGGCAGCTCACTAGCGACCACCTAGCGATGTACCAGCGATCCTGACCGCGTCATATCGCTGGTCGGGATCGCTGGTGAGTCGCTAGGTGTAACGGTACCCTAACTCACTTTTTTGAGCAAGTGACAGGTCCTCCTTACACACAAGTGCCAACTGTGTGTAGCTGTCTACCAAAAAGATGACACAGGAAAAAGGCACAAGAACATTGTCTAAAACACAACCTGTTTCAGCTACAGATTGCAGTCTGCAGTGCCTATTGTGGACTTCCAGGCAGTTCATGCTATCATGAACCCAGGAACAAATGGCCAGTTTTGTCAGTTACTGATGTTGTCTCTTCTTCGAAATTAGGAATGAAGATGATGGGGGGATCCTTTAAAATTATGCGATATGTAACAAGGTGGCATGGGGTGGTAGTCACAGGCAAGGTCACTAAGGCACAATCAGTGCACACCCTAGCCCCTTGCACATGAATAAACAGGACAGATACAATCCCAAGGAATTTACCTCTTCTCCTAAGGCCTCTTTCACACTTCCGTTTTTGACAATCAGTCAAGATCCGCCGATTTGGAAAAAAAACGGATCCGCCATTTTTCTTTGCGGATCCGTTTTTTTCCCCATTGACTTTCATTATTGGCGGATCTTGACGGATTGCCATCCGTTGTTGTGCGGATCTGCCAAAATGTTGCTGTCCGTCAACATCCTCAAAGACTTCCAAACGGAGCTTGCAACGTTTTTGTGGCCGGCGGATCCTCCAGACACTGATTTAACCCGAAATTCTGTCTGGGTGCCGGACAACAAAAAAATTCTCTCTCTCTCTCTCTCGGCTGCGATTCCTTTAACATTCTTCATTTGGCGGATCCGTCAAGAAAACGGACGGGTGGCATCCGTTGTCATCAGTACTAAAACGGATCCGCTCTCCATCCTTTTGGCGGATTTTAACTGACACAAAAAACTGAAGTGTGAAAGAGGCCTAAGTCACTGTAGCCAAGACAATCAGGATCCAGAAGCACAGTTATGATCCGACAGGGAGATTATTTATTTGTGAACAAACAAGGTAGAAAAGGGTAGAAAAAGTAGTTGCAGTAAATCCAATACAAGTTCCTGCTCTGTTCCAATTGCTAGTCACTACAGTGTCAGCAGCAGCAGAAGTTGAGTTGCTTCAGTGGACGGTATCTGGACGCTTATAGTCCCTTCAGTGGAGCACTCACAAAGTCCTGTTGCCCTCTTCACTGCCCTTGGGTCTGGGCCAGCACTCCTCTCCCCTCCAGGGGAGCTTTTTCCTCCTCACAGTTCTGAGCACCTACAAATGTGCCCAGGCAACTGTCTGAAAGCAGGAGCTTCCTGCTGCCTTTTCTGGCTGCTAGTCCAGCCCACATGTTAACCCTTCCTGTCCCTGCCTCTTAACATGTAACAGGGCAGCACAATACAGTCCAACATTGATACATTACAGATTAAAAGAGACATCACATGTTGTTAACACACATGGGAAACACTGCAAACACAGCATAATACAATGCATGTTAATAACAGTGCATAAATGGTACATAACATACAGGTACACCACACATGTATCCCATAAAGTGCACGGGACCCGCACAAGGGAGACAGGGGAAGCAATGAGGTTCTCCACCACCTCCTTACACATATGATGAAATTATGGTACTGGTTGCCCACTTAGTCCCTGGCAATCCCACAATGTAAAAGAGATGCAGAAGGGAGGCAGGGTACTTATTAAAAAGTGTACCCTGTGTGTCCCTATTTGTAAGGCAATATTTCATTATGCCATAAGATCTAGAGACTTAGTGTGGGTTGTCAACAAGGCTGTCACCAAGGGACAGGCAAATATTGCCTGTAACCCAGTAATAATACCCCATGAGTACGCCTTTAAAACAAATCATGCCCAAAGTGTGTCCCTTTAGAATCAAATATTGTTTCTCAATGCCCCCTTAAAAAGTAACAGCGCCCCTTGAGAGCCCCCTCCAGCCAACTTTGTGCCACTTCTCCCTTGGACCCAGAGAGGACCAGAACATGTGGTGCAATGCAGTGACTTCATTGTGCCACTTGTGACAAAATGCTGATATCTTCTAGGGTCTAGGCCATAGGCATGCAACAGACTGCTTCCTGGAAGATGGTGAGTGGTGAAGTAGGGAACCTGCTGATATCGACAGGTTAGTCTGACAGTGTAATGTACTTGGGGGTCCCCCAAGAAATGATGTCGGGGGAGATAAGGATCCTTCATGTCCGATTTTGGACTGCCAATCCTTATCCTTATCTCTGCAGGCATCATCTGTTGGGGGGTCCCCATACACATTATACTGTCATACAAACCCGTCAATATCGGCAGTTTTGGTTGATGTTAGTCTAATGTATGGGGGCCTTAAGGCTGCCATCTGTACTAAAAGATCCAACTGTATGTGTGTGATGTTAATGCCAATAGAGTCAAGGAGGTACTTGCTCGGAAATCTGGGGCCTTTGTCCCGAATCTTTGGCTCTGACAATGCCATGGGTACTTTCCTTTCTTGTGAAATTTTGCACTTTTAAGAATTCTGCACCCTGGTCAACCGTTCCCATCGTCCCCCACACTGCGCTACTGATAAAACCTACATGGATTTTTAAAACATATACAAAAAGACAACACCTACGCATGCTATAGAAAAGTTATAAAACATCCAGATAGCATTAATGTCTGTAAAGCGCTGTGGAATTAATGGCGCTATATAAATGAGTAAAATAAATCTCTATATATAAAAATGAATGTGTGTGTGTATCACCAACCAATCACGAAGCATCTTTCATTTCACCAGAGCTGTTCAAAAGAAGCTGAGCTGTGATTGGCTGCTATGAGCAACAGTTTTCCTTGCAAACAATCACTAAGCATCTCTCATTTTACCAGAGCTGGTTAAAAGAAACTGAGCTGTGATTGGTTGCTATGACCAACAGTTTTCCCACTTGACAACACCTCAGCAGACACTGACATGGTGGGAGAAATCTAGCATCCCTGGGAACATAAGCTCCCAGCCATTGTCTGCCCCCCTGAAAGGAGCAGAGAGCACATGACAGAAATGAATCCCCCCTCCCGTGCCCATATACCCATCACACATCCTCCATCCCGTAGGCACATCTTCCTTTCTTCCCTCTTAAAGGGATCATTGGTATGGAAGTTAGGTCAAATCCATCCACCGCTTTGGTTTTGACCCCAGGCCTCTCTTAAAGGGATCCCCAGTATGGAAGTTTGGACAGTTCCACTCAGCTCTGTGGTTCTGACCCCAGGGTCTCTTAAAGGGATCGTTGATATGGAATTTAGGGCAAATCCACTCTGCGCTTTGGTACTGACCCCAGGCCCTTCTTAAAGGGATCTCTGGTATGGAAGTCAGGGCAAATCCATCCAGCGCTTTGGTTCTAACCCCAGGCCTCTCTTAAAGGGATCCCCGGTATGGAAGTCAGGGCAATTGCCTTTAAATGCTCTGGTACTGACCCCAGGCTCTCTTAAAGGGATCTCCTGTATGGAAGTTAGGGCAAATCCCTCGGCGCTCTGATTCTGACCCCAGGGTTCTATTAAAGGGATCATTGGTATGCAAGTCAGGGCAAATCCACTCAGCTCTCTGGTTCTGATCCCAGGCTCTCTTAAAGGAATCCCCAGTATGGAAGTTAGGGCAAATCCACTCAGTGCTCTGGTTCTGACCCAAGTCCCCTCTTAAAGGGATCCTCGGTACGGAAGTGAAGGAAAATCCACTCTGCGCTTTGGTACTGACCCCAGGCCTCTCTTAAAGGGATCTCCGGTATGGAAGTTAGGGTAAATCCCTCAGCGCTATGATTCTCATCCCAGGCTTTTATTAAAGGGATCATTGGTATGGAAGTCAGGGCAAATCCACTCAGCGCTCTGGTTCTGACGCCATGCCTCTCTTAAAGGGATCCACAGTATGGAAGTTAGGACTGTTCCACTCAGGGCTCTGGTTCTGACTCCAGGCTGACGGGATGATGTGGGATATTAGTAGTAGTAGTCCGGTAGCTCTGGCTGATGGGACTATGTGGGATATTATGGGTAGTAGTCCGGTAGCTCTGGCTGACGGGATGATGTGGGATTTTAGTGGTAGTAGTCCGGTGGCTCTGGCTGATGGGATGATGTGGGATATTATGGGTAGTAGTCCGGTAGCTCTGGCTGACGGGATGATGTGGGATATTATAGTGAATGTGGCAATGCGGAATGGGCGGGGCTCTACACTCAGCTTTATATATATAGATATAATCATTATAATTTGTTATAACTAACCGTAGTTAGTTGCTATGACCGGGCAGGGCCGGGCTCTTCAGCTAGAAAATATATAAATAGCTGGTAAGCACTGATGAACTAATCTTGGGCCATAGCAGAAGTTTTCCCTCTTCCTGGGAACAGTCTTATTGGCGTCTCTCTCTACATTCTGCTAAGTTGGGCAGCATTTGGCCTTTTGTTTTAGTCTCGTTTCCCTTGGTCGGTGGTCTAGGCAGTCATCATTGTCACGTTACTGGCATTATTATTGGAGCTATTACTGAGGTCTCCTCTATTCTAAGAATTATAGTCATAGAATGGTAGAGTTGGAAGGGACCTCCTGGGTGATCTGGTCCAACCCCCTGGCCCGGTTGGTGAAGACATGGTTAAAGAAAGTTTATGTTCCTGGAGCATTGTGGCTAGCAACGACTTTCAAACAACTTGTCTGATCTTTGATATGTTTGCCGAACTATGCACGTTTTGACCTCACTGATGTTCATTTTAGATACACCACGTTCCTCACTCGTGTTGCCTCCCCCAACACTTCTATTTTAGAACAAGTAACTTTTCTAGATACAAGTGCTGCTAAGTCCAGCAAGCTTGTTCTTCTATAAGTGGCTCTAGCTCAAGACTCCCGCTGAACCCGTGACCTCTGGTTGGTTGTCGATATTTGAAGCATATTTAGAGCTCTTTTATTCCAGGGTTAGGCTTTGATGGACAGTTCAAAGGTCTTCAGAAGTTAATAATACAGTTTGCACAAATGTGTCGAATAGTGGAAGTTTTTATAACAGATTATATGCAAATGAAATGTATTGCAGAAGGAAAGAAACACCGCTAAGGAGTGGTAGCTACAATTTATGTCAATATGGGGATTGTGGGAATGCTCAAACAAAAGGGACCCAACTATGTTCCTTTGTTTTCCATATTGATTGGGCTTTGAAATGGTGCATGTTGCCTTTATCTACACTGATAGGTTTGCTGCGCACCTGGTTGATTTGACATCCCACATTGTGTCCACATCTATGTTCCCACTATGTATTTTGTTGGTTGTGGTGTAAATTCTGCAGCTATCCTGCAAAATAATCTGGTCCAAAAGGGATAGAAATTGTGATTTTTGCCTGACCTCCACGAAAGGTTTGAGAAGTCAGGCACCACTTATGTATAATATCGTTGGCACTGAAATCAGTGGTCTCTGTAATCAAAAAGTCTCACATCTTTGTCCATTTCTTCATACTTAATGAATGCAAGCACTGTTAAATTCTACGGATTCCATTTATTTACTGGCTAGGAGCAGCCACCTCTTTGAGACCTCTCCAAAAAATACCTTCCAACTCTGTAAACAGTGTATACCCAGCTTAAACCTTTAACTGAAGCTTGAATTGCTGAGTTGAGGACAACAAATGGAAGCCTTCATGAGAATAATAAAAAAAGAAATCAGTAATTTTCCCAGAACATTGGCATTTCTGCCAACCTACTTTTTCGCCTGGGGCTTTGATCTTGCTACACGTGACCGTTACTTTAGTCATCACGTTCCTCTATCGCGTTTCTTCAGGTACATCAGCAGATAAGAGTGAATGTCTGATCTCAGGATTAGTCCTCTCTTTAGAAGTTTCCACTGGGAGTTGTGTTACATTCTCTGGGTCGTGCATTTATACAGAAAACTTCATCTGCAATGGTTAGGACTTTCTCTGGTCTACCTCTAAGTAATGCCATTTAGTGGCCATTTTCTATAGCTGGAGGATTAGTGTGCAGAGGTTTTGGAATTTAGTGTTTTTGATGTTTTTTAGATAATCTGTCTGTCTGCACATTGCTTACTAGGTAAACAGAACATGTCTCGTGTGTAACAAAGTAGTGCTTTACCATGGTATGTATTACATAAGCGCAGTCAACTTCAAACAAGCAGATTCTTTAGTTTCTTTTCAACCCCAGAATTGTAACCTAAGAGCCATAAATATGTATTTTAGTCACCTGCAATAAATGCCGCTGTTCTCCTGAATCCGGCATTGATTTACTTTTGTTTCTGCTCCTCTCAGTTCCTGAGATATGGCCCTTTTTTTTCCCCTGTATATAAATCTAGCTCTTGCTTGTAGCCAAATAGGCGTGGCCCTCAAGAAGATGCCAAGAGAGTCGAGCTGAGGATCACATCCACTTGGTTAAGTAGACTAGATTTATAGACAAAGAAGAAGGGGCCATATCTCAGGAACGGAGAGGCACAGGAACAAAATAAAAACATTGCCGGATTTAGGAGAACAGCGGCATTTTACATCACGCAGAACACGTACATATTTCTGGCAAGTGATAGGACCTTTTTAAAGTAGTTCAGTTCTTTTTTGTTACAAAGGTACCTAGTAGACTTGGATCAAATTAATTAATACAACGTAGTCCTTTGGCCGTGCTAGTAATCTGTGGCCTCTGGATGAGAGCCTTGTGAACCGCCTCCTACCTGGCTGCATGTACAGATCTTCTTTTGACTAGCTGGCCTGATGCTATTGTGGCTCCCCTGAGGGTTCAGTCGCCACAGAGGTACTGCACCTCCTCCTGTGGTGTGGTACCCCACCATCCAGGTAAGGTGGAGACACCTGGCCACACTCCAACACCTGCATCCCACACAACATAGTAGTGTAGCAAAGCACCCCTTGGTGGCTCCCTGCTTGGAACACGAAGCATGCTGGGAGGTGGGTGGAGTTTAGTTTGCACTAAAAGAGCGGGAAGAGGATAGGATTTAGTTAGTTAGTCACAGGAGTCTGACGAGATCAGTCTGTGAAAGGAGATCCCCTGAGTGGGATGGATGAAGGAAGTGCTGCAGCCGACCTCAGTGATCTGGGTCCGCTGGCACAAGAAAGGAACATTGATAGAAAGCCTGACTCTCCATAAGAAAGAAAGGATTAGTACGGAATGTGAGGAGAATAAGAGAACAAGGACCAGAGTTAGAGGAGAACCCTTCCCAAGTTCTAAGCGCAAGGCCGGGGTCCGGTCTCCGAGGTTGTTTGGATACTAATGGTCCTGCAGCAGACACCGGAGGAATAGAAGTAGTGACCACTTTATTCCCACACCAGACTTGGGGGCACAACAGTAACGTGTGTGAGCCGGGACTAGGTAGAAGGAGTTCCCGAAGTAGGCTACAGCTGTCTGCCGTACAAGTAGAGTTCATAGGAACATCTGACAGGAGAAACTCCAGTGTAACTCAGTACTGTGAGTACTTCACTCAAAGGCGCTAAGAGGGAGATGTTCAGAAAAGGCACATATGTTGGCGGAGTGTTGGAAAGGAGTACTTCATCTTGCCTGGAAGTTGGCTGAGCTCCTGACCCGGAGGACACGGCACGGATGCAGGCACCTGTACCACAACAGACTGTGAGTAAAGCTTTGGAACTACATGCCCTGGTGTCCTCCACTTATTCCTGCGTCAACACACCCAGCATTGCTACATCCTTGTGCCTAGCCCTGCGCCCGACACTACACCATCTAAGTGTCACTTCACCTACACTGCCCTGGGACTACAGCCCTGCCTGTGGAGGGCTATAACATTATTGCTGCACTACACCATCTGTCCCAGAGGATCTGTCTGCAGCGTCGGCTTAACACTTGCCGAACACCACAGGTGGCGTCACGAATCACTTATAAACTTTCACCACCATAAGCACACTGAAACAACCCCTTTTGCCTTGGAGCCCCAGGGCCACGGACCGGGTCACTGCTGCCGTGACAACTCCCATTGAGATCAGCTGGCCCGGTACCGAATACCCCACGGCCCTGGCGAGTGAGAGCGCTCCACTATGTTATCATTGTGGTCTGAAATCATGCCAGGCCGACTAATCAGAAAAAGAGCTGAGGATGACAGCAGGTAAGAGGCGGCTCTAACAGATCAAATCCAGTGGCCACTGATTACTTACATGGCTAATGGACCAATCAATTACCAATATTTCTAGTTGTAATCTGTGGAAGAATAACTGAGCAGCAAGTGTTCAATTCCAACACCACGCCCCCACAGGAGAAATGTTACTCGGTTTCTTGGGCACTTCTAAGTCCTCCTGAGCTAGAAGCGCTCTTTCTGGTCATCAAATATGGTAACTAGATTTAGGAATAGAAATTATGTAATTAGAGGAACTTTATCCAAGTATATGGTACCTGACGGAAATGTCATGTCACATCCTGCGTGTCAGACTCCAAGGCAAATATCAGGGCAGATGGTTCATTGAAATGGCACCTTGTGTACAATAGCACGTCTGCATGCTACATACTACAACCGTGGCCTTCAGATTAATCCACCCTCTGACATCTAAGTAGAAACATCTCCCCTGCTTTCTGTCAGCAGGTTGAGACCTTATCAAGTTGATCACCCCTGATTTGTACAAGTGTGTGGAATGGCACATACCAGCATGGTGTGTCAGGCTGCAGGAAACACAATCAGTACCTTGTGCAATTAAAGGATTTCCAAGAGCAAAGATCACTAATATCTTGTGCAAACTAACATCTGTCAGTCTATGAAAACACGAGGCCTCCAGAGTTCATATCAGATGGTCGCACTGGTCATGCTTGTCTCTCGCACTCTTCATACTTGTGTAGAAAACATCTGAGGTATTTAATAATTAGATTATGAAAAATGAGAATGATATCAAGATTATACCAAAGGTCACATTTTTAGGGTCCAAAATGTTCTAGTCCTTAAGAAATTCAGTTGCAAGTGTGCAATCTCCCTGCAGCACTCCTAGCGGGGACCTAAGGCATTACACAGCTCCTGTCGAAATCAGTGTGCTGTCCATGTAATGAAAGGATTTGAGCGAGAGACACTTTTGTAGGCTTATAGCTAAACACCTGCTGACATTGGGGCCACAAAAGAGAGGTTTCTCTTTGCTTGAACCCCCTTACTAACTCTTGAACTAACCACAGTCGTATTCGCATAGATTTACCCCAAGAAGTGGACCACAAATGGTCATCACTTATTCATATATACATGGAAGAATTTTTGATGGTTTTCAGAAACTCATTATGGGAATTGTAAACTTGCACAAGCCTCCTCCTCTCCACAGGTGCCACAACTTTTGCTTGCTAGTGATCAGGATAGTGCATGCCTTCCTCTCGAGGGGTTGTATATGTGAAGACACCTGCTTCTGCGTTCAGATTTCAAACAGTTTTTGAATATCAAACAGATGCTTCATTCAGGGACTACAGTTGCCTTTCTTGAACCTTTAAATCCTCTTCTCTTATTTCAACAGATCTTAAAGAGGGCTTTATGTGCTGTTCCGTCTAAAGTTATGCATATATGGTTTCATAGACTGTGTTATTTTCCATGCCGTGTATAATTGTCCTGCATTTGCTCTGCTGCCACCTACTGTCCTTTCTCTATATAGCAGCCTGCAGCTAATTAATTCTAGTACATGCCTTCCACTTCCGGGTCAGGGCTCGCCTTCTTCCTGCTAGCAGCCATTCTTAGTTTCATTTTCTGTGGGAGAGACGTGCTTGTACCAAGCTGTGAAAGGCATCAGTTTTTCGACCACCTTGCTTCACGAATTTGCTGTATCACCTTGGTTATTACACCTGCATTTCTGGAGAAGTACTGCATTACCAATCATATGCTGTATGTCCAGACTTCCAAATAAACAAGTCTGGACTTTACAATTCCTGGTGTGTATCATCTCTCCTGACGCTGAACAGCTAAATAGCAACATGGTCCTGTCTGCTCTGCATTGAGGAACGGAAGGTAGGAATCCCTCCCAGCCCAAATCAACTACACCTCCATTCGCCTCATGTGGGGACAGACCACTTTATACTTGTCAAAAATATGTGATTTTTAACTTTTTGTAAATGTCAGTGTTCTCCTAATTCCAATGCTGTTTTTCTTTTCTTTCCTAAGATATGGCCCTCTCTTCTCTATATATAGAACTAGTCTTTTTAAACAAGTGGGCATGGTTCTCAACTGTTCTATGGGTGTGTTCTTGAGGACCACGCCCACTTGGTTTAAAGGCTAGATTTCTATACTGAAAAGAGAGGGCCCTATCTCAGGAATGGAGAAGCGCAGGAACAAAAGCGATACATCATCGTGTTCAGGAGAATAGCGGCATTCACACCAAAGTGAAAATTCTCATATTTATGGCAAGTAATAGGTCTTCTTTAAGTTTCATTTTTACAAGAGGCACAGACTTTATTACGATACCCTTTCGCTATGGATTGCTTTTGCATTTTACCTTGAGAAAGACCAATTGAATTCAAATTATTTTGTAAATATTGGGATCAGCGGGAGCCGTGTGGCCCCTGTGTGTCTGCGTGGAATGTGACATGGGGTCTCTGAGTACTGACAGCTGAGCGGAAACCCTTCAAAGTGGCTGCAAGGGTGATTAGCAAAAAGTAATTGTAATCGTCATTCTTTTCTTTTTTTTTCATCTGCTTTTCAAGACATTGGTGGTGGTGTACAGCACAATGCACAGACTGTGCGAACCAGGGTGATAATTACCAATAATTGTTTTAGTAAACACTTGTCAGTGATTTCGTGTGACGTATATTTCCATCTCACGGAGAAAAATACAAAGCATTGTGCAGAGAATACACAAAACTCTTTCTGTGATTTCGGAAATTGGTGTTCGACAGTCTGCCATCCAGAATTGTGACTCACTGTCTGGCTCTTGGCCTTAGAGAAAAAATCCAAAATATATGTCTATGATATACAAGATGGAAAGTTTAGGGTTATCGAGGTGTGAAAAATTTTATATTTGTGAGGAATTCTTTTAATTTTCTTCCTGCCTACTTGAATATGGAACCACGAGAAGTTCTAGAGGAAGACATACACAACTTAAAGGAGTTGTCCACTTTCCAAAAATCTACAAAAAAAAAAGCTTTAAAAAGTAACTTGCAAATTTTAGTTCAGGTGTCCCAATTGTCAGGTGGCCACTCCGGTCTTGGGTTTGGAGCTTCACTTCTGTTCCTGGCCTCGGAACAGGATGGCATTTCCTCTATCGACACATGACCAGGGCTGTGTGTGGGGGAACCTGGCTCACTGGCTAATTTTAATAGCTAAGCCAGCCTCCTTCTCTGTTACAAGCAATGCAAAGAAATGACTGGCTTACCTAATGAAATAAGCATAGAGGGAGAAACTGCAGCTGCATCCCAAACTGTGCTCTCTTTTCTGTCTTTTACGGTTGTTCTCATGCTCAATATTCATTAGTATATTGCTCCCCTTTCTCCTGGCTTCCTGCCTGCCGGGGAACGGTGAGCTCTTGATGATTGACATTTCAGACCAGTAGCATTGATTCGCCGCTGACCTGCATTGGATGCTCTGCAATGCTTTGCTGTTGACGGATCCAGCCATCTTCAGAGCAGCGCTTACAAGCTCTCCTTTGCAAACAGCTTGCAAGCATGCGCTTCTAGCCTAAAGGTACTGTCACACTTAGCGATGTACCAGCGATCCCGACCAGCGATATGACGCGGTCAGGATCACTGGTACATCGCTAAGTGGTCGCTAGTGAGCTGCCACACAGGCAGATCTCACCAGCGACATCGCTGGGGATGGGGGTCGCTACTTACCTGTCACACCAGGCGATCCTGACGTCCTCCCGCCCGGCTCCACGCTCGTCTCTCCACAGGAAGTGCCGCAGGAAGCTGACGACTAGAAGCGGTCCTGGACGTTCTCGCGCGATCAGCGATAACCAGCGGGGGAGCGGGTCGGAGGTAAGTATCAGACACAGCAATGTCGCTAGCAATATCGCTATAACGTCACAAGTTATAGCAATATTGCTAGCGATATCGCTTAGTGTGACAGTACCTTAAGAAACCTACCTCCTCTGATACACTATAGAGGTGGCCAGCAATCAAAGCAATGAGTAGTGGACTATGAAAACAAAAATCCATGCGCTCATGACAACAGAGAGGATTTTTAATAAGAGGTAAATTGCAACTCCGTTTTAGCACTTTTGCAATTTTTCTCATTTATGGTGATAAGAAAACTCCTTTAACTATGTAGGTTTTTTGGAGACTGATGAGGTTTCCGACCATTTACAGAGATCCTGTAGTCAGGTCAACAGGACCCGAGTTTTATATAGGCTTGGAGAAACTTGAACTGAGAGATTTCCAATCCCACTGACACGAGTGTGGACTATGGATAGAATAAAGTTGCTGATTGAGGGTTAAGTAGTGAGAATTTTTCGTTTTCCATCCTTAAAGACATAAAAGAGATGCTATCCCATCTGTATTATAAATAACCAATTCTTCTTGGCTTTTTCTGGCATGCAAGCGCTGAACTAAAAACACAAACACCCGAAAATATATCAACAGTGAAAGATCCCGTGCGTCCGCTCCAAAACTAACTGGCACGCTGTGCACACCCTTTGAGCCTTCAGCACCTGCTGCAGGATACCTGCTAGGTCTTAGTATAGGGAAAAACAAATCCGTTTATAAAGGTGAAATTCTTGCCCAGCTTACTGGTATGGGGGGGAATATGGGGCGGCCTTGTCTTCCACCAGCTGTGTTGTTTCACTGTCAGTAGGCACAGTGAGGTCGGCTCTGGGGGCATGGGAGAATGGGCCCAGTGCATGTTATGAAGGCAAGGTATGCAAGAGATTAGAGTTTTCTTAAATTCAAGACAATGTATCAAAAGACTAGCTGGACTCCGTAAACTGCACTCTGCCTCCTTTAATGCAGTCATTCTTATGCCTAAAATGTACACAGACTGTGGAGAATTCTTAGCTTTTACCACCTGAAATTCACTTTGCAAGCTAGTTGGTTATTGGAAATGACAATTCTAAAAGTCAGTAAAAAGGCCTTGCCATGTGAACTAGGATAAGATGCCGAACCCGAAACTCAGTTTACAGCCACGTGTTTCATGGGGGTTGCCCCTCATCAGTCCAAAGCAGGAGAACACCCAGCCAAAACTAGTTTACCTGCTTTGCACTGATGAGAAGCATAAACCCGAAACATATATCTGCAAATGGAGTTTCTGATTTGTTTTCTTATCAAAGGTCATGTTGCTAGGCTTGTTTAAGGGTCATTATTGACTTTTAGGATTTATATCGACCTCAGCCTTGCTGTATGACCTAGGATAAGAAGTATTGATGAGCGATAGTGCTCAGGTAACGTCTTATCCGAGCATGCTCGGGTGGTATCCGAGCATCTGGGAGTGCTCGTATATTATGTACAAGTCCACGCGGTTGCATGATTTGTGGCTGTTAGGCAGCCTGAACATATGTGGGGATTGCCTAACAAACGGGCAACCTCCTCATGTGTTGAGGCTGTCTGACAACTGCAAACCATGCAGTAATAGGGACTCGAACATAATATATGAACACTCCCAGATGCTCAAATAACACCCGTGCATGCTCGGATAAGACATTATCCGAGCACGTGCGCTCATCACTAATAAGAAGCCAAAATAGAATTTCTATTTTCAGACACATGTTTTGGGGTGTTTGCAAAGCAAGAGAACCCTGATATAACCAGTTCTCGCACTTATCACTGATGAGGGGAAAACATCCCGAAACACATGTATGTCTTCTTCTCCTAGGTAATGTGACAAAGCTTTTTAAAGGGTCAATATTGACTTTTAGGATTGTTATTAACCCTTTAATGAACCTTTCCATCTGACCTAGGATTAGAAGCCAAACCAGAAATTCCATTTGAAGTCATGTGTTTTGGGATATTTTCCCCTCATCGGAGTAAAGGAAGAGAACCCAAATAGAATCCGTTCTCCTACTTTGCACTGATGAGTGGAAAACACCAAAAAACACTTGCTTGAAAATTAAGTTTCTGGTTTGGCCTCTTAGCCTATGTCATGTGGCAAGGCTTGTTAAAGGGTCGTTATTGACTTTTAAGAATTGCATCTTCCTATTGATGGCACTAGAGTTCCTGTCCCCTTACTCTATGCTATAGGATTTGGTTTCTTGTAGAAAAATACTTATGGACGAAAGGTTTGATAAGAACTTCTTGCAGCCTACAATGGGCACAAGTCCATAGTTGCCAACATCCGTGCTGTTATCCTAGGGACATTTAGTCGGACACGGAAGTGGGCATTTGTGGGTGAGGTATGTGTAAACTATGTCCCTTTTTAGTCATGCCACTTCTTTAGGGCAGATTCCGTTTGAAGTTTGCTCCATACTTGACATTCTCAAGGCAACAGGCTGCAAAAATCCATGTGGGGAGTGTGGAGGTAGGGGAAAGATTAAAAACAATAATTAAAAAGTAATTCCTTCAAAACCTAAAGTGTATTCTTGAAAATTTTTCCACCTCCAAAAAATTTGGCCATATGGGCCAGATGAATCCGCAGAGATAATAAGAACTACCTACGACCCCCTGATAATCTAGATGCTAGATATTTTATGTGTCTGGTAAATATAATATTGCCGTGCTGTACCCATATATCACAAT